>NW_026914502.1:600000-957500 GCF_034315485.1 Pezoporus occidentalis
CAAACCCCTAAGCTTTGTAATCTTTTGGAGCATTAAAACACTAATGATAGCGTATATATAATTTGCTGCTCAGTTGCAAACAGCATTTATCATCTGGCAAACTTTATAATATTGAAATAAAGAGGTTATAGTGTGCTGGGCCAGTTACCAGGAAATACAGCTGCTTGAGAACGAGAAGGGTCTCGGTCAGTAAAATTAAATTAAGAATACAATTTTCCATTGATACTGTATAAACTGTATTTTTTCTGTTTAGTTAAGCTTTGAATTTTGTAAATTCAATGTAGATTTTGTAGCTAAACAGCCTTAATTTTGTTGCTCAAATAGGAATGGATTTGGTAGGGCTTTTCTCTATTACTAGTAGGCATTGACTCTCTTCAGTCTGGATATTCAAAGTTATTATGTGGCGACTCATATAAAGAAGGTTGAGGTTTGGTTTGTAATCATGGGCTTTATACTTTGTCACTGAACTTACTATTGTTTTACAAATGTGGTTAGGATTCAGGTCAATATATGCAATATGCACTATTTATTTTTGCATTACATAATAACTCATACACTGAAAGCATGGAGAACATTTACAAGCTTCATTTGTATGGAGTTTTATCCCTCCTTAGCTGTGCTTTTGTACAGTCCTTCATTCTGTCTTTTCAGCTGGATGTGGGGATGACCAAGAGAAGGAAGATAAGGTTGAGAGAGCCTGCTTTTATCTCTCATCAGGATCCTAAGGGCAGCATCATCTGTTGTGAGGGATTGCTGGCAAGGCTTGAAATTAGGAAGAAACTAATTTTCATTAGTTGTGATTTGGGCATTATTTTAAACTCCCCAGAGGTGAAGGGCTGGGTGATTAGACAGGTAAGTAATGTGGAGAGCCTAATGGCTGGGAACTGCTGAGGAGAAAATGAGAAAGTGAAGGCATCTGGTTAGCAGCTGCAGGGAAGTTATTAGGAGATGGGCGCTGACTTAGTGGCAGGGGCCTGGGAAGAGGAGTGAGGCTCTGATTTGGTCTAAATGAAGGGAACTACCAGTGTCCTTCTGAGAGTGCATGTACCTTAGACTAGTTTCTCCTTCACATTGCTCAGCAGGAAGCCAACCCACTCTGACCCTTGAGAAGCAGAGCAAGAGAGAAAATGGCTGGAAACATCATAGTGTCTCCTCTAACTTTTTCTCTTCTTTTTCCTTCTGTTAGGCCCTCCTCAGTTAGCGCTGTCCTATGCAGTGTACTTTATCCTCAAGGGACAGAGAGAAAGGCATGAAGTATGGGGTACATTCAGACAAATCTAAAAAGGGCTGTGCAGCAGGGTCCTAAGGGGGAGAGGGACAATATTACAATATTCATTGGGACATTCATATGGGACAAAGTCTCCATACAAGTTAACAGAGTGTGCACTGGATCTCCCACTCACCTGCAACTTCCCAACCAGAGGATAGGTTAGGAGGAAAAAAAAACCAGAATGGAAGGCAGAGTGAGGATTAGATTAGATTATATTAGATTACAAGGTCATCAATGGTAGCAGCATTGGTTTTCCAGCCATGACTCACAGTCATGCGACTCACAGCAGCTGTAGGGAGGGGGGTAAGAATGGTATAGAGGGCTGGTGGTACTTCACAGGAACGTTCCACCTTCTCCAGATAGACCCTGCACATGTTGGGGAATATTGTTAATAAACTTGCTCATTTGATTTCTAACTTACAAAATTAAGAGGGTACCGTGTAAAGACATGATAGATGGAGGTATCTGTTTCAGAAGCTGTTCAGCACTGTTCAGTTACACTTGATCTTTGTCTTCACTGTAGCTAATACCGAAATAGCCCCACTGAGTCATGATAAATGTGGTCTTTAATAATAATAGTGAGCTTATTTCATGCTGAAAACGTCATTGCAGCAGAATGAACAGGTGGGCCAGCAAATTTATGACAGTTTTCTAGTTTCTGTGTTGCAAAGAGTAAGACTGAGCTTTAGTCAACCAGAATCTGTTGTAATATTGGTGTGATATGGAAAAATAGAGCCATTAGAAGTGTTTTTATTGCAAAGAATAAAAAAACATACTATGTCAAACTGGATTTAGATCCCTTCCCTCTTCCCCACTGCCTCAAACACACTACACAAGTTTCTTTTCTTTCCAGTGAGAGCCACATTCCTGTGAACACTTTGGCTCTGGTTCTCGACCTCTTACAGTGTTGCCTTGAACCTGGATAAAGACTTTTATTTTTCCAGTCTACATGCAAGCCCCTTTCTGTTAGTAAAGCATAACTGTCCAAATGTCTATTCAGCTGCGCATAGTAGTTTGGAACTGTGCAGCAGGCTTGTCTCTTCCTGCAGCCATCCTTTCCTCCCACCTCATTCTACAGCTACAGCTAAGTATGATGGTTACTATTCTAGGAGCAGACAATCTCTCTCTCTCTCCAAGGGGACTGTTTGACCCAGAGAGAAATAAGCAAGCCAAGGGAAACAGACAAGTCTCCTGCTTAAGCTGTGCTCTTAAAATGCCATGATATACAATGCTTACAAAATGAGCTTAGAGCACCAGGTCAAATACTTATCTCCTGTGTCAATAAGTAGCATTGAAAATACCCCCTTTTTTTCTGCCATAAATCACCATTGTGCCTAAAAACTCGCAAGTTAACAGTCCCATTGCGTATGTGGTGTTTGCACTCTGGTCATCTCTAACAAATATCTCCAGATGTAAAACAAAAGAAAGCCTTGTTGGGTAGGGCTCTTTATATTGACTTAATCTATCTCACAACATCGGTTACATAGGTGTCTGTAGATCCAGGCCTAGAAACTCATTCCTAGCTTCATCTTCCAGTAGTTTCCCTCTGAAGGCACCAGAATAACAGCACGTATAAAGAGTTTACTAATCTGAAGTCCGGGTAGTACAGATATGGGCTGTGGTCAGACCTAAAGTCATGCTGTACACATTGCCTTAGGGAATTTTTATTCACACCCCTTAGGCCATTTCACTCAGCAGCTGTTCCGTAATCTTGGCTAAAGCTTCACCCTCTCTTCTTGTAAGGGCAGGGCCAAGGCAGGAAAAGAGAAGTCATAGACTGCAACCTGTAAAAGGATCCCCATTTGGAACCCTTTCTTTTTCCTCCTTCTTCTGCGGATGCTCACCCTCTTCCTTTCCACACCTTTTCCCCACGAGCTACAGCAGTGGTGACAATGTGCAACCTGTGCTGGGCTCTGAGCAAATGTCAGAAAATAACTACATGCCTTTTGCAAGTGTATCCTGGGTGAACAGCTGTTTTGCCTCCAGTGGGAAAGTGTGGAAGGAGAAGGCACCAGCAGGCCAGATACAGTCCCTAGACCCTGGCAGGGGGTGGCAGAATATGCAACAAATACTATTCCCCAGCATCTGCATTGAGGAGTCATTTAGAATGATTCCTACTGAGCAGAGTATCAATGAAGTGGCTAAGTGAAGGCATGTAATCCCTTATTTACTGAGAAATAGTTCTTTGTTTACTCAGACATGAGTATATTATTTATATTCTGCTGAAAAAAGGCTACTTCTGTATTTTTGTGCCAACCTGGAGAAACATGGCTCAAGTGCTCAAGTTTGTGTTGGAACTTTTCTCAAGTTTGTATTGTAAAGTGGAATTTGGAGGTAAAGGACTAAAAGAATTCTCAATAGAGATCTGGTGCTTGTGTGGTTTACTAGCTTTATGGCTTCTCTCTTTGCTGTTTTTCTTTTGTTTGCTAATGTTTCTCACCCCTCATGGCTGTCACCTTCCTTCCACGTCTCCCCTGCTCAATAAGATTTGTAGCCTGGTCTTCAAAGGGAATGAGCATCCTCAGTTTTTTGTCCCCTTCTTTTTCCCTCCAAGCAACCTGCAGACCCAGTGGCAAAACTCAGTTCAGTTTCACAAAACTGACCTCTGAGTTCTATGCAAATAGGTGACCAGAAAGAGCAGAGATCCTATTAGGTTCTCCCACTGGGGAGCTAACTAAACACATCATCCTTTCTTAGACGTTTGGGAGTCTACACAGGAGGCAGACCAGGCTTCATTAGTTCTGCTGGGTACAGAAGAGCCACCTGTTCCTTCAGCTTGGTGTAGGCTACCCACCTACTTGCTTTTGGGCTGTAGCATATTTCATGTGACGGAACAGTGATAGGAGGAAGGTGTTCGTATCTCAAAAAGGTCTGCTTTGGAGGTGTGTGTTTGCCATGTGCAAGATACTTAGGTTAACATTTGGTGCGCCCTCTATCGTGACTATAGAGAAGAAACATCAAAACCACTCAGTGCACATTCCAGGAAAAAAGGAAAACACACAACAAGAAGGCTATGCATTATTAAAGGCAGTGCTCTGCAGTCCGGAGGCAGTCTTCAGGGAGCAGATGGATTTTGTGTGCACCAACCAACAGATTTATCAAGAAACCTTAAAAGAAAAAAAGATAATAAAAAAAGTTGAGATCTGCAATATAATCCCATCTTAATTTACGGGAATTCTGATCACACGCAGGGCTATCACAAAACATGTTATGCTAGGATATCTTTACTCCTTTCACTCTCCCTGAACGTGTGTGTGTGGAGAGGAAGAGAAGTGGGCTTGTCTGGCAATCTGCCTTTCTGGTGTTTCCTTCACTGCGGCTCTGCAGAGTGCAAACCTTGGTGCACACACTAGTTACTGCTAGGATGCCAGAGAAATGTGTCACCTTCAGTACCTGTTCCTCCTTTTCTTTGGGTTACTGGTGAGAAGTCCAACTTGTCAAATGCTGGGTATTACCCAAAGGCAACCTCAAGTGTAGTTTGCTCACTTGCCTGGCCAAGGGGGACCCTGCTCCTCTGGTCCAACTTACAGCTTGGACCAGTTATGTATGAATTAATTAAGACTGAATTCTATCATTACCAGAGATTTTCATTGAACCATAGAATGGTTTGGGTTGGAAGGGACCTTAAGGATCATCTAGTTCCAACCCCCCTGTCACGAGCAGGGACACCTTCCACTAGACCACATCACTTCCACACACATAATTTTTGTGTTGTTTGTGTTTCTTGTGGGTTTTGATTGTTTTTTTTCCTCCCTCCTCTTCAAACATTTCCCAGAAACTGGGAGAGAAAAGTATTCTGTACCGCTAATATTGTGGTTGCTCTTTCAGCTTTATCACAGAGGTGTAGGATCAGCTTTGCAAGCCTTAAATTCTGTGTTCTTATCATACTTTACTTTATCATAAGACATGACCTTTTCAGAAAGTTCAGGATAGAAGAGGCTGGCTATTTTGAGCCGATAGAGTATAATGGTGGGTACAAAGAGATACAGATGTGAGACAAATTGTACCTCATGGGTGTCCAAGCCATTAAGTATGGTTTTCTGATTGAAGAATGAATCGATGAGACAATGCAAAATATTCATGTTGTGCTCTATTTGAGTGATGAGGGTTTTATCTGTTATAAGATGCTCATGGAAAAAGAAAAAGAAATTGTTGAAGAATGTCAAGGAAGGCTTAGGCAAGAATAAGAACTGGAGAATGAACATGATTTAATAATGTTTTCAAATTAAAATGCAGGTTCATATCCATTACAGACCACTGCTCAAAAGGGAGTTAGGAAATGCCACTGTTTCAAACATCAAAATTAATCCTGAATTATACAGGAGAGTCTTAGGATCTAGAAAGAGCTACGGGGAAGCAAGCAGGTCCTTCCTATGGGACTAGGGAGGTGGGGTTTTCTCTTTTTTTAGGTAAGCTGTTGAGTTGAGACTGCCAGAAGCCCCACCTGAAATTTTCTTTAAGGATGAACAAAGCTCACGAAAGTCTGAGTCAAAGACGCGCTTAACACCGTGTGCTTAAACATGTATCAGGAGTTAACTGTGACTGTTTCAGCCTTAATTCTAGCAGCTCCATTCAGGTACTCCAGGGAGTCTTTCTGTGTTTGTATAATCCTCCATCTCAGTCAGAGTGGAGCACAAGCTGTTGAACTGTAATGGTGAATTTGCACTTGCCTGTGTATTATGGTAGATTCATTATGCAGCTGCTCTGAACCTTAAAACAGGTTTATCACCATTTTATTAAAGGAAGACCAAAAGAGAGGAGGAGGTTAATTTTTTAAGTATCTCGCCTCCACCTTCATTTCAAAGATTCATTGCCCGTCCTCTGACTTCTCTGTGAGTATTCTTTCCTCAGTTATCCATTACTTCAACTGCTGCCTTTCATCTGAAGAGGGTTTACAACAGCTCCATTAGCACTTCCTCCTTAATAGGAGGTCTGGGTGGTCCCTGCTGTTAGAGCAAAGAAGTATCAAACTGGAGGAATTGTATTTACTGAGCAAAGACTTGGTACCCTTGGGTCTGGATACTGCTCTGATTCACACTCTTCCCTCCCACCACACTTTAGCAGTTCCAGGCACTTCAGTAGTTCTGCTGCTGGTGAACACTGTGAGAAGGATCAGTGTAGGTCCTGGTGTCTTTGAAAAGCTGGGCTTCAAATGTAGCTGCTGTGTGCATAGGAGACCTGCCTGGGGTCTGTAGCTGCGTTACCACATCCCTGCAAATTTCCATTGTTCTCCAGTAGAACCACCAAGGACGGAGTCTGTCCTCAGTTTCACTGTGGGTAGTGCAGATCTGCAGTCACATTGGCATGATGTGGAGCCATGGGACCCCTGCCTGGGCTGGAAGGGCAGAGTACCTCTGTGTCTTTACCAGTCTGGACAGCTGCCTCTGGCTACAGAGGGGGTGCAAAGCCACTGTTACTGTTTTGCATCCCGTAGGGTGTAGCAGTTGCCACACTGACATGTCCTGATCCTGCGGCATGAAGATGCCGCCTTGCTCCATATCCACTTTGGATGAGATCCAAAGTCATCACCGAGAAGAATTCCCTTTTGACACTGGTTTGGGTGGAGAAGGGAAATTTTTGCATGGGTCCAGGTTACAGTGAGATGGAATCACTGTGACAGGAGGAAGGATTGAGTCAGGAGCCTGATGCTTTTTTTACCTAATGGCTATTAGCATGACCTGGAAATGACAGAGCTGCAAGTGCTGAGAGATCTGTTCCTCTGGAGACAGTTTGGAGAAAGCGAGAAAGAAAGTGCTTTTTCACCTCCAATTTGGAACAAGACAGCTCTGTAAAATTATTTGTGAGCCTTTAGACTGCTTTGAGCAGGGAAAGAGGACTTTGTTTCTGAGAGGAAACCATAGAGACATTTAATTACACTACAAAAAATATACACAATAAACAAGTCTATTTTATTTTATTTTATTTTTTTCAGCCAAATATACTAGAGAGCCCTAGAGGGAAAATATATTTTAGTACTTTACAGTTACAATTGCAATTTATGTTAGTCTAGTGTCTTTCATATGAGAAGTACCATATCATAAAACACTTTACAGTCTGTTTATCAATACAATAAACTGAGAATATTGCTCAATTTACTTTATTAGAACTTGCTGAGAGATACAAAAATAAAACCAGTTTGGATTGCTAGTGCTTGTTCTTTTTTTTTAAGCAAGTGAAACATTAGGAAGAGTAAGCATAGCGAGATGTAGTCTTAGTTATGAAAGAAAGAGTGTAAAAAAGCTTTAGGTAATGAGAAAAGGTTGATGTGAGGACAGATTTCTCTTTAAAGAAGTCCAAGAAATGGCTGGATTGCAAAGTACATTCAGACACTTCAGTGAAGCTTAGAGCCAAATAAAGCCATCATAATACCACTGGTGTTGCTTGCTTGAATTGTGGGATACTTTTGAAGTTGTTTTTATGGCCAGCACTTGCTGGAGTTTGGTTCATTAAGTATTTTTGTGATACCGCAGAATCTTGCAGTAAAGCTTCAACGGAGGTGTTCACATGAAAATCTATGATGCGGGCGGAAAAACAAACCGGTTTTGTTAGGCAAGGGTTTACATATTTTGATATATATAGTTACCAAGTACTAACGACTGGTATTGGAGCCAGTCACAAATGTTATCTTGGGCAGTAACCAGCTTGGCCCCAGAACTTAAGAAGATACAGGCAGTGATTTCTTCTCTTTTATTAGACATTTTAACTACTCTGAGCACAAATGCTTAACCTGCCTCAGAAACTGCTGCCAGTTATTTTACATCACACTCGTCCAGTGCAATTGTGCAATGAGCGACTACTGTGCCCACACAGATTTTGCTGTAGAGTGATGTTATGCATGTGCATACACTTCTAGTGGGTGTCTGAAAGACACACTTTCCTAGTTTGAGGTGATAAATACAAGCATGCATTAATTGTGTCAGAAGGGTATTGAGTACTGTTCTACAACAGTATCACTCGCAGTCAGTTAAAGCTGTTTGAGAGGTTTAAGTGGGCACTTAACAGTGGGTATGTTAACAGCTTTTGATTTTTTTTAAGCTTACCCTTATTTTATAAGGCTCTGTTTTGAGATTAAGTATTTCCTTGTTGTTTGCTATTAATGTTGCAAGAAACACTCAGTATCTGAAGGGGGGCTATAGGGATGATGGGGATGGACTCTTCATTAGAGACTGTAGTGATAGGACAAGGGGTAACGGGTTCAAACTTAAACAGGGGAAGTTTAGATTGGATATAAAGAAGAAGTTCTTTACTGTGAGGGTGGTGAGGCACTGGAATGGGTTGCCCAGGGAGGTTGTGAATGCTCCATCCCTGGCAGTGTTCAAAGCCAGGTTGGACAGAGCCTTGGGTGGCATGGTTTAATGGGAGATGTCCCTGTCTGTGGAAGTGGTTTGGAACTGGATGACCTTAAGGTCCTTTCCAGCCCTAACTATTCTATGATTCTATGAAATACTCTCACATTTTCCACCATCCTGGTGCAGACTGTAGGTTTTCAGTCTGCTGTATTATAAAATTAGTTACAGGTATTCTTGCTTTGGAGTTTTTTTGCCACAAACTTAAAGCTAGCCCTAATTTCATGCTATGTCAGTTTGTTATGAATTATAATACTTGATCTTTCTACATGATTATTTGTATGTCTCTACAACGCTGTTTTGCCTTGCTTTGCAGACAATTGTTACCATTAAGAACACTGGCATTCAAACCTGTGCTTTATATTTTATATATATCCTTGTAATACTCTACCATTTAGTCAGGAAAGACGAGTGGTAACTGAATGATATTCACTGACAAAATCAAATTCAGAAAGACAAATAACTGTGCAATAACAGGAGATTAGAACAAATAAACTAGTTAGGAACTGAAAAAAAATCCACTCCAGGTGATTCATTGCTGCTAATTTCAGCACAACAACAAGTGAAGTCTACTTCAGTTACCATCAGAGACTCTTCAGGAATGCAAGCATAAGCCCAAAAGGGAGAAATGCAAAACCCGTCAGATGTTTGGAATGCAAAGATATACATTATCCAGTATGAGACTGCCAGGTACAACAGGGTCAGTCCTGTAGATTGGGAAACTCAAGTTTTGAAACACAGGGTTATTGTTTTCCTAATTGCTTTGGACACCTCTGTGTTATTTAGTAGTCATGTATTCAGTAACAGCCTTTTGCAGTAACTTCCATACAAGATGACATCAGCGCAATGCTGCAAGAACTAGAGGACTGTGTAAGCTCTATTTGTGTTTCTGTCAGCATTTAATTGAATTGTCTGTGAGGAATTGCTAGGCCTGGAGCAATTACTATCAAGAGCAGAACTATTAGCTTAAATCTTCCATACCCTCTTTCTTCTACAGAAACCAGCTTTTGTGGGTCGTGTAACTTCACTTGCTTGTGCAAGTTTATCATGTACTTCAGCACATGTGAGATCAGCTCCCAGGTTGTGGTCAAATAAGCAAAACTGTAGTCTTACCCATCTCTGTATTTATCATCGTGTTATTTAAATTCCAGAGCTTCTGGTTTCCAATATTGAGAGTTAAGTTGACAAAACCTCCCTGTTTAATGGTACTTCATGGGAAATTAAGTTTGGTGGCTGTTCATGCCAGAATGAAAGGTCACAAACAATATTTTTCACTGGATTGACTACAGACCTATAGACTGCTCTAGAATGAGGACCTGTAGTTTTCTTCTTAGCTTCAATTATGGCCTGGCTGAGGGAAAAGGAAAGTAGAGCTTCTGACTTCACACTAAGTGGTTCTAAGGTGCAATGTTTGACACCTGCTTTTCCCTTTGTTCACATATTCAAGGTGCAAACTGGTGGCAGCCCAGATCCTAGGAGTACCTTGAGTCCAAAGCAAAAGAAAAAGCTTATGTAATCTGTCTTGCAGGTGTGCCCTGTTAGGAATTTCACTGTTTGCACATGTGAAGGACATCACCGTGTTTGGCCCTCTGAGAAGAAGTGACTTTCTTCAGCATTGCCTTGAGGAGTATTCCTAAAAAATGGTAATGGAATAAAATAACAGCCTGAGAGGGAGAACGAATAAATAAGGTACTCAAAGAAAATGGTGACAAAAGAAGTCAAACATCAATCAAGCTTTAAATACTGATAAAGAAAAGAAGTTTAATGTACCATCAAAGAAAAACAATTGTGCTGTTAAATGAAAGAGCATCAAAGAAAGGAGGGAGAGATTAATCCAGAGGAAGAAAGAAACCATCACAGCAAGGAGGGAAAACCTAGAACAAAAGGTAAGGGATGAGAAGTTTTTCTGTCTTGCTCAAACGGGAGTGTGGCATCTGGGAATAACAAATATTTTGCTTTGAAATTTGCATTAAAATGAAATCTTAATCACAATAGCAGGAAAATTAAAGCATATGTGGGGAGGGGGAAAAAGGAGCCTAAACCACACAAGGAAAAAGGAAAACATCAGGAAGAGAGACAGGGTGGGATGCTAATGAAGACCAAGCACAGTGGGAGTGGGTGGGCATAGAGAAGCTATGGAAATGTGTCATATGCTAGAAACATGGAAAATGAGGCGGCAGAGAGCAGGGGATTGGAGGGTAGTGGCTGACCTACAAGGGGGACAGAGGAAAATTGGTGTCACCAGAAAGCTAGCAGAGTAGGAAACTGACACATGATGACTATGGGAAGGGGTTTGCCGTAGAAAATACAAAACAACTTCCATTGCACATCTGAGTGGCATACCCCATGCTAAAATAGAGATGTAAAACCCAAACAGAGAAGTTAAATGGGGTAGTGTCTGTAAAGCAATATGTTTATTCTTATTGATAAAGATACTTGTCTGGTACTGTCAAACTCGCTTATATTGAAGTCCTTTTTGTCTCTCAACCATTTAATACCTCCCGCAAAGAAAACAAGTCTGAAAGCCTTCCTAAGCACCAGAACATTCTCATTCATCTGATCCTAAACAGCTACTCACTCAGCTCGCCTACTGCAGGCAGGGATTTGGATATTTGTTCCCGTATTCGTTAGAATGCAAGCAGTTAGTAACAAAAGAACTGATCAGCAAAGTTTGGGGCTTTGGTTTTCTTTTTTCATGTGTCATGTTTACAACATGTAGTGTGTGCTGCCAGACAGTATCAAGAGGGTTACTCAGGCAGCTTGTGTATAGATGAAAATATTCCCTTGCTTTTCTTAGGGGAAAAATGTACAAATGCACCTTCATTCTCTGAGCCATAATCCAGCCTTTAATTGCCTTACTTAGGAAATAAACTCATTCAATCTGTAACTTGTTATCATACCATTTACTTGTACGTTGTGCTGAAGTGTCAGAGATGGGCTAATGGGTTAAATAGTTGGAATGCCTGATTTTACCATGCCCTTGTAAAAAGGGTACAAGAAAGCAGTTTTAGCCTCTCCTGTTTGCCTTTGTTTTCAATACTTGCAGTGTGTTTCAAGCCTTTGTAACAAAGGACCTACTTTGTTCTTTGCGTCTGAATGCACCCCTCTACCTCTACGCACTGTGTTGCCCCTATTTCCAGTAGGCACACTTTTATGTGGTTTGTATCCTTCCTCTGTTGATTCAGTAAGCAAAAATCAGTGTCCCTACTGAACAAAGAGCCCCCTCAGAGAGCAAAGAGAATTTATGGGGGGCTGTAGGAAAGTGGTCACCTACATCACAGCTGTAATGCATTTTGCAGACTTGGCTCGCTGTGTAAAATAAAGGGGATGACCGGCCTTTTTCTCCTACCTCCCTGGGACCGTCATCCTTCAGAGCTGAGAAGTCCTCTGCTGTGAAGGGTGGAACAGTGCACAGGGAAGCTGTATTTGTACAACACCCACTGCTTCATACGTGCATTCACGTGAAACTTCATTTGCTTCCTTCTTCCTCTCCAGTATCTGAAGGGGGCCTATAAGGAGTCTTCATTAGGGACTGTAGTGACAGGACAAGGGGTAATGGGTTAAAACTTAAACAGGGGAAGTTTAGGTTGGATATAAGGAAGAAGTTCTTTTCTGTTAGGGTGCTGAGGCACTGGAATGGGTTGCCCAGGGAGGTTGTGAATGCTCCATCCCCGGCAGTGTTCAAGGCCAGGTTGGAGGGAGTCTTGGGTGAGATGGTTTAGTGTGAGGTGTCCCTGCCCATGGCAGGGGGGTTGGATCTGGATGATCTTAAGGTCCTTTCCAACCCTAACTATTCTGTGATTCTATGATTCTCTCATCAGTTTTCTGTTTTAGTTTACACATTTGCATGGCTTCCCAGAATATCCTTGAATTTCTCAGCAAAAAAGAAGCCTAATAAAGCTCTGAAAGTAAATACTGGTTCTGCAAAATGAAGTGTAGCCTTTGTAAGCTTGGGTCAAAAAGTTTGGGTCAAGAAAAAGAACATTTCTCTCATTATTTGTGTTGGCCACTGACTGAAGAGGCTTGGGCTGTTCAGACTGTCACTGTTTGCTCTGGCTCTGACTCCCTCCACTTCATCAGTTACCTCCAGTGGGGGTGGTTTAACTTACCTGACGAGTTTATGTGTTGCTTTTGGCTTCCCTTCCATGTATGCATCCATTAGTGAAGGATGGTGTGGTGGGGTGTACCTTAAATTGCATTAATTGTAAAGCAGAACAAAGGTCTGGGGACTCCTGAGACCCAGCAGAGTGAGGATCACCAGGGGAGGTTGCCGTGTGCCTCAGAACATGGGCGGAAGGGGTAGTGGAAGAAGCAAGCTGGGAGTACTAGTCTGAGGCAGAGATTGAACTTCAGCTGAATTACAAGCCCTAGTGCATGCTTGCCTGCTTCCAGTCCAGCCTGGCTTCATGCCACAGATGACAGTGGGCTTCGTTGGGCAACTGACGTGCTTCCATTTTCTGTGCCCTCTCACCACCAGCAGTACTGCGGCTCCAGGCGTCTTGGCTTCAGCAGAGGTGCTTTACTCATGCTCCTGTTTTGTCTGCATAAAAGAAAAGAGAAGGATTTTGTATCTGAGTTTCTCCAAACTATTGTGTGTCCCAAGTCAGTCTTACTCTATTTTTTCTCTCTTCTTTCGGTACCAAGTTCAAGAAGGGACAAACTTTCCTTGCAAGCTGAAAATGAGTGTGATCATAGAGGGAAACTTTGTGAATGTCAGAGCTTGCTTTGCTTTAGACTGTTCTAGAAGGAGGCTACTTTGTCCAGCAGAATGGTTGGAACAGAAAAACTGTGCCCTGGGTGAGGCTTTGATTTTCTGACTGTAAAGGGATGTGGTACAACTCAGGTCTGATGCTGTCATTATCTGCTTTTAACCTCCAGCTCTAAACCAAGGGGACTCTAAGTGAAGGAAAGATGCGTTCAGCCTTCCTGCCCTCCAAGTGTTGAGACATCTTACCAGGCTGAGGGCATCCATGTGGACAGATTTTTCCCCTCCTGACTAGACTGAGACCAGAAGCTCTCATAAACTACCAAAAAGCAGTGTTTTGGTTTGTTCTGTTCTGTTTGGTTTTGTTTTCCTCTTTTCTCTCTTTAATCACTGATGTTGTGGCTCACAGTTGGAGCTAGCAGGAGTCCCTCTTCCCCTCCTCCCGGATCATGCAAAACCTCTGTTTGTTTTTAAACCTGTGTGACTGCTCCCAGCAGGAGAGTTTTAGGTAAGCAATAGGTGAGGTGGTGTCAGATGAGCAAGAAAGCTGAATCAGAGAGCATGGAGCTCATCCATAGCCTGACCACAGTGACAAGCTAATAAGAGGCCCTTGAGAAGTGTCTGTGTTTGCCACAGGTCTGCAGGCGCACTCTTCTGTCCGCCTGACTCATGAAAGAATAGCCTGGCACTGTGCTTGCTTTCTGGGAGATGGATATTCCCACTTAGGAGACCAGGAAAAAATATTTTGTGCTTTTATATACTACAGCTATTGGAACTAGGATGTGAATAATCTGCCCACCCTGGCGAGGAAGTGGTATTTATGTGTTTTCATCTCCGATGCATGAGAGGTCACTGGCAAAAGGTATGCAGGAAGTGGAAGCTGTGCAAAGACCAGCCTGTTCCCAGATGCTTTAAGAATCAGTGTTACAGCTCTGCGCTCCTGCAGAGAGAAGGCAGGGTGGAAACCATAGAACAGTAAAATCCCTGAAGGTTGTGAGGGGTTTCCAGTGACCGTCTCAGGCTAGTTTCAAGGATGATGCTTGAATTGGGCTCCTGTGACCTGAGGACTCATCTGGTGTAAAGCAGGGAAAAGGATTTAATTACAGAGAACAGATA
The DNA here is from genome assembly GCF_034315485.1 of Pezoporus occidentalis. Classification (NCBI taxonomy): domain Eukaryota; kingdom Metazoa; phylum Chordata; class Aves; order Psittaciformes; family Psittacidae; genus Pezoporus; species Pezoporus occidentalis. Next base: position 614,438 of record NW_026914502.1, read on the forward strand.
ATCTTCGTTCTAATGCCTTTAATGCTATCGCTTTCTCTGCAGCTGCTTTATACATAATAACAGCTTAGTTTTCATTACTGATATATATATATATATTTTTTTTAACGGCAGCATCCTCTTGTCACCGCATAAGCAGCACTAGTTTCATTCATTTAAAATCATCATTTCTCTATGGCTACAGGGTATTACATCATATGTCATTCCATATAATAGTCTTCTAGGAATATATATTTTTCACCTTTATTATTGAGATTACTTCAGTCAGCAAGTGCCCATGGAACAGAATTGCAAATGATGCATGCAGAAAGTTAGCAACAAGCCATGTTTCTTCTGTTGGTATGCTATACTGACCCTTAGGAACAAGACTTAACGCATACTATAATTTTGGGTGTCTTTGGGGGAATGTGTAACTTCTAAAGGAAAAAGCAGACAATAGTGTTTCCTTCAAAGAGTAAAAACCATGCAATTACTCATTCATATGCAGTGTTAATTGTGTCTTACATCAGGAACTGGGTGCTTCAGCGTACTGGTGATGGACAGCAGAGCACTTTTCCATCATGGATACTGGGTTTGTTTAATTTCCACTGAGGTCAGGTGGTGATTGCATGAGTTTCAGCTTTACTTGAAGAGGGTTTCTGACTGAAGGCCAGAACTGTTCTTGAAAACGTGAGTCGTGTGGTAGTGTCAGATGGGAGTTATGATTTGTGACAGCATTTCTGTGCCTGAAAAAGCACAAGGAAGAGTCATAGTAAAAGCATGATTTTGGTGGTAAACCTAATTTTGGCTGGCACAGTTTAGAGGTTAGGCTGTATCAATGCTAACAATGCTACCAGACTCTCTCTTTCACGCTATAGGACATGCTGGCTTCAGTAACTTTTTTACTTATGGGTGGACAAAAGGGCTGACTGTTGAAGACAGTTATCTTTGCTGCCTAGTAGGTGTGCCCTTGAGGCTGGGATGATGTACATAACTGTGTGTTATCCACAGTGCACCTCTGCATGGCTAAACAGAGGAATTTCATCTCCCCAGCTGTCACCAGTCTGTCATGAAAGCTGAATTTGCTTTGAGAAAACTCAGATTCAACCTCTGCATGCCAGAAGTAAGGAATCAGCAGGTAGTGTCTGATACTGTCTTAACGCTCTCTGTTAGTAAGTGAAGTGCAGTGTCTAGTCTTGGCTCTGGTTTGTCTCATCATGTTCTCTTTTGGCATGAATTCATCAGAATTTCTTGTAAACAGTACCTGCTGCTACCAGGCGAAGAGATAATCAACAGCTGGAGCCTAAACAAGGAATATTTTATTAAATAATCAACTTTGAATTCTTAACACAATGGTAGAAACCATTGTTCTTTTGTAATTCAGAATGCCTCTTTACATGCTGCAAATCTGCTGCTGGGACAGCACCGCTGAAGGGCTTGTGTAGAAGGCACTTGAGGGTTACTTCACAGGCAGCATAGAGCAAGCCCTTGAAGGATAACTCACATCATGAGTTCTCCCAGGCTGTAGAGGAGAAAGGTGATCCCCAATTGGTATACTGGAGAAGCAGGAGGTTAATTTTATAGGAAATTCCCTCCATAAGTACTTGTTCTCAATAGATGAGTGAGTTGAACCACCAGAGCATATGGGATGATGCTCTAAATCCCATGACACAAGGCTTACTTTTTCCAAAAAGAAAAAAGGTGGAACAACAGCTCTTTCCTCTGGTTTCGAGTAACTTTTTGCCTCAATAGGTTGTAATGCAAAGCTTTGGAAGATGCTTACAGACCTTTGGCACCTTGGGTATTACAACTCATGGGCATCTGTGATAAATAAAAGATGAATTCAGGACAGACCAGCAGAGCACAGACGTGCAGAGGCCCACATGTATCTGCTGAATTCCTAGCCTAAGCAGACCAATAACAAAAGGATTTAGGCTCTTCGCCTCTGGATACAGGGGATCACTCTGCTTTGTAAGATTTTGTTTCATTTTTTTTTTCCCCTTGAGATCATATCTTTAAAAAAAAATTAAAGCATTCTGCGTTTTGACAGGGCTTTCTGCATTCCTCCTGTGACAGCTCCAGGCAAATGTACCTGTCACAGGAGGAAAAGCATTGTCGGGGGGGGGGGGGGGGGGTTGCCTTACGTGAAATACGATGCCAAGTTGGTGACAAAGTGTTAAGCCCCCTGATACTCATTCTATAAAAACTGTTAGTTTGGAACAGGTGTCTTGAGTTTCAGCAGGTTATCAAGTGACAAATGGGAGGGTTGGCCAGCCTTTACTGCTGTGGGAATCCTATTGCTCAAGCAAGTCATTAAATCGTTCACACACAAAGCACGTCACTGTACAAATACATTTGTGACAGGACATTCTTGTTCATCTTGATGAACCAGACCCCAGCTCCTGAGGGCTGTGTGAGAATATAGGTTCAGTGTGAGTAATCCCGTGGTTTAGAAATTACACTACTGTAGTGTCTGTGTGTGCAGGAACTATAGAGGAACACAAAAATACTTGATATCCAGTTTTATATTGCAGAGCAGTGAGGAAGTGAGTTTAGAGCTGTTTCTGAGGGGAATCAACACAGCTTCAAAAAACGTGCCTGGGGCTTAGGGATTCAAATGTTCAGAAAAGTTGCTATCCAGGTAACAGTGGTTACAACTAAATGGTAGGTTTTAATAGGAGCAGTGGGATTCAAAGCTGTGGCTTTTTAAACTACTGATATTTGTGCATTTTTCTACATGTTGACACAAAACATATCCTCAAGCAGTTACTTGGAACATTTAGCTCTTTATGAAAGCACAATTTGACAGGATCTCAACATAATAATGGCATTCCCTTTAGGTATTTCCAGTCACACCCCTCTCAAAATTACATTTTCCTCTGTGAGAACGGGTCAGGGATGACCACCCTTCCATCATCCTGGAATTCCGGCAATCTTCAATTACCTAAAGTCTAAAACTGTCCAGAGCAGTTGTCTTCATCATTGACTCATTCTGGCTCTGCCCTCTGATAAAAATCTCAGGCTCTTCTCTCGTTTATTTGTCTCTCCGTGTATCTGCCCACCTCTGTAGATACAAAAATATTACACAATGCTGAAAGTTCCCCTGGAGGGACAAGTCACCTCGGGCAAAGTGTAACCATGGAAAGTTCCAGCTAGCACAGGATGTTTTCTTTTCCTTTGGAAAATACCAGTGTTTTAAAAGGGGTGTGATAAAGGATATGCAGACTCAAGCCACAGCAAGCACTTATTGCAAGCATTGTTTCGGACACTTGCCGAACGCAGCTGCAGCAGCAGCAGGTACCAGAATGAGGCAGATCGGTCCCAGTGTTCCGGAGAATGAAACCAGCACCCTTAATATAACGTGGTGATGCACCTGAGAGTCAGCAGGGAGTTTTGTCCCGTGTCTGGCTGGAGCTGGGGAAGGGTTCCCCCGGGCTGCTCCCAGGGCCGAGGCTAGCAGGCAGGTGGTGAGACTTGGGTCCCGGTCACTCAGCATCCTGCCAGGGCTCCGGACAGTGACCCAGTGACTCCTTTGGCACCTGCTGCCTTGGGCCTGGGCTTGCTCGGGGTGCTTGGTCTGTCCCCATAAAACAAGGCGTAAGAGGGGAGTGTGCCATGAAAGTTATTTTCTCCTCATTCCAGTCTCTTCCAGGCATCTTTCATCTAGTATGTAATACATCCCACGGAAGGAGGGGGAAGCCAGGGACACCTACCTTTTGTTTAACAGCTTATAAATGCTGGCTGAATACTTCTGCAGAAATACAGCAGATCCTATTCTCCTGCCCATTTAGCCTGTGTGGCCTCAAAGTTCCTCTTTGTGCCAGGAGGGAATGACATGCCTCTGTTGAAATCCCTCTTCTTCCCTTTTGGGGCAGAGCTGGGGAGCAGCCCTCCACCCTAGGGTGACAGGCAGGAGGAGGTCTGGGGGGAGATCCCACTGCATGGGAAGTGAGAAGGGGTGATGCTTCCCAAGCTCCTGGGCTGTCCTGGCCACCCAGTAATAAAATAGCAGTATACCCTAACTTCCTTGGCACACCAGTCTTCTCGTGGGTTACTCACAGCACTTTAGAAATATCTTCCCCATCTTTGTTTTCAGAACAAAGGTGGCAGCAGGCACTGGGTCTCAGATTGTTTCCGGTGACGCAGTGGTAGTGCAGATTTTTCTAAGGAGCCCAGATTTACCCTTGGGCATGTAAATTCTTTATGTTTTCGTTATGTCCCCTGGGAGGGGAGCTCAGCACATTCAACATTTCGCGTGTCAAGGGTTAGACTGGATGTTTAATGCATCTGGTTATTTTGTTGAGATGCCAAAAAGGGACCTGATCTTCAGAAGGATGTGAAAATAGGGGGAATCGAAAGGAAAATGTAGTGAATCAATATCGTGTTGTACACTGAGTGTTTTGCTCACTGAATTCATTTGGGGCACTCTGCCTCCAAAGAGAGGAACAAATTGCAGAGAGTTTAGCAGGAAGCAGCAAATATTGGGAGTGGAATGGAAGAACTCAGGCAAAATATTTGAATGATTCAGTAGTCCAGTGTATCACTGTTAATGACTAAGGAGAAATACTATTACAGCTATAAATGTTTGAAGTGTGCAAACATCCAGGAATGAAAGAAGTATAGTTTGATGCACCCAAGCATGATCAAAAGGCATGGGGATATAAAACTTCATTCCGGAGACACAGTTAAGGCAAATAGCAGGTTAGAGGTTTCAGGTGAAATATCTTGCAAAAGAGCTACTAAATAGCCCTATCACTTGTGACTGACAATGTCCTGTGGAAACCCATCCAGAGATTGGATGACTTAAGGAGTCTTCCTACATAGAGTGTGGTATGCTTGACCTTAATTAGCCTTTAACATAACAGATGAGCTCTTTAAAAGAAAGGTTGCCTCATGTGTTAATTCTTTAACTTTCTGGGTTGGGCTGGACTCTGAAACAAGGGCTCTTGTGTAGAAAATGATTCTATTATTACTGTTTGACACTGGCCTGCTGTGTGACTGTAGGTATATAGCTTTCATCTGTCTAACATGCCTCTCTCCAAAGACCCAGCCAGATACAGTTAGAGAAGGAGGCCTGGTGAGGTCAAGTTTGGATGGTGAGAGAACCAGAGCCATGTGGTGTGCACCTGAGCTGCTGGGCAGTCAAGCACCACAGCAGAGGGTTTATCTTGCAGGCTACACATAGGGGAGTGTAACTTCACCATGGTTAAAATAGCTAGCTAGAGGAGTAGTGGCTGTGCTTGTGCTGAGTGAGAGGCAGGCTGCCAAAAACTGGGGAGTCCCCCAGGCTCCTCTGTAATTGAGAGAGTTGTGAGTCATCTTGGGAGATTTCTGGGGCTTGTGAAGATTATTGCTGTTTGCTGCTTACTGCAAGAGACAGCCTTAAGACTGTTTTTGTTTGCCTCTTTCCTTGTATTTTCACTATTAACCTTAAGTTGAGACCAATAGAAGTCGAAGAGTGAAGAGACTTGTTACGGGTGGGAGGGGTTGCAGCTCTTGTTCTGAGAGCGGAGCTGGTATGTTAGCCCTTAATAGTTTCATGAACTGAAGAACCCAGTAGTGGCACTGAGTTGTCTTACCGATAAACCAGGGTTTATTCTCACTGTTATCATCAGGAGCATCAGTGTTCAAGAAGTAAGGTGCTTGAAATCTACCAGAGCTTTATTAAACACCTCATTTGGTCTAGCCTCTCAAATTTTTGTCTAGCCTCTCAAATTTCCCCTACTTTGGGACATCAGAAAAGACAGACTATGCCAAAGATCAGTAGATCTTCCCTGCTGCTTCTGATTCCCAGGTTCTTCAAGAGTTTATTCTGCAAGCCTCAGGCTTTGCAACAGCAGAAATGAAATGAAATCTTAGCACAGCTTCCTAAGCTTAAGTGTTGGTAGGTAGAGTTTTGCCTCCTCCTGATGTGTGCTGTGTGCTCTAGAGACAAGAAGCAGTCAGATGCTCTTTCTGTTAAAGTCACAATTTGAGAATTTAACACATATTGGTGTGACTAATTTGTGGCATCTGTAAATTCTCCAGATTATGGCAGTGAGTTAAGAGCATGCCAGGATTTCAGAACAAAAAAATCCACATGCCTTCAGTTGGCTTTATTGATTCCCTTTCCTTTTCTCTTTCCTCACATACTTTTACTGTGTGTTAGGTGTTACGAGATAAGTTCTTTGTATTCTTTGTAACCCCGTAAGAGGGTAAACTATCTTTGTCCTTTTTCTAAAGGTCTTGTTAAAGGATTCACGACTTCTTTGATTAAATTAAACGGCAGGGTAACTTGAGTCACTCAGCTGTTACTTCACCTGCAGGCATAATTACCATTAGTAATAAAGAAAGTCCCCTGGAAAGTTTCTAGTGCCTGGATTTGTCCTGCAAACCATAAGTGTTTATTAATTTCCTAATAAGAATTTAAGAAAGCAGAGAATAATAGAAGAAAATAATCATTAATGCCCTCTGTCCGCGCTACATTTCTCCTTCTATTAGAGCTCAGTTGAGACCGCAGCTGCAGTCCTGTTACTCATGGTTGAGTAGTACATGCTTCTTAGGTTTGAGGATGGCTCACACAATTTAAATACTCACTGGAAATTTCAGGGCCCTTTTGTCATCTCATTTCTCCTTATTCCTCCCCTTTGCTTTCCATGTATGCAAACTGACAAATTCCCCTTTCCTCGGGATTCTCTGATTAGTTAATCAGTTAATTTAGGCTTTCCTGACTCAGGCTCAAATGTAAATTTGCAAAGCTTACTTTAATTTGAAGCAAGTCGTACACTGATTCCCTTTGCAAGGGGAAAGATGGGGGGGATTTATTGAATTATCTCTTCTTTTTCTTTGGAGAACTTCCTTTGTGAATTTCCTCCCCAGTGTTTCCATTAAGATGTCCCTATTGGGATACCTAGTTCTTCAGGACAAAGTATGATGTAAAGCAAATGTCAGTGTGCAGCAGGAAGAGAATTTGTAAGGTATTATAAAATTTACCAAGTCTGTGCTCAACGTAAGCACACCAAATATGTGAAGTGTACCCCAGGTATTTTCATACCTTCTACATTGCAAAGAAATAATCTCATATGACTTCTTAGCTGTCTCCCTGGTGAATAAGCACCAAGTCACTCTCCTGTCCTGGCTCTTCGCAGTAAGCCTCCAAGCCTTGTTTAAGGTGCAATACAGTATTCTAAAAAAGGATCCAGGCTGTGCCCAGTTTTGAAGATAAAGTTTCATATTTCAGGGCTATCAGGCTAACAATTTACACAAGCACTAAGCAAACACCCACACACCTAATGTCATCTCTCAAAAAATGCAGATAAGGGCTGCCATATGAGATCATATATCTTCAGCCTGTCAAGGGTCCTGGCTAATCATTCTTTGAGTCATAGCATAATATTGGGTGCTAATAAATCTGCCAACTCAGATTTATCTGGGTTTGCATTAGTCAAAAGTGTTTTAAATAGTGTGCTTCTATTTGTTGCCAATTAATAACCTCAGCAGCTCAGACACGGTGCTGGTCTAATATGGCCATTTGGAGAAATCAGATGGACTGCATGGCAGATACAGCTTGTAAGCATCAGGCTTTGTCCGTGTGTGGTGTACCAGTATGAATTGCAGTTCCTTGAGAGCACTGACAAACATCAGTATGTCTTCTGGTTTTTGAAAGTGATTTGCAGAGGTTTTATTTGTTTTGGTAATTTCAGTGTAATTGCAGCAATGCTATTAAAGATAAGTTGTTTCCATTGCTACCAATCAAAGATAAGTTATTTCCATTGCAGAACCTTCTTTACTCAGAAAAAAAGTTAAAATACAAGATTTTCAGTAACGTTACAAAAATATTTCCCCGAACTTATGCAACCACCACCTGTCAGGGTGTGCAGTGCATGCGAATGATCTGTGTGGCCAGGCACAGCACCCAAGCTCTTTTGATAATCACTTTGTGCTTTAACCAGCAGGTTACTTACGCTCACTACAGTGACCCGTGCAGCCTGCCTAGGAGCGCAAAGCTTGCCTGTTTCTCAGAGGCTGCCTCTCAGATACTTGCAAACCACAGCAAATTGGCCAAGTATGGGGGAAGGGGGTAGTTACAGACGTCACCAGCCATCTGTCAGGGTCTTTCATGTTATCTGATTATGGACAGGTTTGTCTGCAACTATGAGTAAGGAGTAAGCGTTATTAAATAGATGTCTGCCTTAGAAGAATTCTTTGCTATTGCAAATTTAACACTTGATTGACATCCCTGGCGACTGAAGTCTTCTCCCTCCCCGTGGGAGAAGGGAACTGCAGGCAGTCGCACGCAGCACACACATCCTCTCTCCTTGGGTGTCTCAGCTTGGGAAACCATGCTGGGAGCTAAAAACAGGTTCAGTCATTGAGCCAACTAAGGAGCTCCAGTAGCAGCTGATGGTTAAATAGTATATGGTCAAATGTTCCCCAGGGAAACATTTCTTTGCGTGTCTATGCGGGCATTTCTGGCAAGCAGAAAGGATCAGAATAGTCTGTAGAGGATGAAACGCATCCAGTGCTCCTATATAACTTCACATTATGAAGAGAGGGGTTTTTCAGAAACAAGCTTGTGAGGCACACAGAGTGGGCTAGAGCAGTGTGTAGGAAAGCGTGTTTCTGTAACACCATGAGAAGCATTGACATTCAACAGAGAGGAACTAGCCAGCAGAGGAGTGGAAGGGTAGATTTGTGAATGACTATAAAATGTAGTTTATGGAGGAGAAATGTCTGCTTTAAGACTTAACATTTAGTGGGAAGCCTACTCTTAAATCTGTTTTCCTGGTCAGCCTATATTTCTTTAATCTTTATTTCTAATTAGTTACTTAAAAATCTTTTGCAGGGGCACAATGCACAGTGGCATCATTGCTGTTTTTCTTCTGGAAAAAAGTACTGGCATAACCTTGGGTGCAGCTTAAGAGAGAGCAGCAGTGCAGAGACAGCTGCTGAGGAGCTGTGTTTTCTGCTTCAGGGGTACAGAGAGAAGCCATGCATTTGCAGGGGGAAAAATGTGGGGGAAATGGAGTTAACAAAATTTTCTGGGCAAGGAACAGGTATTTTCAAGCAGTTCAGGCTTGTGTAAGTCAAAATCTCTGACCAGAAAGCAGGAGGTAGCACTGAAATAGTTTCACCTTTGCTTGAGCTTTAATCCTGAGCTGCCGTATTTCCCATTCAACTTTCTTCACTCTGTTAATGCCATTTCCGCAGTGCCACTTCCAGTTCGTGAAACCCTCCTGCTCTTTTGAAAGCCCCTGCTGTTACAGGAAGCAGCCCTAGTGCTTAAAGATTGTGATTTGTTTGTTTCTGTGGTGGTAAATGTTGCATTGTACCTACAATGAAATTTCTGTCAAAGACAATGTACAGTGTTCACTCACACACCATACAGACTGCATTTGAGCTAATGCTATTGCAGCAGGTCAGTTTGAATTAAAAGTGACAGGGTACTTAGTGTTACAAGGAAAGAAAAAAAATGCATCTGAGGGTGCTGTTAATTCAGCGTTTAAGACCAATGTCAGGTACATGTTACGGATGAAATGAATGGAATAGCAAGAAAAAGGCAATGGAGACTTTGAATGTCAGTCCCTCTCCAACTGAGGTTTTACTGTGCTGCTTTTCACTGCTTCTATTACAGTATCATCCAGCTGATTATCAGGACTCCATCATGCTAGGGGCTGTCTTACTACATAGTCTTTGAGCTGAAGAACTGTTTGCATTGCTTGCAAAGGAATGCAGGCTTCTAACAGGACAGTGACTAAGTTTGGTGAAAACAGATTCTCTGTGATAAAATACCTTGGGCAAAAAAACCTCTTGCCACTGCCTTAAAAAAAGCAGTCTGACCAACTCCCAGTGTAACTGTATTATTAGCTGCTTAAATATGTTGTCTGGGACCGATTCTTAGCTCACCTGCAGAGGTATAAAACGGAGTAATTCGCTTTGTATGACAATTGTAAACTGGTGGTTTAAAACCATAAACCCAGTGTTAAACACTGAGTTTCCTGTGGCATTGATATCATTTTCTCTTTTAAAGCAAAAGTTTCCAGGCTTCTTTCTCTCTGGCAAGTAGAAAACCAGTTCAACAGATGATTCCCCTGAATCATCTGAATACTGTTTAATTTTTAACATAATCTTTAACATTTGCTGATCTGTGTGGCTGGGACAACACACCTGTAATTAAGAGCCACATTTTACTACCATGCATGGTTTCAGAAAAGCATGTTTCCCTGTTGTATGCACAGCATTGAAGCCTGTTCTGTTTTCTTTGCCTTTATTTATCTGTGTGTAAAATGGGACAGAAGCCCTTGTTTGTCACGGTCACGTCACTGTATCAGTTCAATCGCAGAACGTTCGAAAGAGGTTAGTCAGAGTATTGCACTTACGTCCTTAGGATCGCTGGATGCTTCTGTAATAATGTTGAAGTACTATAACTGAAACGCTCATCCCCTGAAAACCCTTTTTCTTGTTGCTTTCAAACGGGAATATTGTATTCTTCCTAAAGAAATGGATGTAAATAGAGAAACATATAGAGCTGAAATTAGTCTCCTCTGCTGCTGTATTAATTCCTGACAGTAAAAGCCTGCATTATATGAGTGCAAAGAAAGTAGGTAGTATCTAAAAGCCCATAATAGATTCAACTTTAAGGCAAAAAGGCAAGCCGCATGGTATGCACAGTAAGGTTTGTTACAGGGCTACGGATGTTGCTTAAGTGGCATCGTTCCAGTGACGGCCCTTGAAGGCATTTGTGCTTCAGAAAGTTGCAGGGACAAAAGGATAAATGAACCTTTGCCACAGGCTGTGGCAGGGTAGGAAATGCATGAAGGGAGATCCTACAGACTTGCTGACATGCTGTGTGTGGCTTACCTGGAGCAATTTATGTCTAAGTCTTCAAGCATGAATTGCTTTCCAATTTTCTTTTCTCCCAGGTTGACAGTCATTAGTTGCTGACTTAATTCCTCTGCTTGTTTAGCTACAGAGTACAGCCTACAGAGGAAAGGAGAGAATTGGTACTGAATATACGAGCCAACTTTTCTGCTTCACATCCTTTGCACAGGAGAAAAAAGGGTGAATACATCTGGGCAGCATAGCCAGGCATATTGGAGGTGTGTGGTTATTACCATCGCCCTGTGAGAATGTAGTGCAGCGGTGTTCCTGCAGAGTGGTGGGGTAGACACCTTACACTCTGTATCCAAACAAAGCCTGGGCTCCTGTTTCAAACACACATTTAAGAAGTCAATCCACATTCTTCCGCTGTTTGTACCTCTTTCCAAAACTGTTGTTTCAAAATGCACTACAGCACTGGACACAACCGTTCTTACATCAGTAAGATGTAAACTGACAGGTTTTAGCTAGCTGTTGAACATCAATGTAAACTGTCCAGTGTACTGACCTGCAGCCTGCATTGTGCTGTTCACATTGCTCAAGTACCTGGTGCTGCTGAAGTCAGTTCATGCATCAGCAGGTGCACGTTCACCAAAATTAAAGGGAGGCCATCCATCAGGAGTACAAGCAGTTAGAGAAGAAACAGCTGCATGAACGGGGGGGGGGGGCTCGTTTTTCTTCAGATTTGTTCCACGAGAATGATGTCCTGTGTAGATTACATGGTATTTAATACTCGCTGAGCTCACACTATAACCTTTCCCTCAGCAGAGGCTCTAGTAAGGTCTTCTTTATTACCCAGCTTGTTTTTTCACCATATTGTAAGGGATGAATATCTCAAAGAGATTTACTCCTTTGTGAAACACGTAAAAAATCAAGTCTCAAAGATTACAGGGAGGATGGAGAGATAAGGAGCAAAAGGGATAGGTGCACATAGCCATGTTGGGTGCACATGCATGCACACATACACATACTCACCCCTTCTTTTAATCACATGGGTCCTGCTTCCCTGGGGCACCTGGCTAAACAAGTTAGATTCAGCTGCAAACTCTTTGGTCTTTGTCCAGTGGTTTCTGTTTAGAAAGGTCCTTTGCAGGATTATGTGCCAAGTTATTTTCTGATTTTCCAAACTGGAAATAAGGGACGTCAGCAGATCATCAGAAGGTTCCTGGATATGTTTTGTCAGAGAGGAAAAGGTTTCCAAGAACTTGGTCTGTAGTGTCTCAGTTATGGGTATCAGGAAATGCCTCTAATTGTGTTCTGTGTAATTTTGAGTGAAGAACCAGTAAGCACAGTCTTTGCCGATGCCTCTGTAGAGATGCCTGACCTGAGCTGCTCCCGTGTGCACCATTCAGCATTGCCCCTTGATGACCATAAGATTAAAGAAAAATTTCTTTTCCTTGCTGCAGTGCCAGAGCTTCCTCTATCAAACAGAGGAAGTAACTGAATGATTTCAGGAAAGGAAGCGATGAAAAAGACCATTACTGTTGTTTTCGTGTTCAACCACATTAAAATGCCCATGACAGAAAAAAAAACAACACCCCAAAACCAGAAAAACCCCACACCAAACAAAAAACCCACAAAACCCACCCAACCAAAAAAAAAACCCAAACAAAACCACCCCAAACCCCACAAACCCTCTGGCAATTAATGTACAGCATTTTGTCAAAAGTAAGCATATGATTTTTTCAGTGTGTCATCCCCATCCACTCCCTCTCTCCCCCCCACTCCAACTATTTTCCGTTTAGAGCTCCGTACAAGAAAGAAATGGACATGTTGGAGTGGGTCCAGAGGAAGACCACAAAAATTATCAGTGGATGGAAAAGTGATCCCAGGGCTGGAGCACATCTCCTATGAGGAAAGGCTGAGAGAGTTAGGGCTGTTCAGGCTGGAGAAGAGGCTTCCAGGAGACTTTATTGCAGTATTTATTCAGTACTTAAAGGGGCCTTATAAGAAAGATGGGGACAGACTTTTTTAGTAGGGCCTGTTGTGCTAAGACAAGGCATAATGGTTCTCAACAAAAAGAAGGTAGATTCAGACTACATGGTTTTTTGTGACGTGTGGTGAAACACTGGAGCCGGTTGCCCAGACAGGTGGTAGATGTCCCATCCCTGAAAATATTGAAGGTCAGCTTGCACCAGGCTCTGAGCAGCCTGATCTAGGTGAAGATGCAGGGAGGGGTTGGACTAGATGACCTTTAAAGGTCCCTTCCAATCCAAACTGTTCTATGATTCTGCCTTAAACATTACTTTTAGCAGCAGTAGCAAAAAGGAGAAATGAGAAAGGAAAGAAAAAAGGAAAAGACTTACTGTTTAGTGGCCATGTCTCCTCCAGTAATTGGTTTAAAAAATCTGGGACTAACTGGTTGGTGGGGGACAGCAGGAGGAAATGAGTTGTCTTAAACGACATTAAAAATTGCAGAATCAACTTCCAGCTTGCCAAGATTTTTGTTATTGTGGAAAAGACTTAAGGATCAAAGTAATTATCTTTGCTATTGCATTTTAGTTCCATGTAGAAAGCTTTCATGTTAGATATATCCATTCTCTTTGTATGTAATTACGGTCCGCAACAGCTTTATCTCCAGCCAAACCACAGTTTATCTTGAATGATTTCAGTGTGTAATGAAAAGGAGTAAGTTGTGTTTTTGTGCTTTGACGAAGACTATAGCGGTAAGATGCGCCTTGTTAGTAGGGTCTGCTGGGCTGAAGTGAGTTTAGTCCTCTGTGTTCTTATTTGTTTATTTGCTGAATTTCAGTTTTATGCATTATCTCTCCTTAATTCTGATGGTCGTTTCTCACCATTGGAAAGGAGACTTGCAGCCCAAGCTGCTGAGCTGGCTGCAGCATGAACACCAAATGCTTCTGATTTGGAAAAGAATGCAAAGCATGTCCAGTCTTTATTGTTCTTTATTTTTTTTAACCGGTGTTTGATTTCTCTGTTTTGAGATCCCCAATGCACTAACATAGTATCGATACCCTCGCCTAAGCATTTGTAACTAGGATTTTATGAGAAGTCATTCATATTAAGAGATAATTTGTGCTGAGCTGGAATGGACTCTGTATTGCTAGAAAGTCCTGAGTTCACTTTTCCGTGGACACACCACAGGAGCTGTGATTTCATATGGCTGCGGAGATAGCAGCATTAGCACCCTGCATTTAGTCAGTCAAACTTTGTGTGTGGGATTTGGCCTAGCTTTGCTCTCGTCGAAGTAAAACTGGAGTGCTAGTGATTTTGATGGAAGTAAAGCTTAGCCCAGCAGAAAATGCTTTTGAAAATCTCTGTTTAGTAAAAAGTGGTCTGGGAGGGAAATTCTTGATATGAGTTGTATACATTTTTGTGCGATATAATCCCAAACATTAGAAGGGTTTCAGCCATATGGAGTAAATTGGTTGCCATGCTTCTGACTTATCTCATTCCTCTGTCATTCTGTTAATAAATCATTGTGCATTTTGTCTGACTCTCATCATGTTTTCCCACTTCGAAATGATGGCTTTACCCCCCAGCAGAGGACCAGTTACTTTAGTGTGAGTGAGGCTATGTTTACACTAGAAGGCTTGCTGCTACAAATTTTATCAGCATGCAGCAGCTGACTTTGACATGTGCTCAGAGAAAAAACAACGTTTTGCTGCTTGAGCTTATACTCGGTGCAGTCTCCTGGCTGGTTGGTACACAGTGGTTGTATAGCACAAGCGCTCCCCAACCTGTCCTCTGGCACTGAATCCCACAGGACGTGCTTTTTTGTGGTTTATAAAAAAGCACAGAGGAAGGCTGAGGAAATCATGGGTGCGTGGGGATGGCTTTTCACCTTTTCTTCACTGCTTAAAATCCCCAGCACCCAGCAGCTACCTCTCCCGTGTATGGTCATGGGTCCTGCTCGTATCTGATGTCTGCACGTAGCTATGCTACACAATTCACCAGCGTCTGGTGTAACTCAAACAACTACTACTGCTGCAACAGAGCTGATGGAAGCTTTTGGAAAGAGAAAGCAGATGGTGCACATGGTACTTACAGGTGGTAGGGGTGATGGAGCCTGGAACACTTAGCAGCACGCAGGAGGGTGGGCAGTGGGGAGAGTTCTCGCTAGTCCTCTAGTGAAGGACACCAGCCTGTGACCCTGATGCACTTTGAGGGGTCATTTCTCTCTTTTCCTTGCTTTTGTTTTTCAACCACGAGGTGCCTGTTGTCTGGAGTGTGCTCTGTGTCAGCCTGCTGGCTGTTTTAGAGGGATGCCGGCAGTGACTGCTGCATGATCATATGGGGATGAGACAGTACTCAAGGCTTGCTGTGGCTATTCCTGGATGTAGAACGCCAGGCTTGGTGTGGTCCATGTCTGCGCTTGTTGCCCAAGAAGATACAGGACCCAGCTACTGTGATGTGAACCTAGAGCTCTTCTTAGAGGGACTGGGTAGTCTTTCTGCACTCTGAAGGCAGGGAACAGTTTGGTATGTTATTAGTAGACTGACTTGCTTGCACCTCTCTGAGGCAAGCAGTTTTCTGAGGCAAGAAGTGTTATTGCTGTGTGTTGTGGAGTATTTGGCGTAACAAAGATGATGCGGTGACCAGAAGAAGGAAACAAAGAGTCATCTGTTAGTTTTCAACAGCAAAGCACCAAGCAGAGTCACTGAGGAGTGCTGAAGCTGAGGAAAATATCACTTTACTGCAGTGTCTGAACACGTACTTAATTGTTGCTTATTTTTAGTACTCGTGTAAATAGCTCCAATATTTATAATGTCATGTCAAAAGGAAGGGAAAAGGTGGTACAAAACATCTACTGGTTCTCATGCCTTTACACTGAACTTTATCACACGGTTTTAGCGCGTGCAAAAAATCTAAAGAGAAATAAACTTGTTCAGAGCAAAGAAGAGATTCTGTGGATGCGAGAGTTGCCTGTTTCTTGCTCACCACTAAGGAAGAGCAAGCTGCCTGTGGAGCCAATTTGTTTACATGTAGTCGTTATGTCTTCTACCAGCATGTAATGGAACAGCTAGGAACTGATGAGTATCTCCTGGCAAACACTGTTGAGACCAGCTTAAAAAAGCAATGATGTGGTCAAGGAATACTATGCAAGGAGAGGGGACTCTTGTTTCTTGCTAGCAACACACACAAGTAATTCTTCCTTAAATAAGTTTAACAGTATTCCTTTCATTACCTTCTGCAACAGCTTGGCCTGCTCGGTGTGGGGAAATTGGTCTTGAACTTACAGTTTCAGTGCATGAGTACTGGGGACTTAAAAAACAAGACCTCAGGCTAAAGTCACTAGCAGGTTTTTCAGGGAACAGAGTTCTATGTCCTTTTGTCACTTATTTTTATAATGCTTGGGGATGTGGATCGCTATTTTACTAACTTAGGAAATGTCTGATTCCTGGTGTACTTCTGTTTTGCAACAGTTGAAACCCTACCATATGGCTCACTCTGTGTTTTGATGCATGGCTAGGACAGGGTTTTGAAATAAACTAGCTGCTCTCCATGTTCTTTCCTTTATTTTTTGTTATTCTGCAAAGGACTGCCATTTAAAAGAGGATGTAAGAGAGGATCTGATTATGTGCTATGTATGGGGAAAACACATTGAAAGGGTAGAATTTTATCTAAGCATCTCACCTTGTCCTCATTTGGTGGCAGGTTTCAGCCTGGTGTGCTTCTAAAGGCCAGAGACCCACGGCAGTGTCACCTCTGTGCCCTTTCCTATTCCCCAGAAACTCTTCTGTCCCTTTCACACATTCATGATGCTACTGAATGCGAAGAGGGAGACACAACTGAAGAGGATGATTGGCTCCTGGATTAGGGCAGGTTTTGGCGATGTCCAGAGGTTGTATGGACTGCGATTCGGCTTTACCAGGGCAGGCTCCCTTGGCCAAGTCCTGGCTGCCTTTCTCTTCCTTGTGGCTGCTGGTGTCTGTCCTCCCATTAACATCAGGACTGCTGTCCTTGTTCCTCTGGTTGACAGTGGAGAGGAACTGAAACAGTCTCCTGTCCCCACAGGCTGAGGTGATCTTGCGTTTATCCGCAGCGTAGAGATGAAGTTCTGTGCTCACCTTCTGTGGACCATTCCCTGTCAGGCCATAGGAATGGATCACTGGGGGAGGCATTTCCAAAAGGCTGGGGGAATACGTGTAGGTGTCTGCAGTCTGAGTCACTGGACTTGCGGCGGTAAAGATCTTGCTCGCTTCGTCACCGTCATGGATACAAATGCTGTATGTGACTCTTGAGGGCTGCTGGCACACAGAACAGCATCTACGCAGGTAGTGATGATCAGGTGTTTCCTGAGACCTTGTGCTGTTCAAGGAAGGGCATGTAATCAGCCTTAAAAGAGAAGCAGATTTGCCAGTTTCCTGGATTATTTCTGTCAGGACCTGTACACCAGTTGTTAAAACTTGGCAGTGTGAATCTGGGCTATGAAAGCAGTTGTCACTGTGCTAAATGTGGCCAAGAAGCAGAAGCAACTGCAAGAGCAGGGTAGTAGTACATCATGGAAAAATGAGAGACACATTCAACAGAGCCATTTCCTCTTTTATAATGAGGAGATGCCATGGGGTACAGCACCATGCACTTACTCTGTTGCAGATATAGCTAGCTATGGTTGCTTTAGCAGGATTACCTCAAACTTCTAGGGCTGCCTGATGTGTCTGTTTGTAGAGAAAAGATAAAACCCTGGGTATACCTGCCCCCACAGGGCTAGGTGTAGCTGCGTGAAATAGGTGGTGTTTGCAATGCGACAGCTGATCTTTATTTTCCTTGACTTTTATGCACACCAAAAAGAAGGCTCCGCTGGTTTGTAAGTGCTAAATATAAATTCCTGATTTTGATATATCTTGAAATCTTTCTTGTGTCAGCTGTTTTTCATGGGAAAAACAAATGTGCAAACCAGGGGTAGTTCACAAAATAACAGGATTTATAGCCTGATACATCTTGCGCTGCCTTGTACAGATGTGTCCTTCCAGCTGTAGTAAAAGTCTCTGAGCAACACTCTCATCAGCTCTTATTTTGAATCTCTGAAGTGAAAATAAGAATATAACCTGAAATGATGTAAGATTTAACTTTTCAAAGCGCCCAATTTAGAATCTGCATTATGTCCTTGAAAAAAAAGGACCCTTACCATTTACTTTGATAGTGTCTGGATGAGGACTAGCTAGTAGATGGCCCTTTGAGTGTCTTTTCCTGTATTGAAAGAAGAATAATAATAAATAAATTCAGCTTAAATATGTATTCAGGTGTTAGAGGCGGTCACCATAAATGTGGCTATTGTTTTTAAAAAGATTTAGACTTGGATGCATGCTGTGGACTTCAGTTTCAATACCAGGCATGCAGAAAGAAACCTTCTGCTTGAGGTTTCTATTCAGTAAATGAATGTCAATAAAAGAATTTTATATTTAGAAAATTATGTGTGCTTTACAAGTGTGAATGTTCCACCATGAGCCCACTGATGTTCTAATTAGCTACTGACTATAAAATGCCATGTTAAACAATCGAATACCAGCTTCATAGGTCTGTAATTGTATGGCCAATCACAATCAATGTGCCAATCACTGTTAGAAAAATCTAACACTTCCTCTTCAAAATGTTATGCTGTTTATTAACTTAATCAAATCACATGTAGCTGTAACAACTGATCATGAAAGGACATTTAACCCTTGTGGATCACTGTATGACTTCAGATTTGGTACAAACATTTGCCTCTTGAGCAGAAGCACTAGCTCTTGTAAATTTGGGTTTTTTTTTTGTAGATTACCGTATGTTCTAAAGGCTTAGCTATCCCCTTTTCTGCTTCCCCTCCTGCTAAGGGGAGGGGTAAAGTTAAACGTGGTATGTTCTTCTTTTAGCCCTTCTCGATTCAGCACAGCTTCTGACCAATTCATTATTTGTGCTTCTCCAAACTGAAACATCTAAGTTCTGGAGGGAATTTATCAACCCTTGGACTTATCCACAACAGCAGAATAAGTGTGACAGACACGTTTTAACTGAACTTGTGGAAAGAGGTCCTTACTGTCTGTGTAGGAGTAGCTGGTAGCACCCCATTCCAGCTCTAGTTCCAGCTGAGGAAGGTCCATGCAGACAGATGATGTGCCATATCCCCAGAGAAGCTCACAGACTTGTCTACAAAGCTCAGATTAAAGTCAATGGCAGCATTTTCTGCGTGGATCTAGCCTAAAATGTGTTAATGCCTGAGTTTTATTCCTCAACACACGTTTAAGAATTAGCAAGGCAGACAACATTTTGTTTGCATGCAGATATGAAAATAGAAACATTATTTTCCAGACGCTGGACTTGCACACTGGAGTGACTGCTTCCTTCAGTGAGATGCTATCTGATATTGCCATGCGAGCAGAAGCATAAAATCCCTTCATGAGATTAAATAGCACGTATCTGTAGGTAGCATTATGTTTATTAGATTTTGTTCAGTTAATACATTTTCCTCTCTCTTTCCTGTTGCTTACTGTGGAGTGGAAAATGCGCTGATTCAACACCCATTCACGTAATGGTTGTTATAATCTCTGATATTATAATTGGCCAAATAATCAAGTTATGCTTGCTACTGAATTACAACAGGGCAAAAATCGCCTTAAAATTTAGCGTTAAGGATGCAGGAAAATAGCTGCGATGTGAGGTTCCTTTCTCAGTGATACATGCCTACTTTCCGCGACACCGAGTCCTCCAAAACTGCACAGTACTTTGAGTACTGACAGGCAAATTAGAGACTGCAGCATGTATTTGTTTCAGGACTGTTGAAAGCCTACAAGAGGTGACAGCCTCACGGTGCCAGGGAAGGGGGGTAGCACAGTGTCTTGTCACAGCAACGCCTCCGGGCAGGGAATTTAACAACGGTGAGACTTTAGAGACACCTTGCTCAATAATAGATTCAGTACCTGGGTGAAGGGTGGTGGAGGAACAGCAGGAGAGAGGCACTCTCTGTCCTCCTCCTGCCCGTGATTTTCCAGCAGGTCTTAGCTCCTGACTTTTACTCAGAGCCCCCTTTAGTTAGGGAGGTCTCCATGAATCACCAAGTACCAAGGACATGGTTAGAGCTCAGTAAATAATAAATGGTTATTGTAATATTGAGATCATTTGGGGAAGTCTGTGCACCTGAACATTTTGTTACACTAGGGATGGAAATGGATTAGCATGAGGATTTAGAGGACCCGGGATACCTTCGTCTTCTGCAGCCCATGTGAAATAAATGCAGTGGTCCCAAGAGATGTGTGAATTCCCAAAGTTTGATTTCAGTTTCAAGATCCAAAAGGTTGCTGTAAAAAGAGAGCTAGAAAACTGATGCCTTTGGTACAGGCATTCTCGCAATATATCCTGTAGTTCTTTTTAGGACTTTTAGTGCTAATGGCTGAAGAACATAAAATGTCTATTTAACCATGTCACGCTTTTAATGCAGTTGTGGTTTAATACAGTTCTGTCATGCTTTTAATACAGTTCTGGCCATCAATCTGTTTGATTCTGCATGAAAGGAATTACATTGGAGGGTTCTCACGTTTCCTGAATTAGTTTCTTTGCCTTCATTAAATCAACATCCTGATTTTTCTCAGGAACACCAGAGCTAAAACTGGATGCTGTTTGGTGGTATGGAGAAAGGTGGTCTAGGGTATTTACCTGGTGTAAATTTGCGTAACTAACAGGATTTGTGGCTTCCTCTATGTCAGCTTTACTACCTGTTTTCCCCCAGTTTCAACAGAGGAGCGTGAGTTAGGAGAACATTTTGCTACTTAGAAAGGGAATGAAGAGAAGAAAAAGCTCCCAGCCAGCAGCACCAGACTTTGGATCAGGCTGATCCAAGCAATTATAATGAGCAAAGAAGGGGCAAATGAACTACCTATTTCCCTTCATTTCCACAGCACAATGGGTGAGGCACATTTTTTTTTCAGTACAGGCAGCAGCAAATGTTTTGCTTATCTACACTGCTGACTATGTGGAAAAAAGACCCGAGTGGTGTGACATCCAGCTCTGTGACTGCATGTGCCAAATACTTTAGGTTAGATGCGCTGCCTAATAATTCACAGTCTTGCATTGCTGTGTTCCTTGAAAATAATTCAAGCCTTATTGTATCTGGTGTAACAGCTGTAATAATAGAGTCACTTCAAACAGCTCAATTGAAGATGATGACCGTGATTAAGCACATGCAATAGGAGAGATGAAGCGACTTACCAAAGATAGTAACATCAGCTATAGACACCAGGTCTTCTGGCTCCCAGCCGCCAGCACTACTTACCAGACATCATGCAGTAAATGTCAGTCGTGCAGGCAGGGGTAATGGATGGTATAAATTAAATGGCTGTAAGAAACAAATTTTTATGTTGAATTTGCATGGTCTGGAGGACAAACAATTGACAGCAAAATGAGGCATCATAACCCCAGCCTTGAAGAATGTGAGGTTAGAAGATTTAGATCACTGCACCTGACTTGGTGAACACAGGCTTTCACCTTTTCATGCAGGTAACCCAGTACTGAGTTTTAAGTTAGGCTGAAATCATGTTCAGTTTTAAACTCACCCAGTCACCTCAGCGTTGAGTTTTCCATTAGGACTAAAGCAGAATCTGTGTGATTTCCTAGAAGGACATCCAGATTTTACCATCTCCCTTGTAATACGCGCTTTTCTGTTAAGGAACGTGACTCATCTGCAAGGTGAGAGCTGCTTCAGTGATGGTGAAATGTTAGCTAGTGTCGTGGTTTAAACCCAGTCAGGTAATTCGTTCGCTCACTTCCCCCCCTTTTCTTGCTCTCCCCCTGCTCTCGGAGGGACGGAGAGGAGAATCGAAAAGAATGCAACTCTCACGGGTTGAGATAAGAACAGTTTAGTAACTAAGGTATAACACAAATCACTACTGCTACCACCAATGATAATAATGATAAAGGAAATAACAAGGGAAGAGAATACATCATCTCACCACCAGCCAACCGATAACTCGCCCCCCCAGCCCGACCGATACCTCCTCCAACCCTGCAGTCCCCCAGCCCTTCCAGCTAACTCCCAGTTACATCCTGGGCATGACGTGCTGTGGTATGGAATACCTCTTTGGTCAGTTTGGGTCAGGTGTCCTGTCTCTGCTTCCTCCTGGCTCCCCCTCCTCCCTGGCAGAGCATGAGGCTCACAAAGTCCTTGGCCAAACCAAAACATCCTTGTTATCAGCTCTGTTCCCGAGCTGAAAGTCAAAACACTGCACTGCACCAGCTACCAAGAAGGGGAAAAATGACTGCTACTGCTGAACCCAGGACATTATCCACCCCTTATTCCATACCATTCACGTCATGCTCAGATCCCACATTTTCAATATACCATCACTCTTATCTAAGTGCATGGACCAGTAGCTATAAAGCTGCTGAATCCATCTGGTCCATGATGTCAGGCTCCATCTCTTGTAACAGTCTTCCAGAGCAGGAGAGACTGTGTGCAGTGTTCACGCTCATGAATAACCTGGGCAATAGTGTCCATTGCTAAGTCCACCCCTCGATCATGAGTCCATCTCTTCCTCCTCTGCCTTGCTGGGAAATGCTGCGTGGTCTCCTGCATCCTCCTGGGGCTCGGCGGGCGGCTTCCAGGGGATGCTCTCGGCCGTCGCGGGGCTCGGCTCGGCCGCGGGGCTGGGCTCCTCCGCGGGGCTGGGCTCCTCCGCGGGGCTGGGCTCCTCCGCGGGGCTCGGTTCCTCCGCGGGGCTCGGCTCTTCCGCGGGGCTCGGCTCGGCCGCGGGGCTCGGCTCCTCCGCCGCCTTCTCCCGCTGCTCGGCAGCCGCTTCCTTCCTCTCCTCGGCCGCCCCGACCTCCTCCACCGGCAGCCGTCCCCTCGCGGCCTCCGGCGCCGCTCCCGCCGCCGCTTGGTCCCCGGGGCCGCTCTCCCGGGCCGGTTCGGCAGCCGCCGGCTCCCGGGGCCGCTCCCCCTCGGCTCCCCGCGGCCTCACGAAGATGGAGAGTAGGGCGAGGGCCAGGACGGTGAAGAGCAGCCGGACGGCCAGGTACAAGTCCACGGCCACGTCCGTCCCGCCCTGCTGCTGGAGCCCGCCCGTATTACAAGCCATTGCCATAAAGCACAGTGAGACAAGAACCTTAGCCCAAGCCCCACACTTGATAAACACTAATACAGCAAATACCGGCTCTAAGTAAGTTACAACATTCTGAAGCTGTGAGATCAACAAGAACAACTCTGAGAGCCAATAAATCAGCATTGTGACGAGTGACTATTAATCCGGTCAGATCTGTCGTTATCTCAACCCTTCGTGCCCCACGTTGGGCGCCAAAAAGAACTGTCGTGGTTTAAACCCAGTCAGGTAATTCGTTCGCTCACTTCCCCCCCTTTTCTTGCTCTCCCCCTGCTCTCGGAGGGACGGAGAGGAGAATCGAAAAGAATGCAACTCTCACGGGTTGAGATAAGAACAGTTTAGTAACTAAGGTATAACACAAATCACTACTGCTACCACCAATGATAATAATGATAAAGGAAATAACAAGGGAAGAGAATACATCATCTCACCACCAGCCAACCGATAACTCGCCCCCCCAGCCCGACCGATACCTCCTCCAACCCTGCAGTCCCCCAGCCCTTCCAGCTAACTCCCAGTTACATCCTGGGCATGACGTGCTGTGGTATGGAATACCTCTTTGGTCAGTTTGGGTCAGGTGTCCTGTCTCTGCTTCCTCCTGGCTCCCCCTCCTCCCTGGCAGAGCATGAGGCTCACAAAGTCCTTGGCCAAACCAAAACATCCTTGTTATCAGCTCTGTTCCCGAGCTGAAAGTCAAAACACTGCACTGCACCAGCTACCAAGAAGGGGAAAAATGACTGCTACTGCTGAACCCAGGACAGCTAGCTTTGCAGGCCCTGGAGAAGCTGCAAGTTGATACCTTGTTCTCTTTGTGCTGTGGAGCAAAATCCTGAGTGTACCTGTTATCAGCGTGCTTCTGCCCAGAGGCAGCAGATAAGGCTTGCCTGTTTTCTGGGATTGCTCACTGTCTGAGCAGCAAAGGTATTTGGAGCATTTTGCCTTTGCTGCTGACGGTCAGGCTGAGCTGCAGGAACCCAGTAAGGAAGCAGAAGTCAGATTTGGAGGGAGATAACTCCACAGCCTTAAATCTTCAGGTAGCCTGATGAAATAGTTAAAGGCTTTGCATCGACAGCGTGTCTGATGATTTGAGAGGCAGCCATAGAGGGTTTTAGTTTATTCTAGTATCTGGTTTGTTTGGAATCTTCACGCTCTGTGGATGAAATCCTGACCTTGGTAAAGACAGAGACTTTTCTGCCTAACAGTGAAAAATGTCCAACCCTGCATACTGATCAGCACAGCAATGAGCCCCAAACGTCTGCATCTTCCTGCGAGACCCAGCTGAAAAATTATAACGTAATGGTGATACTATCGTTAGGCGCCCAGAGCCTCAGTGGTCAGCTTACTCTTAGAAGTGGTACAGGTTGTGCCAGGTTGATAGGAACTGGCAGGGGGCTGTGGAAAGCGCTCCCAGAGCACCTACTGCAGCTTCCCCCGATCCTCTGCTCAACAGAGACTCAGTCTCCAAAACTGTGCCCCTACCATGCTCCAGCAAAATCCCTCTTGCTTTCTCCCTTTGCATGAACAGCCCTGAGAAGTTTCTCTTAGGGACTCAACTTATTAATTACCTTTCAAGATGGTTTGTTTTTTGTTGTTTTTTTTTTTGGGGGGGGGTATTCAGTTAAATACAAGTAATAAGTAATCTCTCTACAGCAAAGAGAGTGAAAGAAAAAAAGACATTCCAGCTGCCTGAAAAATACTGAGAAAAGAATAAAAAGAACTGAAAGTGTTTTCTTAAATTGCATTCATGGCAATGGATCCTTCTGCATACTATCATGGGTAACATAATGCAAATTGCCAAGGCTGACAAAGCTGCTGTAGAGCCAGAAGCTTTGTGCTTTCAATCCTCAAGTGAAATGGAGATTGATCTGAGCTCCCAGCTTAGTAGTTAAACAGATTTTGCCAATCTTCGTTTCTCATAAAATCAAAATAAAAATGACACGTTCCTTTATAATAATGTAGAAATGTAAATACATATAAATTTGAAATACAACCAAATTAATTACTGTAAATGGATACATAATACCAAGTAAATACATAAAGAAACAAAATCATTAATTCATTTGGCTTCTCATTATAATGAAACTGTTTGCAAGGATTAACAACTCCTTTCTGAAACACTGAACTCTGACACGATGTTTACATTTCCATATATTTTTAATGATCACATAGTTTACTGTTTGAATAAAACAGCACCATATGCTTCAGCTGTATTAAACACTAAATATGGAATAAATTAGCATGTGAAGATAGTTAATATTGGCAAGTCCCTCTAATACACCTCATCCCTTTAGTTTTAATAAGCCAGGACTTTGCTAAAATGAAATGCCTTTTTTTATTAACTATAAAGTAAAAATGTTTAATAGAAACTCTGGGAAAAAAAAAGCATAGGCCGGGCACAAATGTGCTCATTTTGTTTAAAAAGGGGGACGAACATTTATACTTTCTAATACAAATAAATGCATTTTCATGGCTTGGTTTTGTTGCAGGGTGTTTTTATCTTCTTTTTCAAGTGGGAGTGGAAAATTATTTTGTCGAGATCTCCTTTCAGGGCAAGGAAGGGAGCCATGCAATAAATGCAGCACAGACTAGCTCTGCTTTGACAGCTAGGGTGGGCTCTGTAGTTTCACTGAAGTGTCAGGAGTAAGCCACTGGAAAGGTACTGGAGAGTCGGTTTCTTTAACGGCAGCCTATATATGGAAATATTTTTCTGGCATAATAACGTAGTTGTAGGTAGTCTCTTTAATTTCAGAGCTACCCAGTGTGGCCTGGAAACAATTTTCAGTGTGTGACCAGGATGCTTGCATTTTTGCAGTACTCCAGGGACAGACCTTAGTGAATAAATCTGTCGAGCTAGCACTCCTCTGTTGACAAAAGATGTTCTTACTGCATCTCCTGGCTTTTGCTGTTCCACCCTGTGCTTGCTAGTTAGAGGGAATGCTTTGAGGGGTAGGTAAGGATGTCTGGGACTCTGTTCAGTCTCTTCAGAAACTGCCAAGCAGACCTTGATACCAAATATGTCTTTCAAAGAAATGACATTTAACCAAAAGCTTGATCTGTAATGGGATATTACCTAAATCTTATAATGAAAGTAATTTACCAGATTGGTTCGGAGGCGTATTAAGGCAATATAGGAACCATGGTCTGCATCACTGATAATGTTATCCATGCACTTGCTAGTCCATTATCAGAGTGATTCATCTGAGAGCTGCAAAAGGGCCAGACCACGCTCCCAAACATACAAACATCTAGACAATATAGATTGCAGAAGCAACTAAGCAGCTGTTCCCTTTCCTGCCATACCTGCTGCTGGTGTATGATGGAGCAAATGGCCATTAGGGTTCCTGCTTTTAACAAGATTGTATGTGCCTCTTTGAAAAATGTCTTTTGAGATGGATGTGTTTTTCTAGCAGATATTACTTGTTAGTGCGGTCCCTGAGCTTGCTGTTCAGTTAAGGACAAATCTCAAACAAAATATGCAGCTGCAAACTACTGAACTTAACCTGGCATTAGCCAGCATTAGAGAGGCATGCTCTGATAACTTCAGCAGGCAGAGGAGGTTATTTAAGGGAATGTATTCTCCATCTCACATAATCACTGGGATTATTTCTCGCTATCTCTTCCTTGTCCTCCCCACCCAGAACTAGACTGCAGCTGCAGAAACACCAGCTGCATTGGCAGGGGCAGGCACAGCTTCAGGGTTGGGGGTGCAGTGAGCCCCCTGCAGCCTAAAAGGAGTATATGGACATGGAGAAGCAGGGTCAAGGGCTGCATCACCACTTTCCCTGCCAGACCTATGAGCAGGTTATAAGGTCAGTGTGCATTTCAGCTGTGGTTCAGGGGTGAGGAACCCAGCAGAGACTGTTTTCTTTCTGTGCGTGGTTTACAACCAGTTGTAAATGCAATATGAATTTGTGTGTAAAACAATAATCAGGTTCAGTTTGTTCAAAGTGAAGACTTTTTAAAGGTATAGCCAGAAATAACAATTCATCAGCCTGAGCATATCGTAAAACTCCAAATACATATAAATAGCAATGCTCAAATAATCCCTGAAGTGCCTGTAATTTATTGAGTCCTCCCGAGTATCACCATCACTATGGTCAGGTAGAGATAAGTGGATTAGTTCTGGATATGAGCATCCAAACTTATACTTCACTGCTCAAATTCATACCTACTGAATTTGAGCCTATCATCATCTTGTAGGGCTTAGCTATCTAAATTTGCCATGGTTTAACCTGTCCAAGATATTTTAGGGGAAAAAAACAACTTAGGGGGTTGGGATGCAGATGTTCTCTATGTCTGAAAGAGAGGGGGAACCTCTGATCTCCTGGTAATATTATTGCTGTTCATATCTCTGCGTTTCCAGCTACCAAGAAACACTGCCTCATTTGGTGTGGCCAGAGTGCTGACTCTCACACTAATTGGTTTTGTTCTGCCTGTCTCTATTTATCTGCATGCCGCCAGTAACTCTGACATCAGTTCCAAGAGCATAGGCAGTTTTGCTTTCTGCTTTTCATGGAACAGAGCAGGTGACAAGTTGCCTTCATCAGTGTTGTTCAGTGGCAGTATTAAATGCAGATACGAGTCTAACTTGGTATTCTGCAATGCTTGACATTTGTTTTCTGCCACTTGGGTGGCTGATAATGAGTTTTCTTGTTTAATCTTTCTTTTTACTGCTAAGAATTCATATCTACTGTGTTTAGGCCTATTGCCAGCTATTACTAAGTTGTGGATATAAGACCTAGAGAAAATAGACATGCTCCATCTCCATTTTTGTGTCAGCTTTTTCTAATGCTTTCTTTTAACAGCAAGAGATGTCTCCACCAAAACAAGTAAATCTCCACCTACTTTGATCTAGAAGAGTTTTGCTTTGCCACCAGACAGACACTTTTAATTTGTCTCATTTATACCTTTAACTTATTTCTTCTCTCTGTGAATACTGGGCACAGATGTGACTGCTGCTGTTCACTACAGTGTCTTGCAAATTCATGTTCTGCTTGTTATGGAGTCTGCCTTTGATTTTGCATATTTTTGCCTGTTTGCTTCTCGCATGTAGTATGAGATCCTCTGTAACATCAGGGCACTGTTCACTGGCCTCAGGGGGGTTTAGATTGCCTTTCCGAGCAGGAAAATGCTGCAAGTTGGTTTCAGAGTCTAAAACAAGGCTTTGTGTACTTTGACTCATCTGGCCATTTAGGCTGCATCAGCTACAAAGATAGTCAGTGACCAGATTTGAAGGGAATGAAATGGAGGTATAAGGTCTGTGGCACAGTGAGGAGCAGTCCTAGGACAGCAGCCCACGGCAGCGTCTGGAGTGGGTGCCATGAAGACCAGGAGTCCTCTTGACGTGGGCACTCCACGGAGGAAGGTCCCCTCTGGTCACCAAGCCAGTATCAGTGCCCTCCAGGTGCGTGCTAGGAGATACCTTGGGCAGGATCCTTCCCAAGCCAGCCCTCCTCCACCACCACCTCTGCCTGCTCAAAGCCTTGTGGTGTGATGCAGCAGGGTGGCTTGGGGTCCAGCACACTGCGAGCAGTGCCCAACGAGGTTGCTAGTTGTGTTGGCAGCCCTGAGCTCAATCTAAGGACAGCTCTGAGCTCTTAGGCCTCTACACTTTTTCCTAGCACCTGCTTGTTCCCAACCATACGTTTTTGACTTTCATGCAAAGTGCTTCAAATTCCTGCTTTCTGTTTCACTGTGAGCCTCTTCCAAGTTAATTGGAAACTGTTGTAAACACGAGCTGCTTCAGAAGCCGCTATTGTCAGAAATGGAGGACTTCCTGGCAGTCTTCCTTTTGGCTAGTCCTCTGAGCCAGCAGGTAACCTCTGTTTGCAGCTTTCCACACGGTTTCACCTCTGGATGGTCTTTTAAAGGCTACGTACTGTTTGAAATTGCTTGGAGGAGTAGCTACAGTGTATTGAATACATACTTGAGGAGCCTATAGTTTACACGGTTCAGATGGACAGCTAAACCTCAGCATAAGCTAGCCCACAAGGAGGAGGCTTCTTGAACCTGCAAGGTTGTTGAATGTGCCCATCTGGTGGACTACAGCAGTTTGCTTCCATGGTGATGGCCAGGCCCCCAGTTTTAGCTTGACCTGGGAAGGGCGAGAAAGAGAAAGGGGTAGTCTCTTAAAGATATCTTGTCTCTTCTGCAGTGAGAAAGAAGGAGAGGGTGGAGGTAGGATGGTTTATATGGCTATTCTGGATTGTAGCATGTTTTATATGGCTATTCTGGAATTCCATGTCAGAGGTCACCTTGGAGAGAAAACCACACTAGAAGAGGATTATAAGAGCAAAGTATCCTTCAGCCATCCTGAAGGACAGTATGTCCTTCAAGGTGTTTCCACTGTGTCTCCATGAGATGAGCTTTGCACCTGCCGGGGATCTCATCTGTCTGAGTGAATGAGGGAAAATTTACTTGCTGCTGTCAGGATACCGGAGCACCAGGCTGGGCTGCGTGGTTCATTCTCCTCTTTGCAGATGGCCACTCTCTTTCAGCTTGTGTCAGCACCCACTTCTTTCCTCTTTGAAAGGCAGTGACAGTCTTGACAAGTTTCCTTTTCTGAGCCTTCTTCAATATCAGGATCTCTATAGAGAAGGTCAAAAATATTAATTGAAATTAATTCCATTGTGTGTGTCTTGCCATCAAAACAAATAGAGTTACTTCGGATTTCTGGGAAATAGATATTCTGATTTATTTTAGCTGTCTGGGCAATGACTTACTGGCTGTTCACAAATGAATGAGTCTCAGCTTGAGGTACTGGGGGGAAATTTTTATTACAGTCAGAAGTCTGGGAGGGAATTTACATTCTTAAACATAGTGATATTAACCAACCCCAAACCCTGCTGTAGCGACATTGGAGAAATACAGCTGGAAGCTTCCTGCAGAGATCCTCATTTGCCAGCAGCCTCCTGCCCAGGGAGCCCAGTGCTGTTTGGAGCCCTGCAAGCACAACCTTGCAACACTGTGCTGTGAAGCTGCCTCGCATGACAAAGGGCTGGCTGCCTGGCATGAACTGCACAGGCAAGAACTTGTTAAACTTTTGCCATGAGACTACTTTCCCCTTTTACTTTCCCCCATCCCTCTTCCTTCCCCTAAGAAAAACAAGTTTTAGTCCTTCAGTAACTGATGAGTGACCTTACAGCAGTGGATCCAGGTCAGGAGGTGGAGTCTGCAAAGTCCGTTTTGATTTAATGCTTACCAGGACTGACCAGATGCTATGCACAGAGGTACATTAAGTTCCTGACCTGAAAGAGGTAGAAATAGGCAAACCTATGAAGGCAGTCTATCGTCCCCTTGAAACTAAAGTTGGGGGGGAGCTGACTTTTGTTTCTTAATATCCTCTATTGAAAAAACAAGGAAAATCACTCATAGTTCAATTCACAACGCTTCTAATGTAACTCTAAGGCTCAAATTGTGATTTCTTTGCACTGGAGAGCAGATATTTGCTACAGTCAGCTAGACACAATGAAATGATGAAAATGGGCAGAGTTTGGAATCTGTCCCTCCCCTTGCACAGTCCAGCAGACCAGGTTCAAGAAATGCAAAAGTTGAAACTAAATTCTTAACTTGCTGTTATTTCCAGCAACAACAGCGTTCAGAATAACCCCAAATGCCTTCAGAGGGTCAGTTCAGATAAGCATCCAAAAGTTCATTTGTATTAAACTGAGAAGTTTATCTAAACTTTTTTTATCTGCATAATTGAGTTTGAAATCTTAGAAGAAGAGGCTTGTTCCATATAACATACACCATATCATCCACGTGTCTGCAGTTTCCAAAATGTCAATCTTCAATGACCCAGAATAAGTCAACAACATTTGCAGTCGTACATAAAGCTTGCTTTGTGGCATTCCTGCTATCTTTATAAATGGCATCGCCACAGCATAGGCAGAATGATGATTGAGATGCAATAACCTTTTATGCTTCTTGGTTTAAACAGTATCTTCTGATACCCTGCACAGTGTATAATACCAGGTTTCAGGTGACTAGGTTTAATCAACTGATCGATGTGATAATCAAAGTTTGGGCTTGATTCAAATACCAAAGCATCAAATGTTATATTCAGCTTCTAACTCCCAATCCATATTAACCTCGCCTGTTGCTTTGTAAAGTTTATTTTCCCAAGTTCCCTTTGGAAACACATCATAGTGTTTTGTCTCAAAGCACTTAAAACCAATTCATTTCTTCTAACCCACACATCGATAAAATTAATCATACCCTCAACTTGCAACGATACAGCTCTTTTCCTGCTAACAGATCTCTATCAATGCACAAGTGATAAACTGAGGAGCTAACCAGCCTTAATTCTCTGTGCTTCCTATGGGCATTGTCCTGAATCTCCCAAAGCACTTTTACTGGACAGTTAGGGATGGAGATATTTCTCAAATGGGCAGAGGAACCTGCCAGTGCCTTGCTGCCTGGTGGAAGTCTCTGCCCTTGGTTAGGCAGCATAATGTAGCCTGTGCTTCCAGTACTCCTGGAGAGTGTTGTTCACCTACTGGTGTCTGCTGGAAAGGGATTTCCAGAGGCCAGCCAGCAGAGTGGAGGTTTGCTTATTTATGAGGAGAGGGAGAACCAAGGCTTCAGACTGGAGAGCTGCTGCCTTGCCTGCCTCAGTCAGGCAACCTTGCTAAATAGCCCATTTTGTAACATCCCGAACTGGCAGTTGTTCCAGTGCTTCTCCCCAGTCATGCCTGGTGTCACTCATGTACCATCGCTTCTTGCCTTTGTGTTCCCAGCCTCCTGGTGCCAAGCCCTGTGTTGTCTGGCAGCGGTGGTCTGGCCTCCCTTACCCATCTGCAAGGTGGGAGAGGCATTTTGAGTTCAACCTGCGTGTTTGACTCCTGTGAGACACTCTGGTTTTAAACCCCCTTTTGGCAGCTTCAGCAATACCCTCTTGTTTATTAGGTGCTGAGAGATGGTGGCATTTGTGTGGAGCTGCTTTTAAAATGCTGACACACAGCAGTATAGGCACCTCTGCTTGTTGCTGTCATCTGGCCCTCAACACAGAAAATGTCAGTAGCATCTGCTTGATGTACTTACTTTGTGTGCATCAGATTTAAATGGAATTTAAGTGGTGCATAAATAAAAGGGAGCAAGACCACTAATACATGCAGGTATCCTTTTTAGTCACCCTGGGAATTACAGTACTTCTGAGATGGGAGAAAGAACAATTTGCTGTGCACATCTCACCCACACCAAGTCGATAGGACAGAAGGAGGAGTGCGTAGCAAAGCATTCAGGCAACTTTTGGAAGGGACGATATACTTGCTCCATGCTGGGGTGCCCTTTGGCTAACAGTCCTGAGTAAGGAGTGCATAGTTGAGCTGTGGCTTGGGGAGACCCATTTCCATCTCAAGGCGTGATTGCCTGCCACTGTTACATGCAACATCTTCCCCTTTCTCAAAGCAGTCAGTCTGGACTGGCGGTGGCTGCAGCCCACTCTGCCACCTTCTTTCCATCAGCTGCAGCCCAGGACTCTGATCTTCCCACCTTGGTTCTGCAGCCAGGGTCAGCACCCATTCTTCAGCTGCCTGTTCAACCTTACCACCTTGGGCAGTCATGTGGGAGGAGGATGCTACAAATTTATCCCTCGCCCCCCCATAATAAAAGGTAGGAAGAGAGGAAAGGAATGGGAGATCGCAGAGTTCATTTCTACTGTTTGGTGCGGGAAGTAAACTCAAACAGAAAGTACATCAGCTGATACTGATTTGAAACACAACTGATACTGAGTTTCCTCTTAGACAAAACCAACTAAGAGGAACTGACAGCTATGCTAGAAATGTGAAATGATCTCAGAAAAGTGTGGGGTAGTAAAAAGGCTCTGAAGTTTATTACATTGGCAAAAATCACAAAAATTCCCCCTCCCCTACTCTGTGCTTTACTCCCCTTCCGTCTCCCATTCAGCACAGGGACCAGAAGCAAGGTGCACCTGGGGTGGGGAGAAAGAGGAAAGACATGATCCTTTTCATTTCTCTAAACACAAAGGGCAAGTGTGTTCTAGCTTCTGCATTTGCAGTGGTTTAACTGGAGATGGTGATGCGGACATAGAGCCTATTTAAAAAGGGGTTATACAGAAAGTTTTGTGCCCAGGGTGCATTGTTCTGGTTTATACTGATGGTCCCTGCCAGCAGAGATGCGTGCACTTTGCTGTTCCCCCATAACAGCAAGTGGTGGTGATTTTTAGTATTGTCGATCTGTGGCTTTAGACTGCAGAGACCCCGGGGAAGGAGGCTGGTGCAACTGGGGAGAATGGACAAAGCAGCCATTAGTTTTTTTAGTTCACTGAGAAAGCTGAAGTTTGCAGTGGCTTTTCAGTTTGCCCCAGGAACGAATAAATAAGATATTCCCTACACTGGCTCTTTGGGAGCTACCGACTAACCTAGAAGTTATTTAGTTGCATAAGGGGGTAAATTCCTTCACAAAAGGCTGTTTTGTACATCCCTTTAGTGTCCAGATAAGTTACTCTAGTTTGGTGAGAAGGATTAGATTGGGGCTTGTCACGTGAAACAAATCAGGAAAGCTTGTATATATTTTAAAGGACATGTAAAGGAAGTAGAAGATGAGTTCATCTCTTAAAAGCTTAATTGATTTTACAAGCCCAAATATCTTTTTTTCCTGTGTAAAGATAAGCGTAATGTGTGGAAAGTCACAAAGGAAATACAATGATAAGAAGCCGTTTTTACAAGGTGGGCTCTTCTATTCCCTCTGTTTAAAAGAGAGCTGAGCAATACTATTTACAATATTACAATGGGTATTCCTGTGTTATTTTGAAGAGCTTTAAGGGATGAAAGCAGATCTAAAGAAAGGTATCAGAGTTGGGAAATAGGACACACATGCCTTCACTTTGCGGAGAAGCACTTGCCTTTCTATTTTTGTTAAAGGCATTAAATATTCTATGTGTATGCTAGCCATAGCATTAGATTTAAGACAGTAATTATCAGCTCTTGATCACACCATATAGTATAATAGTTCCCAGTTCATGTAAAGCAAAGGTGAGATTGTCAGAGAATCGGCACTAGTCCAAAGGCTTTAAAACTTTTCCAGGAGGCTGAATGTGCAGTTTTTAATCTGGGGCTGTCTTGGTGGCAGCTGCAATACACAGGGAAGTAAAATCTCCAGCTAATTTTTCAGCAGGTAAAAGGACTGCACCATGGCCTCAAGTTTGTGATTTTCTATGCTGTGAGAGCCTTGTGAGAGCCCTGCAAGCCTCCCAAAGCCAACTGGTGCCCCAGGAAAGCAGCAGCAAGTGGGAGCCTTGCCTAGTTCAGAGTAAACCAGGGGGTTTGGCAGCTGCTTGGGCTGGGGGTGATGCTGAGCACAAGAGCTGTACTCAGCAGCAGCCCTGCTTTTCAGCTTGTCCCCAGCCAATCATTACCTGTACAATGCTGCCGATAGTGGTTATTGCCCTTTTCCTGTGCATGCTGAGGGGTCCAAGGATTCTGCTGCCTTCCTTGCAGGGCTCGCTGTGCTACTGAGCAGGTCTGGGTCAGGGGGGCTGCTGCTGCCAGATGATTTCTGCACCCTGTTCTCTCTCACATGGACCTAGGAATATATATTTTTCCCAGGGTTTACGTTTGGTTTGTTGGTTGCTTGGTTTTTTTTTTCTCCCTCTCTTTAATCATAAATACAAGTTATTTAGAAACATCGCTCAGGCTCAGA
This sequence comes from Pezoporus occidentalis, assembly GCF_034315485.1. NCBI lineage: Eukaryota > Metazoa > Chordata > Aves > Psittaciformes > Psittacidae > Pezoporus > Pezoporus occidentalis. The sequence goes on from NW_026914502.1 coordinate 648,961, forward strand.
CCCATGGTAGATGCAAAATTACAGTAAAGATGAAAAGGAAAGGGAAAAGGAAAGGAAAGGGAAAAGGAAGGCAAAGTGAAAAGAGAAGGGGCAGAATACTAGGAAAGATGGACCTTAAAATTGCCTGGGAGGTCCTTTAGTTAACATGTTTGATGTTTTCTGTTACCTCATGGTTAAGAACTGGAAGTTTTGATGGAGTACCTTATAAATTAGGTAACAGCTTCAAGTGTGATAGGGAGAAATTTAGATCTAAAAATAAATGACTGGCTGAGTAGCTAGGAACTGTTGAGATATAGGCTGAAAGGACCTCTGAAATGTAATATATAATTAAGTCTTCTCCCTCCTACATGTTCCAGTCTTTTTCCCATAGACGTTTGCATGTTTAAATGAAAAATTGTAAATTATGCTTCATTCCCATAGTGCAGCCTTATTTTTTTTTTCTCATTCAGCAGAAGTAGTAAAAATAATGATTAAAAAATGCTGGTTAGCCTGCTACTGCAGAAAGTATCTACAGGGTCCTTCCTGTTGGGAAGGGGACTGCTTTCTAATTTATATTTACAAGCAAAATGAAAACTTCTTTTATGCAATGTTTGAACTGCAGTTTTGAATGGTCTGCCATCATGTTTCCTTTTTCTTCTTTTGCCTTTGCCATCTGATCTCTTTATGAAATACCAAGTAAAAGGCTCTTGGTGTAGCTGCATTATATGAAGTACCCGTATCACCCTATGAAAAAGAATCAAACTACGACTGACTGAAGATGCTTTAACTTATAAGCTAAAAATGCATGCAGAGAAAATGAATGTGGTATTTAGAGATGAAGAAAAAACAACATTAACTTCCACCATCGCTTCTTTCCATACAGTATTCTAGCTGTTGTTTCATCCACTGATTACAGCAGTCAGAAATCTTAAAGTAAATACAGAAACTTTAAAGACAAGCCTGTCAAGCTCAAACAGTTGGAGGTCTGGAACCTGGTTCCAAGAATACTGATATTTACTTTAAAATCCAGCAATTTATAGCCAGGCTTTTTACACCAGCATCCCCACTGTGCCATAAGAAAAGTCTTTAGTGGAGGAACAATTTCTGGAGATTCGAAGTGGCATACGATGTCTGTGACATTTCAGATGGTAATTGCCCCTTGAGGTGAATTGGGTTGATCAAAGTGGTGAGGTAACCACAAGTTTCTAAATATCGTATTTTTATGAAGGTCCAGTTATAGCTCTGATTAACTTTTTTTTCCCAAGGAAAGTTTTGCTTAAGCCTGTTTTCATCATCTGACAACCAGTCAAAGTATATGACTGATATTTCCAGAAACTGAGTGGAACAGAGTGGTCTGAGGTAGTGGTGGAAGAGGCAGATTAACACCATAGACACATCATCAGTAATGCAAAGAAGCCTTACATTCCCAGGATATACCAACAGGTTTACCTCAGGGTGTTAGCATCCTGACCTGAAAAATGAAAAGAAAAAAGAAAAAGAAAAGTCTTTTCCTGGGATTTAGGATTGTGTAGGTAAGAAAATTATTGGGGCCTGGTGTAGCAGGAATAACAGAAGTGAAATTTGCTACCTGAATAGAAAATTGGTACAAGAACTGGGGTTGAGGTTCCTGAGGGTGTGTCTGCACTGCTAAATTAAAGTGTGGAGGGATGGAGAGCCTGGGCTCTCATTGTCCCTGCTGCTTTGTGAGCCAGCTCAGTTCCAGCTCCTCTTTGAACTATCCCAAATATTTGCTTCCAAGACAAACTTGCCATAGAAAGGGCAACTCTCTGGCCCTGGGGCCAAAGACTAGTTCTTGGCTGGCTTTTATTTAGACATATCAACATAACCTGCTTGACCAGGGGCACTCAATTATGTGCTTCTATTTATCCCTCGCCAAAGAAGCACTTGAATTCCTACTTAGCTTTAGGCACAGGCTTCAGTCCTCCTGACACATTTTGCATGCAAGGTAAAAATACGTTCAAGTAAAGTGGAATTGATGTGTTAAATGTAAATTTTAGGTTCTACTGAAGTGGTGATTTTCTTTTAACAAAGTCTAAAGCCAGATTAAAAGCAAAGCAGATGTTATTTTGCTAGACCAACACCATCATTTACACTTTCCGCTGAAGTATTTAACATTAACTGGTATAAAAGAAAGATATTACAAGATACGGATCCTTGGCTTGTTTTAGTAGAAAATTCCTTGGCTGCTAAGGAAACTGTCCTGCTGCCTTGCAGACTTAAGAAGCATAGTGTTTAATGAAAGGTGACCAGTGGGACTGTGGGCTGCCTGAGCACAGGGGCTAGTTGTTAGAGGATATGTCTTTCCAGCTTCAGTAATGCCACACATGGCATTCCTGAAGCTGCTTCCTTTTTACCTTTCTGGGAGGGAATCCTAATGAAGGCCACGTATAAGACTGAGGATACTCAACACTGACAGCTTCTGTTATGTTAAGGATCAAGGCTGTGCAAAAGAAAGAAAACTCAACAGATTCAAAAAGAATATTCAGGTTCAGCCCAGCTTGAATGATTAAAAATGTTCACAGTCTGGTTTCCAAGGAAAGTTGGGGTTAGAACCGCTTTGACAGATTTCTGTTAAAGAGTCCTATATATATGCAGTTATTTACAATATTCTATACATCCTTGTTACGTCATTAAAAGATTGCAAGCCTGCTATATAGTGATTGTATTTGAGACCTTAAAGAGGATGTCCATTTTTCAAAAATTCTGAAGCAAAGCCAAATAAGATGTGTGTATAAATCACAAGTAACATGGTTTTGAGCAGTAATGTAACTCATGAAAGGTCAGGATAGATTATTCTCCCTTTTCCCTCTAACCAGGTTATTTCTATTTCTTTTTGAGGGTTGTGTTTATTTTTCTCTTTTTAGTCCAAACTCCAAATATATTATCAACTGGCAAATAATTTGGCAATGTTATAAATTATTATTTTGCTACCATTGTGTTCACACATGTGAAAACCTGAGATACTGGAAGATACTGGAAGAAGGTAGAAGCCCTCTACAATTTTGCAGAAAACTGTATTTGATACGTGTATTTTAGAAAGTATGTTGGTTTATGTTTCAGGAGGAACATTATTAAAAAACTACCCCCATTGCAGAAGCAATAGTGAAAGTAGGAATAGTTTGGATTCAGGGAAATTATGCTAAACTGATTGTTAGGTGAATTGTATGGATGAAAGATGAAAGACTGAGTTGTTCAGCTCTGGGCACACAACAGAAGGACATGGATCTGTATGGGCAAGTCCAGAGTAGGGCCACAGGGATGATCTGGAGCACCTCTCCTTTGAATATAGGCTGAAAGTTGGAGTTGTTCATCATGGAGAAGAGAAGGCTCCAGGAGGACCTTATTGCAGCCTTTCAATACCTAGAGAGGGCCTACAAGAAAGCTGGAGATGGACTTTTTACAAGGGCATGTTGTGACAGGACAAGGGGGAATGGCTTTAAGCTGAAAGAGGGGACATTTAGATGAGATGTTAGGAAGAAATTACTTACTGTGAAAGTGGTAAGGTGCTGGCACAGGGTGCCCGGAGAAGCTGTGGATGCTCCATCCCTGAGAGTGTTCAAGGCTTGGAGCAACCTGGTTTATTGGAAGGTGTCCCTGCCTGTGGCAGGGGAGTTAGAACCAGATGATTGTTCAGGTCCCTTGATCCCTTGCAATCCAAACCATTCTATGATTCTATGACTTGCAACAATAGCTGTCAGTATAGCTGGGCTGCCATGCAACAGCAGACATTAAGCATTAATGAAGCTTATAAAATAAAAATTTGAGATGCCAAGATGTTGCAAGTATAAATTAAGATGTTATTTTAAGATACTTTCTGCATTCCGTTAATGTCCAAAGTAATGAATTAGCAGCATGTTTAATGACAAGGACATATAGTGGCTTGTAATAAAAACTCAGAACGTGCTCAGCTGGGCTGCAGATATTTAATAAGACTCCTGGTGCACAAGTGTTATTGCACCATTTTTGGAAGGTAGCAAACTAAACATATTCAGTACAGAACTGGCAGGGGCAGGGTCATTAGCACACGTAAATGATACTCTTATTTTGGGTGTTCCCTGTGTCCCTTCTGAGGGGCTCTTTCCCTGGGGATAGTTGGGCTGATACAGACTCCCTTCATAGCAGCTTCATCCCGAGGGCAGCATCCTGCCACCCGGATGAAGGGTGCCTGGCCAGCACACATCCCAGCTGCAGCAGTGGGGTGGCAGCACGGGTTCCAGCGGCAGACAGCTGGCTGATCACACAAAATCCCAGGGGGAGAGGTTGGCAGAGCCTCCCTTGACACCCCAGCCCCTGATCCTGGTGCAGCACTGGCCACAAAGCAGTACATGACTGCAGTAGTAGCAGCTCACAGTTGAAAAAGGAGTCTAGAAATTGCCTTTGTTACTTCTACAGCAGCCTTTGAGTAGGGCCTACAACCTAGGCTGTTGGTTTTGTTTGAGTTGGGAAAGATTGTGCTGCTTTAATTCCCTTCAATGAGTTTCACCCATGGTACAAGGATGCATTACAGAGGTGCTCCAGTAGGCAATTGTATTAACTCCTAACCTGTAGTTCTGTCCTTTGTATAGTAGGGTAAATCAGGAAATCCAGCAACATCTTTTCATTCCTTGAACACTTAGGATTCTTCCCTCACATGCAGTTAGACAGCTTTACTGTCACCAGTCAGACTGCAGCACTGTAAACTACATGAGAAGAAGGTGTATATGCGCATGTGGTCATATCTAGGGCATATGAACAATGTGTTAGTATGCAAAGCCAGCCAGACATCATCCTGATGCCAGTACAGCCTCGAAAAGATGGGTGAAGACCACCTCTCCATCCAATGTGCGTGTGCCACGATGCATTACCCGTCATTATATGTTTCCAAGGAGGGGGCATTTTCTCTCTGATTCTGACCCCTGCTAGGGACCTGCTTCTCCCACTTAGATCCAACCTAGCATGGGGTGGGTGAGGTGCCCTGCTTAGGGACGCCCTGTGCTCCCCTCCTTGCACTGCTTCTCTACTGCAACTGCACCACCGCTCCTTGTGCTGGGGTCGTGGCTGTCAGAAGGCTGGTGCAGCCAAGCAGAGAAGCCTGATTGCAGGTTTTAAGTTCACTTCTGAGAAGTCTCTGCAAGAGTGAGCACCGAAATACCCGAGCTGGTGAGCTCACAATGAAACACCAGACAGGAAGACTCCCCTGCCAAATTTTTAAGGTGTCACAGAGAAAACTGGTATTAAAAGACTACTCTGGCACTCACTGTGTCCTGACACATTCCATACGCCACGGGTTTATATCCGCCTTTAAAAAGTTATCAGTTAAATCAATCTCCCCAAAAGTTACCTGCCGAATTTCTCTTCTTAAGGTATTTGAGAAACGTTCTTGAAGTCTTGAGCCTTTCTTTAGCCAGCTACCGAAACATAAACTGGAAGGAGTACAATTCCATCAATAAAAAGAGACAATTAAGGATTCAGTGAAACCCAGATCATCTTTCCACAACTGCTAGCTCTGCAGTAGCCTTGAAACTGAAACGCTCAAGAAGATCTGTTTTCCATGAAGCACATTGTAAAATGGGTGAAAAGGAGAAGAGAGGGAAAACCCAAGTGTGAGTGTGACTGCCTGCATGCAGCTGAGGGTTGGGAGAACCTGTCAGGTTCCTGACAGGCAGGCATTTACAGTTTTATAACCTCAGTGTTTGCAATATTTAAGGCATTTCCTGTCTTATGTATTGGGAAGTACAAGTAAATATTGCTTGTTCTGAGGTTAACTCTGCTTAGTTCTGAGGTAAAACTAGCAGGCTTTTCATGGTCAGGAGCGATTCACAGGGAAACCACAAAAATCCCAAAGCTGCTGTCACATTTTTAATTCATTAGGAGCAACTCATACCTATTCCCAGAGCTACCTTTAATAGTGGGCCTTTTCTGGACCACAGGGGCTTTTGCTCGGAAGTAGAAAATCTGAGCCTGGTAAGGTGGTTCTGGCTAAAAGCTGGAGCTGTCAGAACACAACTTCTTCAGCTACATCTTCGCTTTATCAAGAGTGAGGAGCTCAGTTTTTTCTGTCTCTGTTTCATTTTTTAGGCATCAAAACCCATACAGAATTTCCCCACCTTACCTCATATGCAGATTTCATAGATATCTGTGAACCTTTGCATTTTCCAGCTCCGGATGGCAGCCTAGACATCCTGCTGGAAAGCAGAGAGGGTGTGAAAATGGGTGGGCTTGGAGCAGCAGCTGGAGCATATCTCTGCAGTTGCTCCATTGAAGCCGGCAGAACTTTATTGATTTAAGGCTGGATTTGGCTCATAATTGAATTTTGTATGTCTTTAGAGCCAGCACTGTGCATGGCATATGAAGCAAACCAGAGTACAGTCCCTGCTTTTGCTCTCCATCTCTTTCCTGCTCTTTCACCATTTACAGGTGGTAAAAGAAAATTAAATAATTAAGAAAAGCATCTACACATGTGCCTGCACACACACACATGCTTGCACACACACACATGCTTGCGCATACATACCTGCCTGCACACACAAAGCCTTTTCTTACAAAGTTTTCATTCCAATTTTGCAGACCCAGGAGCTCTGGATAGTTCAGAGAAAGCTTCAGAGAAGTACCTTGAGGTTTAGATGCGTAGCTTAACCAGCACTCAGGTTTCCCACATGGCTTAGGGAAGGCTCTCCCCCCAGGAAGTCTGTTTAGAGGGCAGCATCCATGCATGGAACTAACTCCCAGTTTAGAGCTGTAGCTGTGCAGCATCCTTTACTTTGGGATCAAAAGCTTGCCATATGGCTGTTTTGTTTCCAGTAGCTATAATGTAATTGAATCAATTGCCCCCACATGATATGGGTGTACTAAATGAACATACATCATTTATTTCTGGGTCTTGAGGCTCATAAGGAGTGGAGGGCAAGGCCCCCGAGGATAAATCAGTCTAGTTTGTCTTCAAGAAAAATGGGTTGAAATCTGACCTGTGGTGCAGGCACAAATCAATTCAGTGCTTCTGACAGTCCCACGTGGATACTTTCCTCATTTGGAAATTATCCTCTGATGAAGGATGCTGTCAGTCTTTACACAGCTAGGCTACAAAAAGGAGGCATCTTCTGAAGCGAAGGTCATTGGTAAATAACATGCAAAATTAAAATACAGCTAACCCAAGACAGGGAAAGGGATAGCAGTAATTCTCATGATACTGCCAGAAAGTAAATCATGAGGTGGGAGAAGGGTGAAGAGGAGAGGGGGCTGATAAAGGCTGGCTTTGCAAGATGCTGAGACCTCCGGCAACTGAGAACTGCCTGCCATAAGGCAGTGGGTTTGCCTGTCTCACACTTTCCCCCTTGCAGCAGAAGCCAGGTAAGGACAGTGCCTAAACCTTATCATGCCCTAGCTTTCCCAGTCCTGTGCTGCTTCATCTCTGCACCACTATTAGATAATTAGGGTTTGGTTGAGTTTTTTGTTTTGCTTTGTTTTTTTCTCTGCTTCACACCAGCTCTGTGCCAACAGCAGGGGCTAAAATCACTGCTCTGATCTCTCCAGCCAGGCATCCATAATGCTAGCTGCTTTGTGTCTGCCTTAAGCTATACAAACCTTTGCCAGCAAAGCCAAAGTGGACTTAGCTTCACTGATTTTCTTTCATTATAAAGCCAAAATTTAGACCTACAGAAAGAACAAGGCCAAATCCCAAGAAAAGATGGTACAGCTTTTGGAGGGTGAAGAAATGAACTGTCTAAACGTTTCTCATCTAAGCTAACCACCTGGGCCTCCAGTATTAGGCAGCATGGGAAGAGTTTCTCGCTGCAGGTGTGTTTTTGTTGGAGGGGGACAGTGTGTCTTCTGGCAGTGACCATCTCTTTCTATTTACACGATCAGTCCTGGATAACTGGCTTTATAGAGTGCCAACTCACCTGTTGGGTTAGTTGTATGTATCTTGTGGTTGCTGATAAGGCAGTTATTCTTTGAAGTCAAAACCTGGCTTCATGGGATTTTTCTTCTAAAGCTGAAGAAAGAAATCTGAGCTTAGTCTCTGATATTCTCCTTCCCCTTCTTCAGTGTTTGGGGGCTCCAAATTTGGAGTGCAGCATTTTAGAGCTGGAGACTATCTATCAGCAATTCATCACCTTGTCAGAGTTTGGAAGGTGTTCTTCAGACCTTTCAGCTACTTTTGTGCCTGTGCAAGATTGTTTTCTGCAGTCTGTCTCCCAAAGCAGAAATTGAAAATCTGGCCTTTTAGAGCTATTACTGAGTCCTTCCTTCAAGTTATTGACATGCTTACTTTCTCGTATGATAGCTTGTAAAAACCCATTTTTCTCAATTTTTTTATGCACCTCTGTGTTTAACTACACTTTCATTCCTTGCTTCTTTCTTGCCCTGGTTAATTCCTTTCAGACCTTTTGGCTTTATAGCTCCACAGAAGAGTGGGCAAGTACCAGTGCAGGTATCAGTGCAGCACAGAAGTCCTTGTAGGACGAAAGTTGAAGGTGGCTGTGGGGAAAAGGCAACACTTCTGGGAAGTCGGGATTGAAATACAAGCGTGTTGACTTCCTCTGGCCTTGAACATGGGTGTACAAAGTAGGAGGAAACGAGTGAGTGAAAGTAGAGCAAACTGGGGCGAGGCTAAGCCGAGAGCTGATGCAGCACTCCAGGCCAAGCTCATCCTGGCAGACCAGCCTCTTCACTGTGCCTTCTTTCCATTGCTGCGCTGAGTGGCTTGGGAGAGGACGCTGCAACACCGGAGCGGAGCGGGGCGGGGGGAGATCAGCGTCAGGGAGCCCCAGCTCAGAGCGACGGGAGCGAGCGAGCAGGGAGCCTCGGGTCCCCGGCAGGGCCTGCCCCGGGGCCCGCAGCGCCGCTCACGGCAGGAGCGGAACCAGCCCTGAGCGGGTGAAAACCTGCCCCGGGAGCGCGAGCGGGGCGGCCGCCTGCTGAAGGGGGCTGGCCGGGAGGAGGGAGGAGTGCTTGCTTGTGCGGAGAGACCTAGGGGAGCCATGGCCCGCACGGATCGTGGTCACAGCACGGTCAGAAGCTGTGGTGAGGAGTAACGTGGGTACCCGGGCCGAGCCTTCCTGCGGAGCCGCGGCCCGGCAGGTCTCTGGCTGCAGGGAACGCCTCAGCGCGGCTCTTGCACCGGGGAGAGGCAGTGCCACGGCTTGTGCGCGGTGTGAGCGGGTAAATGAGCTGCTCGGGCGGGCGGCTGAGCGGAGGAGGAGGTAGAAGGGTTGAGAGCCATCAGAGAATGCCGAAGTGAAATAGATTGGTGGAGCCATGCCCTAAGGCAGGGGCAGGGGGAGGTGGTTGAACAAGTGATGGATCCCCTTCCCTCCTACCATCAGGTAGAAGGAGTGAACTTAAGGGACAAGGAGGTACGGAGGGAGGTCCCTCCTCGGAGAGGTAAGCGAAAACCTTCGCAATCCCTTTCTACCTCCCAGTTGCCCTTGAATAACAGGTACGAGGTCCTGGAACTACAGGGCCAGGTAAATGGAGATGGAGGGGTAGATCCATCTAGTGAGTCACCTAGGGCTTGTCACTCACCCCCAGGCCTTAGAACTTCCTCAATGAAGAAGAAAAGAAGAGGAATTGTGGTGGGTGACTCCCTTCTGAGGGGAGCAGAAGGGCCCATTTGTGACCAGATCCATCCCACAGGGAAGTCTGCTGCCTACCTGGGGCTCGGATTGGAGATGTTAAAAGGAAACTCTCTGACCTGGTGCAGCCCTCTGACGGGTTTTTCAGGTTGGCAGTGACGAAATCATTACAAGGAGGGCAAGGGCAATGAAGAGAGACTTCAGGGCCCTGGGACGGCTGGTTAGAGGGTCTGGAGCGCAAGTGGTGTTTGCCTCCATACCTGTTACAAGCAAGGGTGAAGAGATAAATAGGAAGAGTCTGCAGATTAATGTATGGCTATGGGACTGGTGCCAAAGGCAGGGTTTTGGGTTTTTCAATCATAGGCTGCTATATGAGACACCTGGTTTGCTGGTGGCAGGTGGGATACACCAGTCCCAGAGGGAGAAAAGGTTTTTGGGGCAGGAGTTAGCAGGGCTCATTGACAGGGCTTTAAACTAGGGAAGGGGAGATAACTGGGCCTGTTGGGGACAAGCCCAAGAGAAACATGCTGGGGCTTGAAGGATGGCAGACTAGGGAGGACTCTCAATCTATTGTTTCATTTGAGGGAAAGGGTAGTTGTTTAAACCCTGTCCTGCAGGGGAAAAAGGGTACCTGGGCAAGAGTTAGCAAAGCTCACTCACAGAGCTCTAGGTTAGATTCAAAGTGCGAGGGGGTTGTAGCTGGGTTTGAACTAATGGGGCAATGTTCTAGTATGAATGAAGACCAGAAGGCCTCCCGCCTCCCAGGGGTGCCACTAGCGTGCTCTGCTCGCTCCCTGAAATGCCTGCACCCCAATGCACGCAGCATGGGGAATAGACAGGAGGAGTTAGAAGTCTGTGTGCAGTCTAAAGGTTATGACCTGGTGGCAATTACAGAGACATGGTGGGACAGCTCACGTGACTGGAATGTGGTCATGGATGGCTATGTCCTTGTTAGGAAAGATTGGTCAGCAAAGCGAGGTGGTGGAGCTGCTCTTTATGTGGGGGAGCGACTAGAATGTATTGAGTTCTGTCCAGGGGCAGATGAGGACCAAGTGGAAAGTCTGTGGGTACGAATTAAGGGACAGGCTGGTACAGGCGATACAGTTGTGGGGGTCTGTTATAGACCTCCTGATCAGGATGAAGGAGTTGATGAGGCTTTCTACAGGCAACTGAAGGCAGCCTCACGAGTACATGCTTTGGTCCTCATGCGGGATTTTAACTACCCCGATATTTGCTGGAAGACTTACACAGCCAGTCATTCACAGTCTAGGAGGTTCCTTCAGTGCATTGATGATAACTTCTTAATGCAGATGGTGGACAAACCAACTAGGAGGGGAGTGCTGCTGGATCTAGTACTCACCAACAAGGAGGGTCTGGTTGAAGCGGTGATGGTCAATGGCAGCCTTGGCTGCAGTGACCATGAGATGGTGGAGTTTAGGATCCTGTGTGGGAGGAATAGAATACCTAGCAAGGCCACAATTCTGGATTTCCGAAGGGCCAACTTCGGCCTCTTCAATCAATTGCTAAGGGAAGTCTCATGGGAAAGGGTACTAGGTGGTAAAGGGGCTCAAGATAGTTGGTCAGCATTCAAGGACCACCTCTGCCCAGTGGTAGCTCAGGATCAGAGTATCCCAGTGGGTAGGTGTCGTGGTTTAAAACCAGGCAGAGGGCTCATTCACTCACTTCCCCCCTTCTTTCCCTCCCCCTACTCCCAGAGGGATGGAGAGGAGAATCGAAAAGAATGCAACTCCCACAGGTTGAGATAAGAACACTTTAGTAACTAAGGTATAACACAAATCACTACTGCTACCACCAATAATAACAATGATAAAGGAAATAGCAAGGGAAGAGAATACAACACCTCACCACCAGCCGACCGATAACTCGCCCCCCCAGCCCGACCAAGCTCTGACTGATACCTCCTCCAACCCCGCAGTCTCCCAGCCCTTCCGGCTCACTCCCAGTTACCTCCTGGGCATGACGTGCTGTGGTATGGAATACCTCTTTGGTCAGTTTGGGTCAGGTGTCCTGTCTCTGCTTCCTCCCGGCTTCCCCTCCTCCCTGGCAGACCATGAGGCTCACAAAGTCCTTGACCAAACCAAAACATCGCTATCAGCTCTGTTCCCAAGCCAAAAGTCAAAACACTGCCCTGCACCAGCTACCAAGAAGGAGAAACATGACTGCTACTGCTGAACCCAGGACAGTAGGAAGTCAAGTAGGGGAGCCAGGAGACCAGCATGGTTAAACAAGGAACTGCTGGGCAAACTCATATGGAAAAAGAGAATCTATGGATTATGGAAGGAGGGGCTGGCCACTTGGGAGAAATATAGGACAGTTGTTAGAGGATATAGGGAGGCAATTAGGACAACTAAGGCCCCCTTGGAACTTAATCTTGCAAGTCAGGTTAAGGACAATAGAAAGGGCTTCTTCAAATACATAGTGGATAAAACTAACACAAGAGGCAATACAGGCCCACTGCTGAACGAGGTGGGTGCCCTGGAGACAGAGGATATAAAGAAGGCAGAGGTGCTGAATGCCTTCTTTGCCTCTGTCTTTACTCTTGCAGACTCTCCCCGGGGGACCCAGATTCCTCTAGCCCCAGCAGGAGTCAGGATAAAAGGAGTTTGCTCTGGTGGATGAGGATTGGGTTAGGGATCAGTTAAGTAATCTGGACATCTATAAATCGATGGGTCCGGATGGAATACACCCGCGGGTGCTGAGGGAGCTGGCAGAGGTCATTGCTGAGCCACTCTCCATCGTCTTTGGTAAGTCGTGGGAAACAGGAGAGGTGCCTGAGGATTGGAGGATGGCAAATGTCACGCCAGCCTATAAGAAGGGAAAGAAGGAGGACCCGGGTAGTTATAGACCGGTCAGCCTTACCTCCATCCCTGGAAAGGTGATGGAACAACTTATTCTTGACACCATCTCTAGACATATCAAGGATGAGGGGGTCATTAAGAGCAGCCAACATGGTTTTACCAAGGGGAAGTCATGTCTGACCAACCTTATAGCCTTCTATGAGCAAGTAACTAGGTGGCTGGATGATGGTAGAGCGGTAGATGTGTTTTTTCTTGATTTCAGTAAGGCATTTGATACTGTCTCCCACAGCATCCTCATAGATAAGCTAAGGAAGTGTGGGCTGGATGATCAGGTAGTGAGGTGGATCAAGAACTGGTTGGAAGGAAGAAGGCGGAGAGTTGTGGTCAATGGGGCAGAATCTAGCTGGAGGTCTGTGACTAGTGGAGTCCCTCAGGGGTCGGTGCTGGGTCCAGTGCTGTTTAATATTTTCATCAACGACCTGGATGAGGGAACTGAATGTACCCTCAGCAAGTTTGCTGATGATATTAAACTGGGAGAAGTGGCTGACACCAGAGGGCTGTGTTGCCATTCAGCGAGACCTGGACAGGCTGGAGAGTTGGGAGGGGAGAAACTTGATGAAATTCAACAAGGGCAAGTGTAGAGTCTTGCATCTGGGGAAGAATAAACCCATGTACCAGTACAGGTTGGGGGCTGACCTGCTGGACAGTAGTGAAGGGGAAAGGGACCTGGGGGGTCCTGGTGGACAGGAGGATGACCATGAGCCAGCAATGTGCCCTTGTGGCCAAGAAGGCCAATGGCATCCTAGGGTGCGTTAAAGGGGGTGGTTAGTAGGTCAAGAGAGGTTCTCCTCCCCCTCTACTCTGCCTTGGTGAGGCCGCATCTGGAATATTGTGTCCAATTCTGGGCCCCTCAGTTCAAGAAGGACAGGGAGCTGCTGGAGAGAGTCCAGCGCAGAGCCACAAAGATGATTAAGGGAATGGAACATCTCCCTTAGGAGGAGAGGCTGAGGGAGCTGGGACTCTTTAGCTTGGAGAAGAGGAGACTGAGGGGTGACCTCATCAATGTTTACAAATATGTAAAGGGTGAGTGTCAGGATGATGGAGCTAGGTTTTCTTCAGTGATGTCCAGTGACAGGACAAGGGGCAGTGGGTGTAAACTGGAGCATAGGAGGTTCCATGTGAACATCAGGGAAAATTTCTTTACTGTGAGAGTGACAGAGCACTGGAACAGGTTGCCAGGGGGGTTGTGGGGTCTCCTATGTTGGAGATATTCAAGGCCTGCCTGGACAAGTTCCTGTGTGATGTACTCTAGGTTACCCTGCTCTTGCAGGGGGGTTGGACTAGATGAGCTTTTGAGGTCACTTCCAACCCTTGGGATTCTGTGATTCTTGGTAAATCTGTGCCTTCATAACTACTGCTTACTTCTGTTTCTCTATTGCAGTTTCCACTAAATTGATTTTTTTCTGTTTCTGCACCCTGGAAACTGAATTCTCGGCCACGTAGCACCTTCTGAGTGCAATCCCTGTACAGAGACATCAGATTAGAGTGGAATTGTACAGATGCAAGACATAAAACATGTATTGAAAATTTTCCGTCCTAGCTAGTTTTTGAGAGAAAATGAAATACAAAAGAAGTACAGCACCAACTGGCAGTAAATGCATTATTATTACTAAAAATGCACCCCACAAAATTTTCTGATGTTGTCTTTTTTTTTCTTCTTCTTTTTTTTTTTTTTAACAAAAGGCAATATTTTCCATTGAAACACCTTCTTTCCTTCATCGCTGCTGCCCTGGTTTTAGACCAGAGTAGTTTGGGCTGTATCTCCTGTAACAGGCAGCAAACCCATCCCTATTCTCACTTCAAGTGTCACTGCTCACAGTCATTACTTGAAGCTGCACTCGAATTCGTCTTCTCTCATTTGTTCCCTGCTTATTGATAAGGAGTGGAACAAGAGATGGCTGCTTTCCCATGAGCAGGCAAATAATATGTCTACAAAATCAGGGTTACATGTTTTCAAATGCTTTTTCTGGTTCGGGATCTATGGTATGTAACAAGGGTTTCATTGCGTACTAACAATGTGGAGATTGCTCAGAGGGGTGAAATAAAAAGATGGATTAGTTGACTTTTTGGGGATCTGAGTGTTAATTGGCTCCCTAATAAAATCATCTAGTTAAACTGTCTGCTCAGTGGTATAGCGCGGCAGTGAGGGAATTTTTGAAGGCACCCTGCTAAGCTGATTGTGCTTCTAGATAATTAATTGAAATGAGGAAAAATAGCACATGCAAAACAAAAGTAAGAAAAGGAAATAACAGATTTTCAGCTGTTCTTCCTACATAAAGTTGCAGAGATTAACTCACCTGATAGGAAAGTAAGTATCCTACTGAACAAAGTGTTTCTTCTTCTCAAGCAACAGGTTTGGAGAGCCTCATATTTCTGAAGGCGCAAGGAGGAATTATAAAACCATTAAAATGCTTTGAACAAATATGTAAAGATTTTATGTACATTTTAGTGAGTTTATAATATTTTAAAATTTTGGGAAGGTAGTTTTAAAAATAAGTTTAAAAGTTCCTGTTCTTTCCGGTTCATTTCTTGTTGCTCATATTTGGTTTTTGCCTCCCTGTACAGTAGCCCTCTTGACATATATTATCCAAGGATGATTTATCTTTCTTTCTAATTGTTTTCTAAGTGTTTGTATTTATCCCATTGGTCATCCTGCGTTAGATTATCCATACTTGGCTATATTCTAATATTGATTTTGTTTCCTTTCATTCTGGTATTAGTTACAAATTATACCTTTATTTTTGCTTGGAATGTTTTCAGGTGATTGATTACTGAATGAATTGAGTGCACCCACAAGCTGTGGCTTGATTTAATCCACTTAGTGCCAAAGATTTTGGAGCATGCAAACTGAAGTTACCGCACCCTCTGCAAATAAAGGCAGTGGATGTTTTTTCTGGATGTCAGAGAGCTGTGCCTCTGGGTCCACCTCTTGGGCTTGAGTACCCATTCTCACCAAAGTAATAAGTTAAACCCCAGTTTCTGTTGTGGCAGTGGATTTCTGTGGCTCTCAGAGGAGAGTGAGCTGTTTGCAAACCCTTGAAGACATGAGATGTATAAATTGCAGGCTCTTTAGGGAACATGATTCTCTATGTGTGGGGGATTTGTTCTCTTTATAAAGAAGAAGGGAGTAAGGTTTGATAAGAGGCACTCACATGTATGTAAAACAGTGACTTGGGGTCAGTAGGAAAAATGGTGTATCCTATTATAGCTGAACTGTCCTCTGAAGTCACTTCCCCAAAGATAACACAGCTTGCTTTTATGCAAATGAACTTGCCGTGAGTTTGACATTGAAGACAGTGAGCTTGGAATTATTTTGACTGTTTCCAACCTTTGCTATGAGGTGGGTAACAAATAGATTCAGCGTGTGCTGCAGCAGACTTGATCAGAGACAATGGTGACAAGCAAAGTTCTCTGAACCTGAGCTTACAGGCAGGGTCAGCTGCAATGGCAGGAATTATCTGGGGTGTCCATTACCCTGGCTTCTACACTGTCAGGTGTGGTGTGGAAATGAGAAGACCTTTGCAAGCACAGCTTGCAAGGAGTTGTTGATAACCCTTTCATTCCTGAGGTTTGACAAGCCCTCACAATCGTCATGTCATATGCACTCCTCCTCCTAGCTTTTTGGTTGTTGTAACCACACAGTGCAGAACCTTCAGTGACAAGAGCCATAATTACCTCCATCTCCTCCTGCTGCTGCAAATGAGCAGAAAGGAGAGTTCAGTAATCGATTATCTGAATTTTGGAGAGAACCAGAGCAATGATGGTCTCCTGTTTCCTGGAGATTTCAAATGTGCCTCCTTCCTTCACAGGCAGATGCAGCCCCAGCTGAAACAGGGAACACGGAGAAAAAGGAGGGAACATGGAGGGGGTGCACGCTTGACCTGGCAGCCTACAAAATGCTGGTACAGAGAAAGTCCTGAAACTACCCCTACCTGAAATTATACTTGTCTCACAAAAAGTCTGGTGTGTGGATGTATGAATGAGAGAGAGCTTAAGAGATTAAACATCTCTGAAGAGCCGCCTTCTTGTTACACA
Organism: Pezoporus occidentalis; assembly: GCF_034315485.1. Taxonomy (NCBI): domain Eukaryota; kingdom Metazoa; phylum Chordata; class Aves; order Psittaciformes; family Psittacidae; genus Pezoporus; species Pezoporus occidentalis. The sequence continues at coordinate 665,426 of NW_026914502.1, forward strand.
TGATGAGCAGGACTCACTTTATGCATTTTACCTGTCAAAACCTTTTGAAGTTTGTGACTCAGGAAGTTAAGCTTGTATTACTGGTTCTGTTAGCACTTTACACAACTGGTTCCCAGACTGTTTCCCTCCTCTTACCGACTCTCTCCATCATTTGGCCTCAGTGTCATGTTCCTGCCTTTCCCTTGGTGACCACCATTGTCTTCCACCCCTGTGAACACAACCACTGCCTTCTTGTAGGAATCTAGCAACTCTCGAGACCCTCATAGCATCCCAAAGATGCAGTTGCTCTAGAGGGTTGTGGGAAGAAGGTATGGTAAGCAGCTGTCAAATTTTTTCAGTTAAAAATGCAAATGACCAGTGTCACTGAATAAGCTGCCAAGAGCTAGGATATTTATTTAGCTCCATTTAGGAAGCACATACTAATGCACTTCAGTGGGATGTCTGCTTGTGGAGCAATTTTTAAGGCCGCAGTGCAGTACACAGTCTTACTAGAGGCAGTGACAAGTACATTTATCAATGATAGCAGCAACAAACCAAAGTAAAACACAGTCATTATTACTTAGTCCAAGTTTTAATGCAGCAAAACGTTAAACATGTATTTAAGCCCCACAGGGCTTCCCCCGGTGCTAAGATAAGCACAATTAAGAGATTTGTTGAATTGATGGCTATAACAGGTACCTGCAGATACAAAACTGGTACTTTGTCTCTTGCTACATTTCTGTACAGTCCATGTCTCTGTTACATTACATAAGAGATTAGGCTACAAAGAAAGTTAGAAAGAAACTGTAGAAAAAGTCTCTGTTTTCATCAGATCTCTTTTTTATTGTTATTAAAATAAGAAGAAATACAGGGCAGTATAACCTGACAAAATGTTGTATACCATAGCTCTTTATACAGACTAGGGAAGAAGCTTCCTCTCTAAGTCTTATTTTCATAGCCTTGAATCCCCCTTCTCTCATAAGTTTCTCATATTCCATAGAACAATATGAAAGTATGAAAGTTAACTAATTTAAATGATATAAATATGCATAGCCATTATCTGTAAGATTTTATGGGAATAAGGATAAAATATCAGCCTTAAATTTCAAAGTGTACAGTAGTCAGTTCAGATAGGGCTTGGGTTATATTTTTTATTTAAAATTCTTCAAATCTTTTATTCTCTCTGTATTAAATCCTCTGTATCAAATAGATCACTACATCTTCAATACTTAATTATCTGCACTATAAAAAGAAATCCCCTTTAACAGTTAGGAAAATATTTAAACAGCTCTTTTTTCTTTAAAGAACTGAAACATGATGTACAATGTATGAGCTAATCTTCTACTGATGTATACATGGAGGTCCAAATAAGAGTAAGAGACTTGCTTTCTCTGATCTTGGCAACTTTTGCATTCAGTTTTTAGGCCATCATTTTATGGATGGTTTGGGACTCCAGACAGATTTAGCTGCATGAATTTACTTGCAGAGTCACAGCCTTACCAAGTGGTAGCCGCATTTCTTTACTTTCACAGAAAAATCTAGGTTTGTTAGACCTAAACATGACCACCATCTTCTTTCTCATGCTTGAAGTCACAAGCAGAAGCTTTTGAAGTTGGTGAGGGTGGGATCCTTACCTAAAGGATCCTTACCTAAAGCCTGTGGTGAAACAAGAGAACTCTTTGAGTTCAGATATTCCTGAGGAAGAAGAGCTATTTGCATCCCCTGGGAAGCAGAGGAGTCTGAACTGGACAGGAGTGGGACAGAAAAATGGAACTGAATTTTTTCACTGATGTCAGTAATGTGTTGCCTTAAGGAGATGTGGCAGAAATGTGGTTTTGGAGGTTAGTCCTATTTTTGAAGGTATTCAACATCTCTGTCTTAGACCTGCTAAGGGTCTGAGATGAATGAAACATGGAACTTCTGGAAGTTTCCCAAGATATACTCAGATTGTGGAGCCAGCTTTACTTGTCTCCTTCAGAAGGGAATGACCTCTCCATGTTGTATGTATTCTCATCAGAGTGTTTTCCTGGTTTACCTGCTGTATAACCATTTCTAGCTTCTCTGACATCCCTTCTCCTTGGCATATACCCTTTCTACATAAAATGGTGTAGTCCTGGAGTGCGTCAGAGGGGACCACACACAGTAAGGTTGGCTCTTTACAGGTTCCAGTACTTTGATTTGATGGATGATCCCTCATCAGCTTGGTGTGACCATGATCAGGTATTTAAAAGAAATGCTTGCTGTGCAAGCCACAGGACCTCAGCAAGGCAGGCTTCCAGGGAAAAACATGAGTTTGGAAATAAATTGAAACATTATAGAATTTAATCTAGGAAGGTGGACAGTGAGAGGGAGTAGGAGTTTTGACATAAACTAGAGGTTTCTAAGGAGCCAAGAGCATTCTTAGAGTAAAACCTGCCTATGCTTTTGCATTTTGATTTCTCTTCTTTCATAGTTCTGAATAAATCAGGTGTAGGCTTACCTTGGGGAGAGAAGAAGGGTAAAGGGGTGAATTGTGAGAGCTTCAGTCACCTAATTTGCCCACCTTCTCCTTCAACATCACCTGTACATGTGCAGGGAGAGGATTCTCACTGCTGCTTGATCCTAGGTACAGGCAGCTATAGGCAGCTGCACAGCAGCCGAGCCAGGGGTCATTCTCCCTCTTCACAGCCCTGCATTCCACTCTGAGGTCGAGCCAGCAGAGCAGAGGCTGGTGGAGGAAAGGGATTTCCACATTCTCACTGAAGTTGCACCCTCTCCTGAAAGCAAACACAATCCAGATAGAATTAAAGTTCTGTACTATATTATGGAGCCATACAAGAGTGTCTGCTGAAGCATCCTCCTCTGAAGCATCACACAAACTATTGGTATATTTGACAAGCTTTGCTCTGATGTCTCCTGGCTCCCTGGTGTGGAATGCATGGGGCAGCCTTGCCCATGTACGTTAACCCAGTCCCCTTTTGCCCTATAGATTAATTCCCAGGACCAGGGATTTATTAACAGCTTTATTAACAATGGCAGTCCTTGCCCTGGGTTGTCATTGTGGGTATTGAAGTGCTCTATGTAGATTAAAGGCGCAGGAAGCCTGACACGTCTTTTGCTACCCAGAGGGTGAGGTACAGCCTGATGAGCCCTCTGGGATGATGTGCTTCCCTTCCCGGCCTCCATCAGCATGTGCTGAGTGGTGTCACCCCCTCCTAATGCCCTTCTGCAGGAGGTGGCAGCAGAGGCAGGGTGATACTGGGCAAAGCTGGTGCAGAGGGAAGCTACACCTGGGGAAGTGCTTTGGCAGGGCAGCAGCAGTGATTGACTTGCTGGCCTGGAGAGACACGAGAACGGAATATGCAGGGGATTGGTGGGGAGGGAACAGAGAGCTAGGTGTCATGCAGCAAGGAAGAGTCTTGACAGATCCGTGCTGGCATTTTGTATTTACAAGCCATATTGTGACTGAGCTCCACAATAAAATCCCTACTGACTGCAGAGGGTGCAGAAATGACCCTTTTTTTTTGTTAGGGGGAGAAAGTACAAACAAGAGAGGGAAGAGGAGAAATCATATTTCTCAACTCTTCATCTAAGCAGTGTCTTCACTGAAAGAAAAATCTCTCCATCGTTCAGCGCTGTGCTAGCTTCCTGTGATGCAAAGTGAAGGGGACCAGCGTGGGAAGAGCCACTCAGCACTTCAGAGGCTCGGGGAGTATCTCTGTGTGGCAGGTATAGCTGGTGAGGAGTGGGGAGGTGGGGGTAGAGGTGAGCTTACTTGTATTTCCAGCAAGCTACAAGGACCTCAGCTGGCCTCTACCACTTTTATTGTGATGGGCTTTAAATTAGGAAGTAGCTTTGGGATCCCACTTGTCACGCTCAGCAGTCACAGTTCCTTGCTCACAGGGGTGTTCGGGGGAGAAATTACATTTATGTGTGTGCAAGGAAGTGTCAGAGGGGGAGGTGTTACTACCATACCGGAGAAGTCATTCTAACCTGTCATCCTGCAATGCCATCCTAACCAGCTGTGACGGACACACAGACATGAGGGTGGGTTTTAGGATGAGGTAGCTGGGATCTGGGGAGGCATCCTGAAGCGCTGGTGCAAGAGCAGCAGTCCCAGTTCCTCAGAGCAGTTTATCTGTTTCCAAGTCACTACTCTGGAGGTGACAACCCCCTTCCCCTGACTCCAGGGCAGAGCTGTTACACTAATGCCTTTGGTCTGCCATCAGAAGGGAAAGAGCTGTGTCAACACAGAAGGTGCTATTTGCTGACAGGTTGTTAGAGACAAAGGAGACACAGGCAGGAGCAAGAATAAAAACAGAAGTTCTCAAGTAAAATATGGGCAAAAAAGAGAAGATTGATTGTTTAAGTCACAAAAGATAGAAAAATGAAGGGAAAAGTAAAAAGACTATTAAATTGAATATGCCTGCCCTTTAGAATAGCATTGATAAAGGCTGGGGATGTGAAGTGTAAAGGTTGAGACATATCTAACGGAGGGTCACATCTGATGAAACGATAATTTATGGTTAGAGAATAAAATAGATGCTGTGGATGACGTGGGTATCATTTCTAGACTACCAGGTATTAGGAGGCTGGAGGGAACACACATCAGTAGGTACATGAAGCAGGTGTCTGAAGACCATCCAACTATGAAAAGAAAAAAATAAAAAAGCTCTTGCTTATTGCTTTGCTTGCTTCCCCATCCAGTCCTGCTTGCTGTAGGGAGACCAAATGGAAAACTGAGTAATGCAATATATGGTCTGTGTTCCCCATTGCCATTGACAATATGAGAAACAATACCTTACTGTTTTTAATGAAGATGCTTGTTAGGCTTCACAGTCTAAATGCAAAAGAAGTGTTTGTTCTCCAAACACAGCCAGGTCAGGATGGGGCAGGGAAGGGTGAGCACAATTAAAAGAAACAAAAATGGTTAGAAAAACCTGGATAGTGACTGAACTTATCAAGACAAGGGTGATTACACTGAATGAGCAGACTTCTCCATATAGATATATTAATATTGCAAATCATGTCAGCCGGTGCGGTGGCCCAGCCTCTTGGTGGCTACATCTGTTTCTTTTCTATTAGCTGCAGCATCAAATACAGTCATCAGGAAACGGACACATGCACTCTCATCTCCGGAGTGTATCGTACTGTACTAACTGGAGCCCACAAAAAATAGCTAGATTATTCCCTCATTCTCCCCCATTTTTTTTGCCTGTCACTGTTCAACTCTGCACATGCCTGCGCTCTGAATCATATGGAACTTTTTCCCGCATTGTATTTTTTTTACTGAAATGTTTCCTCCAAGTCCCATTCAGTGCAATTGCCTCTTACCTCTCACCCCACCAAACTGAGAGTAAATGCAAACCCCAGAGTATAATTTACAAAGACATACTGTTGAATCCCGCATCGGACTCTTTTGCTTGAAGCCTATAATTGTATCCTGTAGAAAGCCAAACCTAATTTGCTCATTCTGGAGAGCACTGGGTTGTAAAAAATCGAACCAAACTGCTGCACTTAATAACAGGAATAGCTTTCTGTACCTGATGGAGAAGTGATTTGTGTTACGTAATATATGTAATTACTATGAAATTATGTTTTTGTATTATAGGATATCATAGCCTCCAATGAGGCAATTTCATTGCAGCTTTCCCAGGGTCTCTCAAGTGTTTGGTTTGGAGAAGGCGGTCAGCACAACAGTCTTTTGCCAGAGTCCCAGCATCACTGAAGAAAACAGACCGTAATTAAGTGCAAATGTGTACCCCGTTCTTGCAATCACTGAGAGCGTTGGGGTGGTGTTGAGTAGTCTGCAACTTGTTTTTACAGACTCACAAGGGAAAGCCTGATGTATACAAAAACCACATGACCTAGTGAATTAGACTTGCCTCTTACACCCCGATATATCAGTGATTGCCTGATCACTGCAATATTTGTGGGGATGTCTATCTCTGTAAAATGGTACTGATGGTTGCTCACCTACATACATCTCTGAGAAGGTCAGAGAAACAATGTCCTCTCTGATCTGTATTACTGAGAAACGCAGTGGCTCTGCACTGCTGTGTGATGGGCTCCTCCCTAAGGTTCTCTGCTGTAGATGTTATTCGTAAAGTCTCACTGTCTGACCAGTGCTTCGCTGAAGGGTGCAGTAGCTCAAGATTACATGTGGACATCTTTCTGCGCTGAGGAATTAAGGGTTTGCTACCATTCTGTACCTGTTTTGATCCTAGGAATCAGAAGTGCTTATGTATACAAACCTGTATTAGTGTGCATGTCTGTGCATGTGTGTGTGTGTGAGACAAAGAGGTGGTGATGATGAGCACACCCTTCTTCCTTGGATTCCTCTAGGGGTTTTCTGCATGATGTTCTGAAGTGACGGTGAAGTTTCACACTTCAGAGTCAGGGTTTACGTGGTTACCAGTGGGCTTTACTTGTAGTCATCTGGGCTTTCTTTTCTCTTTTCATCCGATGGTAGGCTCTTTGGGGTTTTTCTTCTGCAGACTTCCAAATAACAGGGCTTATAGCCAGAAATTACTGAAAGCTGACTTGGGTCTTCCTGAGCTAGCTCAAAATGCTGTTGTATTGGCTGAGTTCAGCACTAAGTTATACTTTCTTTTTTGCTGTCCTTTGGGGCCTAGAAGTGAGTTGGCTGCCCAACAAGGGATATTTCTCCTAGCATTGTAACTTTTTACTTGGTCTTAGGTCTGACTGATTTGGTGTGACGGAGATTTGTTGCAAGAAAAGCCATAGCTTCCTGGGTTTTATGAAGTTGGGCCAATTTCACTGAAATACCTCCCAAAGGAAATTACTCTCTTCTTCCTGAATTCTTTCTGTCTGCTATGAATCGTTCACCTCCAGGAACCCATTGTTCCCAAGTTTGGAAGTTTCTGCATCTTTCAAGTGACTTCACACTATTGGAAGCAGCAACTTCTCTTACCTCATTGTGCTTCTAAGACTTAACCTGTGAAGTTCCTGGCAGCTTCCTGCTCTTGTGTCGTCACCATCCTGTCACAGGGGAGTTTTCAACCACTGCCTCATCCTGCTTTGCATTTGTATGTGCTTCCCAGTGTGAATTGGTTTGGTGTCTTAGTGCAAGACCTTCAGAGAAAAGAGGAACCCACTCAAGTCATGCCACCCAAGTCAGCAGACTTTTCTTCCAAATAAAGAAAAAAAGGGGAAAAACCCCCAAACCAAAAGACACTGAAGAAACCACAAACCATTCAAAAGAGAATTATAATTTCAGAGGAAAATGGAGTAACACCCGTACTACTGTTTGCAGCTTCTTTCAGCATGGGAGGGAAGTGTTGCTTGTAGTTCAATCATAAGTGATAATTGGAAAATAGATGTTACAGTTTCAGCCCTTTTGTGACAGAAAGCGTGCGACTGAATTACGTCTCCTGATGACACAAGCCAGGCACAAAACACTTCATGCAAACGTGCTCTGAGGACAGCCTGTTTAGGTTATTTCATCCTTGAACTTTTTTATCACTCTTAGTACTGGCAGATACTTTTCCCTTCTCAAATCACTGTCCTTCAGCCTTTTCCCACCATATGCCTACCCTCTTTTCCACTCCTCCTCTTCTCCTGTGGCATTCCTTACCTCTTGCTTTCCACTGGTATCGCAACAGCCCTTCTCTCACATCCACTTCGTGTTATCCCTGCATCAGTGCATCTCAGATCTCTATGGCAATGCATTTCAAATTACTTTCTCACCTCTGCCTGCCTCCCTAGTGTCTGCCTTTCCAGATACCATTGCCAGTCACTTAAAATCATTGTGGCAAAAAACATGTTCCTTATTCATATTCCTCGTTCCATGTTCCCCAGATGCATTACCTTGATTTTCCCCTCTCTTTAACTCTGCACCTTCAGGACACTGCTAAATCCTAATCCTCAGTCCTTTAAAACTAAAATTTGTCTTCTTACTCCCCAGTTCCCAAACCTGCTGTATCAGTCTGGTGTTGCTTAGGGGGAAGGTTTTGTATAAGCAACATTTCTTGCTAGAAATATAGAACAGAAGTGTTCGGGTTTGACTTTTTGGGACCCAAGAATGAATCTTCAGACTACCAGTTAGGGGGAAATATTAATAAAACCCCTCATTTTCACTTGAACACAAAATAAATTTAATCCATCATTAGGTAGAGAACCCTACAATGTAATTTTAGAGTTATTTTTTATAACATGTTGTAATAGGTATGGCCCCATTCCTAACGCGCTGCAATTAGCTGTGCTGCACATAGATGCACTGTAAGAAAGAACGGGGAAGTTGCTTTTTCTCATTCAGCCTAGCTTGGTTTCAACTGTGCCCTAAGGCTTTGGTTCTTACTCCAGCAGATGCGTAGGTCACTGCCAAATAGCTCTGGGTTTGGTTGCTTGTTGCATTGTGCCATATGTCAGCTGCTGTGCCCGTGCAAAAGCTGATGCAAGCTTTTGCTCTCTCTTAATGCCTCTGAGGTAATTCTCCCCTTACGTGAACTATGTTTGGTTGCAATTTTGCTGCTGAGCTTTGCAAAATTGAGCTGTAATAAAACAAAAAAGAGAAAAGAGAAAAAGGGAGTGGTAGCTGTCAAATGGGAAGTAGTGAACAGCAAGCAAAACGGCACTGTCTTTTATTCCGTCCTGATGCAGATGGGCATCTTTGGGACAGCTGTAGAAACAGGAGTGAAATGAAAGTCTAGGGACTGTGTCAAGGGCCAGCAGTGCAGCATACCTGTGGCTGCTGCACTGCGCTCCCCAGGGGAGCACATCTCTGAGCAAACGCCACTGCTCTGTACTTTTTAGGCCTGTTGTCTGATTTGGGGATGGAGTTTGAAGCAGAATACGAGGCAGAGTTTGCTGGCGAAGTGAAGAGTGGGAACTGCGATGTACTTGGCTCTGAAAGGGATTTGGCCATTCCTGGAGCTGGGAGATGTGAGGAAGAGGGAAAAGCAGCAGTGCTCTGAGTAGTTGTTGGGAAACAGGCTTACTTAGGAGAAGGCAAGCCTCACTCTGCTTGCTAATGCACTAGCTGTGCATTGTTGCAGGCTTTGGGAAACTCAAAACGGAAAACTGTTCTAAAGCTGAGCCTTTGCTTTCCACACACAATCTGCATTTCCTTTCAGAGGACCTTTTGGGTCTATTTTCCTGCACTGCCAAAAGAGGGTTTTGTTTCCCTCATGATGTTTTTTGAATTCCTCAGATCCTGACAAGAAACCCAGTAGGAGCCAGGAATCGCACTGGTCCTGCAACCCACTGATGCGAAAGCAGTGAGCTGCATGGCTGTGTGCCCCACAACGCCCACAACCCAAAGGAGTCAGCTCCTGTTTCCACTTATGCAGCTCTGGCTCGATGTCCCACCTTCATAAGCTTTTTTTCTTTTCTTGCAGCCCGAAATATCCTCTGCCTCCTGCAGATGTCCTCTTGAGGGGAACTACAAGTCCTCATCCATTAACGCAGATTCCTCATCTACATTCATCTACAGGTTTCAAAAGCCTGAAGGTAAACTTACTTTTCCTCCCTCCTGCCCACACAGCTAGGTGCTCCTAGAGAGGGAAGAATTCAGATTGGCAACTGCTGACTGAGATGCTTCCTATTATTTTGCTTATCTTCCTGTAAGCGTGTTCAGAGCAAATGTTTAGTACACTGCAGATGATGTAGTTACTGATAATGGATCCTTGCTGCTAGGGGACGTGCAGTGATTTACCTTCATCAAATTAAATCAGAACAGGTGTTGCCAGCTCACTTCTGAATCAGAAGGTGAGCAGGTGCCGCTAAGTTCCATCTGGCAGTGGAAGCAAACAAACCTAGGCCAGAGAACTGTTGAGTCAGGTGATTTTTAATTTGGTGCACACCCTGAGCAATTAGAAGCAGCTTTTCAAGGGTTCTTCTGCACATCGCTCTCATACAGAAACCAGAATTTGCATTAGAGAGCATTGTGACTATTGCCTTCGACACATAAGGCACTTTCTTTGCTTTTTTAACAAGGAGCTGTGCATATGGAGATGCTCCAAAGTGAGATTCCTCCTTTTGTAAAGGCTGAGGATGGGAGACCACGGGGGAAATTTATGCTCCGCTGTAGCAACTCCAAGGATCGGTGGCTGTGGGTCTGCTTGCGTCGCAAACTGTCTCCACTGCAGAAGTGGAGGGTTTTCCTTAGCAACGCCCCGACTCTTCATCACTGCTTACAGGTGGAGGGGTCAGGGCTAGATGTGCAATGAGACCTGTGCTTCTTCCTTAGAAGAACACATCAGGCCACTACACTGGTAATGATCAGTGTCTGTATCTGACCCTCCGTATTTGGCTAAAATCAGCATCTTTGAAAGCATGGATTAATTCCTCTCCCTGCTGTATGTAAAAGCATTTTTGACTAAGTCATTTCCAACCAAACAGTGTTCAGCCAGGGCAGTAAATCACACAAACAATATTAATCACTTTTTGGTCATGTTTAATGGCCTTAAATTGCCTTAGAAATTGCTTCACCTAATTTTATTTCAGTGGGGCTCTACAAGGGGTCCAGCTGCAAATAACCTCTCAGAATCAAGGCTGAATTACTGCAGATACCTCTGTAAAGGTAAGAAGGCAGATCCTCAGATCATATAAATTGGTGCAGCCCTGCTGATGACTGTGATGTTATGGTGATTGATACCAGCAGGGCCATAATACAGCTAAAGTAAATGGTCTGCAGATTTAAATGCCTGCTGCTAATGGGTCCCATGGTAAATCAATGGCTCACTTGTTAGTTTCTCTTTAAAATGGACTCAGAAGGTGTATTAATAGAAAAAAAAACAACAGAACAATACCAGCTTAGCCAGTGGCCAACACGGGTAGCACTATAGCCAGTTTATTTCACATTTGCATTTAGACATATGGCCTGATTTATTACCATAGAAGATGCTTGTGCCAGTATGCAATAGGTCTAAGATAAAGTCTGAGACCCAGAACAGCCCAGCAAGTAACTTCATGTCTATTTTTCAGCCATCTTAAAGTGAGGCAAGAAACAGTGAGTGCCCTTCCAGTGGACCTGGATGGGAATGAACCTCCTCGCCCTATCGGGGTATTCAAGAATTCCAGTATTTTTCCTATGTCCCACCAGGGATGAAAGGTCCTTTTAAAACTTGGATGAAAATCTCCAAAATAAAATCAAGATGGGGCCAAACTAAATATTTGACTTTAATAATGTTCAAAGAGTATATTTTGCTTGTGACCTCTCTAAGCAGTTGCCTCTTTTTAGTACAAAAGGAACATGGGGTTTTTGCTTGTTTCCTTCAATTAGGAAACAAAACTTTTCACTTTAAAAAATGTCAAAACAGCAATTCTTGATCATTCAGAGGTTCTTCTGATTTGTTTTTAAAGCTGAGGGACTTGAAAACAAACCTCTGCCATCAATCAATTTCGGTTTTGACAGATGACTGCTTTCTTTCTGTTGTGGGGGAGGGAGAAGAAGAGTTTAGTCCCGATATTCCTGACCACTTCTAGTAATTTTTACTTCTGTTTTGAAAGCCTGCTGCCTTACATAGGCTTTAGCCCAGTTAAATGAAGCTGCACTGGGCAATGGGGATGCAGTTTTTTAGATGCCTTTTTAAGCTCATTTTCAAATGCGTACTTTAATCTTCCTTTTTTTTTTATCAGTGACCAACATGATTTATAAAGCCTCGGAGTGATTTATATTCTGTTCACATGATTTAGTGTCCTTAGTGAATGCAGTTTGGTTGAAAATGGCTTAATGAAAAATGGTTTCTTTACAGCATAGATGGAGCTTAATCCGTGTTTTCAAAAATCAGTCTGATTAAAGCCTTATAAGGATGAGATGAAGACACTGTCTGTTGCCAAGGTATCTGCTAGAAATGTGGTTCTCAGGGAAAGGCCTGAAGGCTTTACATCACGAAAGTTACTTTCCAAAAGACTGTGGTGACAAGGCAGCTTTGGATTCCCAGCTCAGACAGCAACGCAGCAAGGCTTTTAGGGGAAAGCAAGGAAATAAAACCAACTTGATTAAAAAATTAAGCCCCAGAGAAGACCAGCTCACCTGGTATCTCATACCAAGTAAGGTCACTGCCTTTCGCCTAGTTGTTCAAAGTCCGTGCATTTGGCCCTGAGGAGAGGATGTGAAGGTCCTGCCCAAAGATGGGTTTCCTGTCCACAGCTTCTGAGCGGCTGTCCTTCAATGGGAGCTACAGATTTGCAAGTAGTTTTTGGTGAGGTTTTAAAGAAATGAGCTGCACTTAGGCTGACGTTGTCAGTGGGTGGTGATTAGTGATGTGGTTTGTTTAAAAGTGCCTCATCTTCATTTTTGTAGTTGTTTACAACACATTGAATGGCTCCTGCAAGGCATTTGGGCTCCATGAAGTGAAATGGAGTCAGAGGATTTATAGGTTTCCTTCTATTGGAGGCTGTTCTGCAAGGCAGGCTTTTCAGGCCCACGATATACCCTGAAGCCAACAAAAGCCTTACACTTTTTTGGTGGTACAGGCCAAAGTCTAAGGAAGACTGAGCCATTTCTTCAGCTGTGTTCACTGACATCATCTTTGTTACAGGCACTTCAGCACAACGGAGCACTCGATCCTGGCATGTTTCTGTGGTCATCCCCCAGGAGCAGTTTTCCCTACCTGATGGTTTTATTTTTGCACACAAGCTTGATGATGCAGGTAGGTTTCTGGGTTTCCCCATTGTTTTCAGGTCAGGCACTCACAAATGGATGTTATAAGCTTGTGCCTGATTTTGACACAGCCAATATAAACTGTAACTCAGCTGATCTTAACTAAACCATAGATCTGCATACAGCATGATGTGAAAGTAGAAGAAATTGGCCCTTCTCACACCGCAATCCAAACTATTCTTTTTTTTCTGGATTTCCATGGAAAGAAATGCCTTTAATGAAGTTGCATGTTTGCTCACTTCTAAGCATATGCTTAAGTGCTCTCCACAGTAAGGATGAACTTACCTGCCTTAGTGCTGTCCTGAGGAGAAGCTTAGATGACACAAATGGTGAAATTATTTTCCCTGAGGCAGCAGAACTTTGATTCACTTTTCACCTTCTTCTCCAGCAGCCTGTTTGTTTTCATTGAGCTCTGGCTTGAAGTCCTGTGTTTTGGCAATAACAGGCTTGACCGCTCTCCCCCACCACTGCCACCTCTGAAGCAAAGTCTGTTTTTTGTACTTTCTGTGTTTGGAGATGGGGGAGTGGAGGAGTTGCTGATAGAGGTAGCCAGTGATGGTCACTAAATGTGTCTGCTCGGTTGAAAGTAAGGCAGCATACAACAAATGTTAAAGGGAACAAAATGGATTATTTGTTATCCCTGGGGGAATTCTACCCTTAAAGCGATGTCCCAGAAACCCAGATGGAATGTTAAATTAAAGCCAAAGGCCCCCCACAAGTGTGTTAGCAGAGAAAAAGCTCCTTATAGCAAAGACCTTTGAAAATTAGAACTGAAAAATAATATTGTAGAAAAATAAAAGTTCTCCTAAGAAAACAGAAAGCAAGGAAATTAAAAGCACAATAGGGACCAGCCACAGTACTTAGGATGCGAAGGCTCTGTCAAGCAAAATGCTGTTAACACAACCCCCTGACTTTTTCCACTGTACATGTACACATGCACACACTTTATTTGAAGTGGCCTTAAGTTTGCCTTGAGATCACCAACTGAGTTTTAAATTAACACAGGGGTGTCACACTGTCATGTACCATCCTGATGGCCTTCTGGAAGAAGTGTTCTCTGCATTCGGGAAAGGAAGGGTGAGTGCTTTCCATCTCTCTTTCTTTTTGCCTGAAAAGTGTAAAGAAATTCAATAAAACATTAGGGAGAAGCACAGGTATCAGTCAAGAGTCTGAAAAATGATTTATTTTTTCTCTCTGCTTTTGGGGTTACCCTGTCTGTCTCCTCCCTCCTCCCAACTGATCCACATTGTCCTACATGGCACAGCACTGTGTTTAGTAAAGAGGCTTCTTGCTGTGTTGATTTAAACACCAGCAAGGTTCTGCCCCATTAAATTCAGCGAGGATTCATCAGTAAGGTACAAAGGACATGGCTCTTTCCTTTACAGGCCAGAGGATCAGCATGACCTAAACACAAAGCCGTGGAATGATAGACCTGGAAAGTTATTATAAAAGTAGACATAGCATTAAGGGGAGTTGTGCTGACTTACTACCTTGCTGATATGCCCCAAACTCCCTCTGTGTGTGTGAAAATGAACTATCTTTGTATTTGCTCAGCCATAAGCCTCCTTGCTGAGTTTGCTGATAAGTTTACCAGATGTTGCCAAGTCAGGTGTTGCATCAGTGACATCTGGATTGGCCGTGACAATCTCCAAGTAATGTGGCTTGTCCCAGTGTCCTGAAGTCCTTTGAACTCAGCCTCGTACCAGTTTTTTCTGCTGGGCACAGGTCTTTTCTTATTTTTTATTCTCAAGCTGCCATGAAACCCATGTATGCATTTTCAGAGGGTTCCACAGAGGGCACATAAAACCCCTGTTCCTGTGTCAGTGTCAGATCCCACAACTGGGAGGTAAAGGGAAGAAGGGCATTCTTCCCATTATAGTGATGCCTACCATCCATCCGTTACTAAAGGAAAAAATAAATTAAGAATCTTGTTAGACTGTTAGGTTCTGATTCATTAATAGTGGCTATACTATGTGTTTGGCTGTTAACTGAGAGAAAATGAAGGTCCATGAGAGAGCTGTGTATCGGCTGCCAATGACTGAGTACAAAATGGGTGTCATGTCTGCAGACAGGCAGATTCTTTTCAGGCAGAAGTGAAATTCACTCACCAGATGCACCATAAGGATAATGAAAGTGGATCTAGACACATGTCTACCAGGCAGTGAACTGACACCATCGATCCATTTGGTGCGAGTCATGAACAAGCCTTCAAATTGCAGGGCTGTTTTGTTACCGACCAAATCAAATCACTGATAGAGCACTTACAATGCCTATTCTCTGTTTGCAGTCGTACAATGACTCATCTGGGTCACCAGGATTAGTAACGTAACAAGTCCTTGTGTAGTTATGAGCTCAGGGTCCTCAATCTAAAATAAACGATGTGGGTTTTAAAGGTATTTTTTAATATCTGTAAAATAATGCTTTAGTAACTCAGACTGATTCCTCAGTATTGCAAATTAATGCTGACATCCTGGACAGAAAGACTGATTATCTGCCTTCCTTATCATAGTTATTTCTAAGAGTCTAAACCATGATATTAGGATTGTGCCATGTGGAAGACATGATATCCCAGAGCCATAATGACTCTTTTTATATGAAATGAAGTATGTTTCAAACTTTCTTCGTGTATCAGCTCAAATCTGTCCTAGAACTTGACATGGAATGCATACTGAACAGTAAGATTTCTTCAGTAGTATATAGTTATGGTATCTATTCAACAACCTCCCAGTAGGTCTAAACACAAATTCTTAATCCATTCTTTAGAATTTGGAACAGAGTTTTTTTTTATGGACTGTATTTGTTGATGAATTAAAGTTGTCGTGTTCATCTGCTGAGCTCAGAAACTGATCAGTTTTTAAATAGGTATTTGGACAGTAGATGGCCTAGGAGATGTTGAAGTTGTTAGAGTGCTTAAAGAAAAGTTGTTGGTTATTCAGTGAAATGAATCAATACTCTGCCAAATCTGTAATGAATCAACACCTCAGCATGAGGTTAGGAGTATCCATATTCTACAAACCCCGTGGTGTGTTGTCTTTTGGAGTAGGCATAAAACCCGTGAATAAACTGACTATTAGTCATTGAAGAGCCCCAGGGAACTTTAAGCTTAGAGATCTTGTAACAGATGGTCTGGGCAGAATTCTAACTAACTCATGTCTGATATTCATCTGCTGGTGTAAATCAGCACTGCTGCCCTGGGTTTGGTAATGCAGTAGGGATTTGTATCAAAAAGCTCCCTGGCCCTGCTTGCCTAACCCATCCCCTGTTCTTTTAGCTGAATATGCTATTCCTTTTCCCCTCCTCTACTGCAAACAGAAAGCAACTTCCCATTTACGGCTAATGGGAATCAGTCAGTGTATCTTCTGAAGGTCTCCTTATTACCTGTGGTTGAGTTATCTCCCAGGTATTCTACATATTTCAAGAATTTTGGTTGTTGAGAAGCTCAACATGGCCCAGCCCATGTGCTCACAGCCCAGAAACCCAACCATATTCTGGGCTGCATCAAAAGGAGCAGGTCCAGCAGGTCAAGGGAGGTGATTTTCCCCTTCTATTCCACGCTTATGACACCCCAGAGTACTGCGTTCAGCTCTGGAGCTCCACATAGAAGAAGGATGTGAACGTACTTGAGCAAATCCAGAGGAGGGCCACAGAGATGATCAGAGGGCTTGAGCACCTCTCCTGTGAAGAAACAGGGAACTGGGGTTGTTCACCCCAGAGAAGAGAAGGCTCCAGGGAGACCTTAGAGCGGCTTCCAGTACCTAAAAGGGACCTACAAGAAATCTGGAAAGGGACTTTTTACAAGGGCATGTAGTGACAGGACAAGGCATAATGGCTTTAAACTGAAAGGGTGTAGGTGAGACATTAGGAAGAAACTCTGTATTGTGAGGGTGGTGAGGCCCTGGCACAGGTTGCCCAGAGAAGCTGCGGCTGCCCTGTCCCTGGCAGTGTTCAAAGTAAGGTTGGACAGGCTTGGAGCACCCTGGTCTAGTGGAAGGTGTCCCTGCTTATGGCAGGGGGTTTGGAATTAGATGATCTTTAAGGTCTTTTCCAACCCAAATCCTTCTATGATTCTATGAACTTCCATGGGTAAAAAAGTGATACAAAAGCATAATCACCTGACCTTAAAGCAAGCTGTTTTTCTTTATACGCCAGTAGGGAAATGGAGGGCTGAAGTAAATGTCAAGTTCTACTAAATCACACTGTTAGCATTTTAACCTGGTGTATATAATTCAGCAAATTGCAGAGCAGGGCATAGTCAGGCTTCAAATCTCACCCGCTGCTACTGAAAAATTGTCACTCATAAGAAACTACCTAACTGCTAGTTACTGTGCCAGAGTATCTAAAATGTACAATTAATTATGGGGTAATAATTATAGTATCTCAGATACCTTTGCTGATAACTGAGCTTGACTTTTCAATAGCTGGTACTTCTCCAGTGTCATGATATCCAACTAGACTACTGTGAACCCTCTGAAGATAAAGCAACCTGAATGCAATTTGGTTCTAAGCCATCACTTAGCATTAAATTGTAGCCTTCTGAGGCTTAGGCATAGTGTGGTGTCATCTGGCATCTCCTGCCATTGCAGAAGTCTCTCTAGAGTCTTCACAATACTTCCCAAGAGAATAAGTAGTTTAGAGGCATTACCTACAACCTAGCTTAGACCTGCTTCACTGCACTAAGGGATCTGCCCCTTTCACAAATACATAAGAATTATAGGTATTATGTAGGCTTATTCTACAGCCGCTTCTTCTTTTCTCTCTGGTTTATGGTGCATTTTGTCCTTTTTTTCTTCTTGCTTCAGATAAATAATACTGAGCTTCTGTCTTAACATTTTCCAAATGAATCCCGACTGAAATGCAAGCATTCAGTGCAATCAGTTGATTGTTTTAATACATTATCATTCCTTATTTTTGAGTACCTTTGATAAAACTTACAGAATCGGTAGCCTGGAGACAAGAGGAGTGAGGAGTCATGTCATCTCTAGATCAAGTTTGTTACATGGAATTGGCAAGGCAATGCCTTTTTCATGAGTGCTTCATGACCTGGACCTTTCAATAGACTGGATGTGCCTAAAGCAGATAATTGGCAACCTTTCATTTACCCTTAGTTTTACTTCTTTTTGTTGTAAAAGGAAGAGGAGGAGGTTGAAGGTGATGAAAATTAATTATCCTTTGGGTTTAAGGAGGCCACTGAAGATTGTGAGAGAGGCTTCCTAGAACCAGGTTACTCATGAAACTCAGATGCAACAGTAATGTTCAGGAGCCAGAAGTCCCACTTTTTTTTTGTGGGCCTTTCCTTATTTTTGGGTTTTTATTCCCACATGGGGTGCCAGAACCACCCTTTGGCAGCCGAGGGTGCTCAAATTTTCATCTGCCACACAGTTCACAGCAATGATTAGCCTCTCAAATGTGGAGCTCACACCTCCCACTTGGCCCCTACTAACTGCTTCCCATGACACCCCTAACCAGCACAGCCCGTTGTCTTTTTCTTTTTGGTCTGGCACCACAGCACATGCAGTATCTTGTTCCTCCAGTGGAACCATGTGGAGCCTGCTTTGAGGAAGCATATTGGCAGCAGAAGGAAGGGAGGGTACTACCTATTGTTGCTTTATCACACTAGTTTTTATACTAATTATTGTAAAATGCTGTGCATCAGAGGAGCTGTATCAGTAGCATAAAAGTTGTTCATACCATTCTTCATGAGTGGCACTGTTCTGTGAGGGACAGTGGATCTTCCAGAGGCGAGATGGAGTTCACCCGAGAAGACTCAATGTTAAATAACTTCCACAGTATTATTATTTTTGTTACTGCAGTGCGTGGAAGTTGTAGTAACAGAACAGCCCCCCGCTGTGTTAGGGACCTTGCAAACAGAGTACAAAAAGACACTGTTTTTCCCAGAGAGTTTAAAACTAATTAGCCTTCTCCATTCCGGACATGGGCTCTGTACCTACAGCAAAGAAAAATCTTGTTTGCTTATTTATTAAATTTAGAATAGACAGCTCAGTTTATTTTTCCATTCAAAAGATGATGCCAAACTGAGTGCTAACATACATGAACTACAACCCCTCTGGTTTAATAGGGGAGGAAGGAGGCAAATGCTTGTGATTAATTTGGCTCATCCTGGTTGAAAAACAATAGAGATTTATCTTAGCTGGTCTTAAGTAGAGTGGATACTTTAAACACAAGCAAGCTACCTCTCAGGCTGTGGGTGATATATTATGTAGAATATGGTATGAAAAATTAGCCAGCACATTTACCAGACCCTCTAGGAAGCCCTGTGATTAAATTTAACATAGCTGACCCTGTTGTCCTACATCTAATGAGCCAGAATTGATAGAAATGTCCTTGATCCAGCTGGTGGGTTTTAGTGTCAGATTCTAGTGTTACATAGTTTATCCACCTTAACCCCACCAGTGATGCAATTGCTTAATGCACTGACCTGTCACCTTTCAAATGGTATTTTTGGTCTGCTTGGTGTAAAGTGAAATTAGACTCAGCTGCTTGCATAGGCAACGATATGTGGCTTTAACCTAAAAAAGCAAAGTCTGGGTTTTGCTCTGAGACCTGTACTCATGCAAAGGTGAGGGCTGCCCACTACCCAGTACAATAAATTTTGCTTCATAAGTGGTGGGAAGCATCTTGAGGACAGCTTCTGCAGGAACTGCCTGTGGCAAGGTGGTCAGTTCAGTTGAGCCAGATTTTCTATCTTTTCCTTTAGGTGATGGTCTTCATAGGGTGGACACTGCAGGCATTCGCAGAACAGTATTTTAAAGATGTTTAGATGTCCAATTTGATTTTGAGATGTAGAAATGGCTCTGACCCTGCAGTTTTGAAGTCACTGCTACTTAATCATCGACAGTGTCTATACAATCAAACCTCTGCAGCAGAAGAAAGAGGAGACTTTGAGTGTTACTACCAGTGTGCTACCTACTCTCCATTGAGTCAAAATAGCAACTTCTGGAGCTGGTTTGCTGCTCCTACAATTTTTGTGTGCTAAAGGTATTGCAGGAATTGTTCTGTATAAAGGCACAGGTATTCATGGAGGAATTAAGTCTGTTTGGTTTTGGGAATGGCAAATAGTTTGACCGATATCGTGTTTTAAGAAAGTTTTAGTTTTCAGACAGTCTTGGGGTCTGCTAGCTTCATTTTTCTAGTATTTATTTTTCAATTGGGATGGTGATTGAAATCCAGGAGTGGCTTCTTGTTCTTGCTGTTGTTTCCTCGGCTTGTTCATTTGCTGTTTGGCAGTCACAGTAGTGCACATCTCCCCAGCAGCTTTCTTGAACTCTGGGTTTAGAAAAAGCTGAAAGGCCTTGGTCCAGATAACACCTGATTGATTGTGTTCTGTTAAGCAAGTGTGTTTTCTGTCTGAAGATAGAGAGGTTGTTCTTATACTCCAAGTTAGACTCTAGAACGTTTAAGTAGGAGCATAAGCCCCTCAAAACACTGCGGTAGGGTTTCTGTTCTCATCCATAAATGGTAAAGGACCTGAGAAAACCTCCCTAATTCGGCATAAAGACCCTCTTTGAGTTCATCCATGTCTGGAGCTGATACAAATGAAAGGGTTATTTTTCTTGCTAGGCAGCATTTCAGTGGTGATGCTGTAACTGTCAGACTGAAGGAGATGATGGAAGGAGGGGCACTGAAAGTAAATGTCAAAGGGATAAAATATGGATAGGAGTAATTTAATTTTCCTTCTTTGTTGGGTCTTTTCATTTCATCTCGAAAGTGAATGCAAGCTCAGCTCCCAGATCTTCGCAAAATCATCCAGACATAATATAATTTGGGAAAATAAGTGGTCCACATTTTCTTGATGTGACGACATATGGATATTAGCATTTTTTCATTTCTCTGATCGATATACATAAAACATGCAGCAGGAAAACAAGTCATGCAATAGGACTCAGATTATTTTTTAATATTGTCAAGATTTTATCAGTCATCAAATGAGATAAAGGAAGGAGAAGTCAGTTTGAAATTGCATTGGACAGCAGCAAAACAGACTCTCTTCTCTTCTCTATTTGTGTCATCTTTTGGATTTCTTTTGTGAAGAGCTAACATTTTAGTAAGCACGGGGAATGGAAAAAGAGCAAGACTCTGCCTTGCTTCTCTGCAGTCCCTTTGCAAGAGCTACTCCTTTAATTTCCCAAAGGTTACCAGCACACTAACATCTTTTTTATTTTAATTTGAATTATGAAGAGTAGGAGCCAAGGGATCTTGCCCAAAGATCCTTCTTTTTTTTTCTCCCCCTCCTTGAACAGGAAATTCTTCACAATTAAGAATGTCTAATTGAAAAGCCTTTATGGTTTTTGTGCTGGCTTTTTTAGTTGTTTTTTTTCCCTCTTCCTAACTCACTTCATACATTAGTTTCTCTGACATGGCCACAAAGGATAAAATTTACTGTGTAATTGGATCATGACAGATGAAAAAAGATAATGGTCTGTATTAAGTTATTACTTTGCAAAGTTCCCAAGCATTTGTTCACCTGAAATGGGTCAAGTGTGGCAAAAGAATTAAGGGAATATAATTTGACTTTTCTGTAAAGAAAACATCAGAACACTCTCCTGCCTTCCAGCAAACAGCACAAATAACAAACAGAGGCAAAAAACGCTGATACAATTAAGGAGATAGATACAATGCATGTATCTCAAACTTGTAGTTAGGGCTGACTTAAACAGAATTTAATATACCAGACACATTGCATTGCAAGTGGATTCTCATTTCACCAAAACACTAACAGATGTTTAATCAATAAGATGGACCATAACGGGCAACACAATTAGTAGGTCCAAGAAATGTTCTTGTGTGATGTTAGAAAGCTGTAATTATGGACCAGATCTCATAAGTGTTTTGCACAGATGACACATAATACCAATATTCTAGCTTGCAGGAAAGACTGCATGGCACTTTTAATATGATTACAGGCACAGAGAGGTAACAACCCTGATCTTACAGAATGCATTTAAACAAATATCAAAATTGTCACTGAATTAAAAAGAAAGAACAAAAAAAAAAAAAAGAAAAGGCAAAAACCAGCTCCTTGGACCCAGTTCTTTTGCCATGTTTTAGCTCAGACAGGCACACACAACTCCCCCATCTTCCCCATCATGCCTCCCCTTATACCTTAAAGCAGAAGACTCGGAACTGCACTATCCTTCTCACCATTATCATGGGTGGCCTTGTATAGCTGCTGTGAGCAGTGGCTCTGCCAGCATGAGATGGGACAGGAGGCCTCAGCGGGAAAGGGAGTATCCAAAGCAGATGAGAGCCTCCTGTGGGTGCTCTAAATTACCTTTGAGGAGACAAGACTTCTAGGTCACACTGTTTTTCCATCACATAATAATTAGGCTTCCAGCTGATCAACAGCACATCATAGTCCCTATTATCATATTATCTTTTACTTAGCTCTTGTGGTAGAAGGGGGAGGTTTCCTGCATTTGGAGTAGCTAAATAAAATGAAAGTCCTAGTTGTGAATCCTGCTCTTGAGTCTCTCCAGCAGAGAGAAGCCATTACTTAGACAAGTGTTCTCCCATCTGCACCACATTTGGAAACTTAACACTCCTAAATTACTGGGATTTCAAAAAATGTTGCCTTTGTGCATGATTTTGAACTTCCATATTTAACAGTTTAAAGGGATCAATACAGCAGTGTTCAGCAATCTGGAATTGCTATACTTAACCTGTAATTACAGCTCTTTACTGAAACTTATAGCTAGGCTGAAACCCTTCAAATCTTAGATTAATCAGACTCAACATAACACCCCTGCCTATAAATTCCAGAAAGGTAGGTTTATTTCAATATAGTGAATCACAGAGGCTTTGGCAACAATCTGAAGAGCCTATTTTGTCCATGGGAAAGGGAAGGAAGAAATAAGGTTGGATGGATTACGCAGAGGGAAGAAAAATCCCCTTCAAAGGCATGTTCTACAGCATAATTAATAAATAGTCAACTGATTGCCTGGTGCAGTGATAGGCTTCATTGTAGCTAATGAAGCTTCATCAATGTATGCCAGCTGCGAATATGACCGATAATTCTTCATGTAAGATTTATAAATAGCACAGAGGAAATACATTGTCAGAAAATATGAACAGTAGCCCTATTAATGCATACTTTTAATTTAGTTATTCCCCAAAAGCGTACATCTCATTGCCATGGGCCTGACATAGTGCAAGTCATTTTACCCCGTGATGGATCCTCTAGGTGCATCCCATAATGAGTGTCCTGTTAAGTGCAGTCACAGGCTAACCCATGCATACACATGAGCCATACCAATGGTCAGCAGGGCCGAAGCCCCGGTGATAACAGCATCTGAACCTAATGAGCCCCTGCTCAGCCCCACTGACTTCACTCTGGATTGCACCCATCTACCAGTCAGTAGAGACCCCCACTACTCCGTGGGGTGAGGACCTTCATCCTGACCACCTGCACCTAAAAGAAAGGAGATATTGGTCCTCAAGGGGGTGTCACAGCTTCTTACCATAAACCTACAGCTGGCACAGGAACGGGTGTGAGGAAGACTGTGAGGATAATGGGGGGGGGGGGGGGGGAATAGAGTGCCTGTCTTAGCAGAGGAGACTGGGGAAAAGTTGGCTTGTTTAGCCTGGCAAAATGAAAGCTGAGATGGGGTCTGATTGCTATCTATAAATACATCGGGATGATAAACACCAAGGAAGGAGGGTGATTTAAGCCAAAGGACGATGTTGGCTCAGGAACAAATGAGTCTAAACAGGCAATGAATAAATTAGGAGAGGAAGGATTCTGAACACCAGAAGAGGGAGGCTCTGGAGCGTCCAGAGGGGACTAGTGGGAGCTTAACTCCTTCTGACACAGCATGTTGACAAGGGCATGTGCCAGCTGTGAGCTGGACTTGGTAAGCCAAATACTCACTTCCCATTCTCTGTCTGTCCCTTCTTAGCTGTCAAACAGGTGGATGGATCTGTCCCTAGATTCAGCCACTCCCCCTACTCAGAGACCTGTTCTGTGCACTTCTCTAGGTAGCATATGTTTTCTTTCATCACAAATGTCAGTAGTCTTCAGGTGTGAGGCACTCTTGGCTTTGGTAGGAACTGTGCTGTCTTCCAGAAGTCAGAAATTTAACTTACTCTGTGTATGAATATACATATAATTTTAAATAGGATGCCATTTTAAACGGTATCAAGTTTCATTAAATAGAAGTAAAAAAGCAGTTAAAATGTCAGAAGTTTGAAAAAAAGATAAAGAAGAATTTAATGTAATTCTGATACTGATTTGTTTTCATAAAAGCCTTTTTGGAAGCACTCAGACTGAATTTAAAAATATATTTTTATTATTTTTGATTGTTTGTTTAATGACCTTTTTTTTTTTTTCCTGGTCAGTATATAAAAACATAATTTATTGTAACTAACTCATGCAAACAGCCTTAAATGCAATTTCTGTGAATGGGAGCTCCTTCTAGTATTTCAGATGGCGTGTGCTACTAAGCCAAAATAGCTGGGATATTTTTTTACCTCCATTTTCCTGTCACTACAGTCCCTAATGAAGAGTCCCTCTCCAGCATCCTTATAGATACTGGAAGCTGCTCTGAGGTCTCCCCGCAGCCTTCTCTTCTCCAGGCTGAACAGCCCCAACTTCCTCAGCCTGTCTTCATACGGGAGGTGCTCCAGCCCCTGATCATCCTCGTGGCCTCCTCTGGACTTGTTCCAACAGTTCCATGTCCTTTTTATGTTGAGGACACCAGAACTGCGCACAATGCTCCAGGTGAGGTCTCACGAGAGCAGAGCAGAGGGGCAGGATCACGTCCTTTGACCTGCTGGTCACGCTCCTTTTCATGCAGCCCAGGATACGGTTGACTTTCTGGGCTGCGAGCGCACACTGAAGCCGGCTCATACTTAGACAAGGATGTTGTGTCTAGTCAGTTGCCTAAGATCAGCAACTCCATACCATTTTGTACATTGTGAGTCTTAGGACATGAAGGCGCTGCACAGTGTTGTACAGTAGAAAGACATCTGAGCTAGCTTTAGTTATCTTGGGTACTGAAGCAGAATAGCCACATTAGCATGATACAAAAGTAGAGTAAATTAGCCCTGGAAATGTTGCACCCATTACTGTCACTACCACTTACAATAATTAATGTTATTCATCTCTAGGCAGCAGATTAAAACTGAACTAACCCATTAGTAACTGAATGTCATTGCAACTGGAGGGTTGTTGGATTGCCTGTGTGAAGGTGGTGATTTCATTTCAGTTCCTATTGGCAAGTGGCCATGTTCTTCAAATGAATAATGAATGAATATACAACAAGCAAAATCTTGGCTCCCTGGAGCTCTCTATTAACTAAAATGAGGTAGGACGCAAACTCATCCGTATCAATTATTGAAAACTTTATCATGATACCAGATATTTCTGAGTTTGAATACAGAAAGGACTTGAGGGTTGAATGGATCATGGAGACTGAGGTGCCCCTTTGGAAAACAAAGGTCTTCACATACCCATTTATAAGTGTCTTAGCAGCTGAATGAATGTGTGCTCTGTTGCTGCTTGTTTGTACCGGTTTCTGTTTGTTTATTAAATGATCGGTTTCAATGAAACATACCCCATGAAGAACTAGTCTTGACAGAAATCACCCCTCAGTCGCAGCACGTGTAGTACTATAGTTAGTTTTATGCATTTCAGTGTAAGCACACACTAATCCAGTCTTTAACACTGTCCCCAAAAATATACCAAAGCTTATGTTTTAGGGACTCACTAGTCGCAAATTGCTAAGCATGGCTAGCAAAGAAAGCCTCAGCCATATTCAATACTATAAATAGGTACTGCAATTAGACAATAGTTAAGTCTTTTTAGCTGATTTACTTCATCTGTCTCTAGGGCAGTTTTCCAGACCTGACCGTTTTTATCCTTATACTTAGTTCTTATTTAACATATCCATAGGCAAGCTGACATGCTTTGACCCCCCTGAACGTGGTTGCTTCTTGCTTGCACTTTAATGAATGAGAAACAAGCAAGAGCTGAACTCCTTCTTGAAGGAAGAAAATAAGACTCATGCAGTGTAATAAAGAGAACTATGCAGAAGTTCTGTATGAAGTGTAACTCACTGCATTGATTCCTAGGTTATTTGCCACTGTTGAGTTGGGGTTTTAGTTTCTCGAGGACTTTTGTTGTTTTGTTTTCCTTTTTTTTCTCTTTTTGTTTAATGTGACTATTTCTGCACAGTGTACAAGACTAAAAATGGGCCACAATTTTAACACTAATGTGAGCTAACAACACGTAGCTGTCTGCAGAAAGTAACTATTGGGGGGGGGGGTGTTGCTAGACAGAGTAGTTAAGATAATAAATCAACCTTGTGGGCCTGGCAGAGCGGTGCTGAAGATGAAAGAATGACCTCTCTGAGCTACCTACAGTATAATTATCATCATTTGTATGAATGTGGAGCAGGAATCAGTTCCTTTGCATCACACTTGCTGGGTGCCTGGCATGCCACTCCTCTGGGAGAAGATAAACACATGGAAGAAAGTCTACTTCTCATTTACTTTCCAGCCATGGCACCTGATTGCTCCATGGTCTCTTTTTTGACCTCCTCAGCATACAGTCATGTCCTATTAGACTCTTAGGCTGTCATGTAAGCCGAGCAAGATACACTCAGATGTGGAATTTGAGGGAAAATCAATAACACACTGATTAGTGCACATGCTTCTCAAATGCTCAAATTTCCAAGCTGAAGTCCGTGAGTTCTCAGAGACAGGATGAAAGTATAAATAATTATGAAACTCCTACTGCTTCTCAGAAGCTTCTCTCTGCATTTTGCCTACAGTATTAATAGAGACACAGCCTTCTAACTGCATTATATACATGATGCTACATTTGAGTCTTGGTAAAGCACATTAATCAGCCATGTCTACAAATCATGACTGTGGCTTTTTTAGCTAACTGTGGATCTCAGTCATTTAAAATGTAACCCCTATGTGGTTCGCAGTATTACCCATGCTCATATTCAAGCAAGATGTTCATGCTGCATGCTGCAATGTGTAGACTCAGTAATGCTTTCAATATGTGAGGTGCTAATCCTGATAATAATTTTTTTCTATGCTTTATTTGTTCTTACTGAATGACTGAAACCCCTGGACTGGGACGTTGGAATATTTGCTTCTGCCTTTCACAGTCCCCTTTAGCTCCAGGAGCTCACCCGTAGAATGAAGCTTTAGATCAGAGTTTTAGACCCTGAGAAAGAAAGATTTAGCTGTGTCGGTGAAGGCGAGCACCATAGGTTTGTCCAGAAGGCTGCTCAAGAGGCAAGAAGTCTTCAGGGACAAATGGCAGGGCACATTATGGTGACAAAGCTGCAGGTGTCTATTTCCCACCAGAGGAAGATGGCGTTAAACTCTTTTTGGGATCTCTTTCGTGGAGACTGCCTGAACATAACGGGCTTGTCTCCCATGTGTCCTGCATTCATCATCTCTGCACAGGTCCTAAGAGCCTTCAACACAGCTCCAGCTGGTAGCCAGTGGCTTTGACTATGCCAGTAAGAATATATTAGATTGCTACAGGGGAGATTAGAGTAGAAAGGTATTACTTTTTCTCCCTGTGTTGCAAGGAAAGGATATGTTTCACAGCCTGTGCCAATTGGAGGCAAACTCTCCTGAGACTGCATTCTGTAAAGGAGTTCATTTACAGCAAAATAGTTACCCAGCAGTCAGACCCCTGACTCAGTCGCCATGCTCTTAGCAGTGCCTATTCAGTGCAGCAAGTTCAGTAAGCTGTAGAAAAAACCCACTGGAGAGACATGGGTACTGTATGACTAACTGAAGCTCTGTCAAAGAGAGAAAAGAAGTTTTCTGTCCTTAATGCGGCAGTAAATCCCATATTATACAAAGTGCAGGAGCAATAGAAGTGGAATGGCACCTCACACCTCAACACAAGGTGGTGGCATGACCTAGTGGGTAGGGAAGCTCTTGGTAATCCTTTCTGCTGTTTTCTTCCCTACAGACACCAAAATGCCTCTGAATTCACAAAGTCCTTGTTGGGATTTTCTTTTTCAGTTGTTCCTTTTGACAAGACACAGCTGGCACTTCTATTCAGCATCCATCAGTAAACCGGTTGCAATGCCTTACTGCAGTGTTTTTGTCTCCATTGTTGCACTGCTTTCTGTTGTGCTGGCTGTAAATGAATCGATTTGTGCAATTATCACTGGAGCTGTGAAGTGCCTAACAACAGGCAAAACAGGAGCCTGTGCGCTGTGGCAACTAGATGCACAAAATGATGCAACCAGGTTGGGGGGCGTCATGTCATGCAGCATCTGACGTTTTCATGAGCAGAAGTAGAATACACTCATTGCAGGTATTTGGAGGTATTATAGCAGTAAAGCTCTCAGCCATCAAATTCAGTAAGTATACGAAAGGTACCACTCATAATAAGTTTAACAAAGATTTCTGTTGTGTGCCGTTTGGCTTCAGTGTGAAGTATGTGCATGAGAATCAGTAGAACTGGTGTTTGAAGTAGGCATTGGCTAACATAAAACCTTACATAAAAGTGAGACCAACCAAGCACTATTTTACCCAAATAAATGGAAGTTGTTTGGTCTGCCTTCAAAGGAAAAAATGGCAATCTGAGCACTTTGCTGGCACAAGGGAAACCATGTGAGAAGGCACACAGGGATAGTGCAATTTGACAGCAAGTAGGCTTGCATTTGAAGCCTGTGATAGCTGGAAATTAAAAGGGGCCACAAGCTAGACTCAGCTTGTACACAAATGCAACTAAGAGCATGTTGCAGAGATCCAAGCCTCCAAAACACATGCAGAAAATGCAGGGCCACAGTTCAAAGTCATTGACCTCAACTGTTTGGTGTTGTCCAGCTTAATGAGGCTTTTTTTCCTAGCCCAGGTGGTTTTATTTCATGAATAGTAGGCATTGTGCTGGGAAAGAGTTCTTCAGTCTTGGAGCACTGATAAGGAACCCTGTGCTAAGATGCTGTCCTGCCCTTAAAGAGGGTCTCAGACTGAGGTATTCATGCATGCCTGTCTGCATTTAGGATCCAGCACCAGTAGCCACTAAATAAGATTTCTCATGGTTTTCCACTGAATTCAGTGGAACTGCTCATGTGTGTAACTGTTACTCAGCTGTATGTATAGTGTCAGGACCTCAGACATGATGGACAAGTTAATTATAAATAGGTCAAACTGTGATGAAGCTCAAGTTGCAGTTGTAAAGTTTGCATTAGTTATTAAATATTCAAGTTGCTGTCATAGTTGAACTGATTGCTCTAAGGTTACAAAGCAAGTTTCTAATATTTATGACATCTCTTGTTCACTTCTTCTTGACACTGTCTTGAACTAATGGAGACGAGGTGATGGATTTTCTTGTTTTTTTCAAGCATCTATCACCCTCATGGCTTAATATTAGCTTAGTGCTGTGGAAGGCAAGAATGTGGGGATATACACTTTAGGGTTGAAAAGTTTAGGAGCAAACAGTTCTTATTTTGTGGTAGGTACACAGTCAGTACAGTGCAAATAAGTCATAACATATGCTACATTAGAGGACCTTCAAATTTTTGCTTGTTCTGCTTTTCCTCTTTGTCCTACTCCCATCACACCAAATTCTTTCAACTATAGATAATAAGGGGTGCATGCAAGGTAGATTCCTAAATTGAGCTATCATTTATATGACAAACGTCTGTTCTCTTTTGGCTTTTAAGAATAGAAACAACCTCAGGCCTTTAGATTTGTACTAACAAACAGCTGGCACTGACTGCCCCTCCCATCACCGCCAGGTTAAATGATGTTCTGATATGTATGAATGCACAAAGTCACAGGTCTCATTTATCTCCAGACCTGAGGTCCCATTATCATGTCAGCCCACGTGCTCAACCTGAAATCCTTAAGGAGAGAAATTAAAGAAAAAGGTGTAAGAGAACAAATACCCCTTAATCAATTGCCCTCTGACATCTCTCACTCAGAGTTTGTAGGTTGCATAAACGAATTAGTGTAATGAGCTCAACATGTACAGCAGATGGCAGGGACATTGTAATAAAAGTAGATGAAATAAAATCTCAAATAATTTGCTATGATTTATAACCATTGATCCCACTAAAGCATTTCTCTTTCTTCAGGGAGGGGAGTAAAAAAGGAAACATTAGCTAGGTGCTTTATTATATACTGTATAATTATTTTTTCCCTAGCGTACGAGGCTGACAAAAGCATTGCGCAGAGAAAATCCCCAAACATTCAGGTAAAAAGCCTTTTATATAAAAGTTTAAATAAATTTTCTACCTATTCCAAGGAATTTAAATAAGATTTCAAAGTGATATTTTAAACAAAACTTCTTTATGAAGTGATTTTTGGGGAAAAACTACATATCTAAATCTCTCAGCTTTATGGAGCATATCCATCTGCATCAGTCACATTGCATTATGTAGTTTCACAAAATGTTGTAACATCTGAAAGGACATATTTTGCCTGAAAACCATTTTTACTTAAGTGGTAGGGTATGTTGCTCACAAGGAAAGCGAGATTAGCTGACAAGGTATGACAATATAAAGCTGAAGGGAAAAGAGAAAAAACAAAGACAGAAACTTAATTCAACTGTCCCTCAGAAATAATATATTCTGAAGCAAGGGGCAAAAATTTCTAAAGAACAGTATGCTTGCACATGTATTAGCAAGCAATAGAAGCTATCAAAGCCCTGATTCAAGCAAGCTCAAATCTCGGATCCCAGCTCAGAAAACCCTTTTTTCTGATGAGGACTGCACGTATGTCATTGTGATCTCTACAGTGAAGAGTTTCATTTATAAAGCCCACTCCAAAGCCCAGAAGATGAAAGAAATAACATCTATAAAAGGTTTAAGCATACGTGAGTTATCTGCTGGTTACGTGCTTCCCAATTCAGGGAACTGTTTGCAGAGCTTAACTCTGTCTTTATGCTAGCATTTATTTAATACAGCTGACCTCGAAGCTGCTTCAGCACACAGTGAAAGCTACACACCAAATTAAAGCTGTCATGCAGTCTTAGGGCCATTTAAAATTCTTTAACCTATTAGTATAGCTGACAATTAATTTAAGTAAAGAGTACTTACACCTGTTAATTTTCAGAGCTGAACGATGTCTCGTATACAGCAAACAGGAGAGTTAGTCAAAGGTGGTTTAATTCCCCCAAACACAAACAGCCGATTCACACCAACAGCTGTACATCTTTCCCTTGCTGAGAGGAGAGGGGTTTGCAGACCCCCCTTGGACAGGCCCCACTGATATAAACATGGGGACAAAGGTTATAAGTCTACTTGATTGGGTGGTGACTGAATATTGCCAAATTAGTATTCCTGGGTTTATTAACAGTTACATCAGCCACATTAGTATTATGTACTTTCCACATACAGTTTTCCACTAAAGTTCCCAACTGGAGAGTGGTATCTCATTCTGCTAGGTGCTGTACCAACCCCTCAGAGGGTCATCTGTTGAAGGACAGCACTTGTCTGAAATGAATTTTACTCTCCCAGGAGCAACTACAACCTGTGCAAAGGAAGGGGACATCATTTCTTAGGGAATTTTGGTGCTGCTTCCCCTTTCCTTGATAAAATACTCCTGCATTTAAAAAAATAAACTGTTTTGTCACTGGTTTAGAAAGTTTTGTTTGAAGCTCTCACAGAATCATTCTGCTTCCTGTGAGTAAAGATTCAGTACTAAGAAATAATGGCATTTTTCTCACTCGAAACTTCAGTGAGAAACCTTTTCTGAAACCTCTCCCTACCAAAACCAAACAAAAACCACAAGTGACAGGCTGTCATTACAACAATGCAGGAGAGGAAAATGAAGAAGCAAGAGAGGCTGCAGCACAGGAAGGCTGAGGTTTTGCTGTGTTCACCTCCTGGCATGCTATTTTTACCTAGCCTTGAGGTGAGGTACCGTTGCGCCAGGGGAAGTGAAGGTCCCTCAGACGTGTGAGCGAGAAAGGCAGCAGATCCTGCTGCCGGCATTGCCCCAGAGGAGGGAATGGCCAAGCTGGGCAGAGATGAGGGAAGGACAGTTTGAGTGGGTAGGGTGCCCTGGACAAAGCTCCTTACCTTGTGAACACAAAGAGCAGTAACCAGCACTAACTGGCACCCTGATGGGTACTTGCAGCTGAGCTTCCAAGGCACATACAAGGAAGACGCAGCTACTCCTGTGTCTACAGAGTTGTTTGTAAGACACCCTCCAGTTCTTCATGGGGAAATCTGCAGAACTGCTCAAAGTACTTTGCTAGCCAGGCCTGTAGATTTCTTAGTGTCTTAGCATTTAATTTTAATGGAGCCATATGCACCACAGCTTCTAAGCCCAAGGACTAAATTCTTTCAATTCCTCCCTAAAGTTTCTTAATAAATTGGAAGTCTGCCCTTCCTTTTGCTGTCAGTGGAGTGATACCTCCTATGACCATCATGTTTTGTGCTCTGATATGAAAATCTTTCTTGCCCACCACCATTCCCAGCCAACAGGGAGGCACGAGCACCGGTTGTCAGGGAGAGCTCTGTCCTCTGCTCCTTAGCCAGAGTCGGCATCTGGCATGGAGCTAGCTTTATATGAGGTGTCTCAAAAAAAAGGAATTGGGTTCTGTCTGACCAAAGCTTCCTTCCAGTAACATTTCAAACTGAAATATTATTGAGAAATGACTGCCTGTCAATTCAGAAGGTTCATTTGGAAGCAGATGGGTGGGAAGAAACTTGCTCAAACTGTTATCAAACAGGTCTGTCAGACCAGTGAGCATCACTTCAGAATACGGAGGTTATCTATAGATGTGAAGGGGCTATCTGAGTGTGACCTGCTACTGTATTTTAGGCTACCTCTGTCTTCTAACCCATGCCTTGAATCTGGATTCTGCAAGTGGCTTTTTTGCAAGGTCTTTGTATTCTGTTTTCTTGATGCATCCTCAGGCAAGCAACTATATCCCTGCTGTCTTGTTCCTCACAGCTATACCTATGCCACAGCACACTATGGAAGGTTTGCAGCACGAATGGGGAATGCTGCTGAAAAGTCTTTGTTTTCCAACACCCTTTGTCTCATTTAGAAGTCATAATGAAAATGTAAGAGAGGAGCAGAACTCCATTCTTTCTTTCTTAATTAAAAAAAAAAAACAAAAATCAAGGCAACAGAGGCCTCTGCCCCCAAGCCAATAAAACAAAAAGGGCTGCAGATGAACCTTTAGGAATGAAGACTCGAGGGCAAATTCTGAACAAAACAGAGATGCTTTTAATTTTTCATGAACATTTTATCGCTTTATTCTTTTATCAAACATTTTTACTGCCTTTCCTTCCACATATTTAACCTTCTGTTAAAGTTTTTGTTACAGCAGCTTTTAAAAATTAATGCATTACAGAGAGGCAAAAATACCCCCAAAACCCCACCCTCGCGTAACCACATTTATTCACACTTCAGTGCAGCCTAAGGATGGTGGTTTTATGACAGTCCTTGAAGAATGTCTCCTGGGACATTGCTCCCAAGAGAAGTGGTGGCTTCAAGGCTGGTATGAAATCAAGCTATGATAAAAGCAAGGTAGCATTGGTTGAGTGCTGGGAGTGCTCCAGCTTATTGTCCTGCGCTGTCTGAACCCTCAGCACACCCGCTTTCATGCAAGTAAGTTTTTACAGTAGCTGAAAAGGTTGTCACTCTGAGATAAGTCCTACTTTTCCAGGACTGGACCAACAAAAACCTCCTGTAGCTTGAGTAAATGAGAGAATTGTTTCTCTGCTTTGGGATTCTTAACAGGTCAGAGCAGCAGAAATCACCAGCAGTTAGGAACAACTGAAAATAAGCCATTGAGAAAAAAAGAAATAAGGTAAAGGAAGGGAGCCATAGCTGGGTCTTTAGTATTGTTTAGCTTCCAACAAGCCCTCATGGCTCTTTCTGCAACCTTATTTTTCAGACCTCTCCCCTCCCACTGTGTTAATGAGGCAGAAAGTGACCTGCCTGCTTATTTTCTGGCTTCATACTTAGCAACGGGGCAACATGCTGAACAGCTGACTGTGTGCACTGTATTGTGGATCAGATCCACGCGCTATGTGACTGACGATTGTAACATCTCTGAAACGGTATGCACCAAGTTCCAGATTTCTCTTTGCTTTGGGTAGATAATGGCATTTTCTCTCGAGCAAGCTTTTCTTTCCTTTCTCCGACAGCGTGATCATCAGGCATCGCGCAGAAGTGGCACATATATTATTCTAACTAACTCCCTTAGATTTAAGGAGGAACGCCTCTGTAACTGCATGGAGCTCAATAGAAAACCCCAGTGAACTCCATCCATTTCACTTCCATCAATATCTGGAAGCTATGAGCAGCTTGCACACAGGCCAGCTCCATTTGCAGGGCAGCTCTGCACTGTTTCTTGGAGCGAGGCTTTTTACCCCCACCTTTCTTTCTCTTGCAGCCTGTGGCCTTTGTCTCCCATGCTTTTTCCCATTCATGAATGTTACTGGGGAGTCTTGAGTATAGACTGAGGACGGTATTGCCAGTGGTGGTGCCTCTAGGAGAAAGTGCCTGGGATGTCGGATCTGTGAGCACCAGTTACGTGGTTCTCTCTCTGCCCCTCTGCAGGAAGTTTTTCTTCTGTCCAGCATGTGTTCCTCACCTGCTTTACAGAAGCTGCCTGTGTTTGCCTTTGGCGTATCTGTGTGGCCGCAGTAAATGTGCAGGCTCCGGGCGGTGGGAGAAGCGTGTAACTGGGCAGTGGGAGTTGTGGGCAGCTGATGCAGACAGAGGATGAGGTGTGCTCATGATCTAAGTGAGCACACTGTGAGAAGGAAAAGCTAAGAAACAGAACAGAATATAACCCATGGTTTGGAGTAATACTGCTTTTGCCCCAGCTCTGAACACAACTGCATCTTCCTTTTTCCTCTTTAGCAAAATCCCACAGAGATTCCCTTGGAGAGCACAGTGGGCTAGGAAGAAGTAAATCTGCAGCTGGAAACCAATTGCTTTCCATTTTATGAGCTTTCCAGCTCCTTCCAAGATCAACACGGTAAAACAATACAGCTGCATACCTGCAGACAGCATAATGGCAGAGCAAGTTGCTCTCACAGAAGAAATGCTGTGCTGCTGTACCCAGAAGACACTTTCAAAACTCCACGAGAGAGCTGTGTGGATTGCTTTGACACAGATAGGAAAAGCATTTCTTTGTGCATAAGGTGAAGTGAAAGCTTTTAAACCATGAAATAAGCTACAAGTTATATGTTTAAGTC
This sequence comes from Pezoporus occidentalis, assembly GCF_034315485.1. Lineage (NCBI taxonomy): Eukaryota > Metazoa > Chordata > Aves > Psittaciformes > Psittacidae > Pezoporus > Pezoporus occidentalis. The sequence continues at coordinate 700,181 of NW_026914502.1, forward strand.
TTCTGAGACATAGCAGGCTTCCAAATCAAGTAACAAGCCTTAAACTAGGGGACCCAATCAGACATAGTTGAGAAAGGAGCTGAACCTAATGCACGATTCCTCTCCCTAGTGCATACTAAATTACATTTCACATCCATATAGCCTCAAGCTTCAGCATTTCTTAGGTCAAAATATATGAACAGGTTAAATTCTGAGATGACACTAACTTAATGCAATAATTATCTTTGAAAATATTAACTATTTCCTGACCAGCTTTTGTCAAAGCATGTGTACTCAGCAGTGTACTAATGTTCATAGCACTGTGGGCATTCACAGTGTATTCCTTTGGCTACATCAGAAAAGGTTCCCAAAAAGAATCAGTTTTTGTTCCCAGCTCTTTCCTGACATCGTATGTTGCCTTGCAGAGGGTACTGGACATTTTGCTTTCCTCAGAGAGATGTTTCTGCTGTGACTGAATTGGGGCACCCTGATCTCCCCTGTAGCATCTCAGTGATTCCATAACCTAAGCAGCAACAGGAACGTCTCTTAAAAGGCCGTGCTGAGCTGTATGCAACTACTACACATCTAACTGCTACCGTGTGTCACTGCGTGTGCTGTGTAAATACGCATGTGCTGCTTCAGCTTCTCAACCTCCAGGTTCTGAAGTACAGCAAAGGTCACAGCTACGTTGAATCTCTGATAAAGGCCAGCAGAAAAGATCCCTGAGGAATGCTAGCTTCACGTGAAACCCAAAGCATCCATTGTGTTAACTCGGTTTAACTGCACATTGATGAAGAATCATTTGGATTTTTTTTCCCCAATTAGAGGGTGCCATGTGCAGTGCACCCCACCAAGCAGGAATCAGGGAGAGCTACCCTGGGACTTCTCACTGACAGTAAAGGTGGCAAACTGTCCTCATTAGAATGCAGCCTGCTAAGAGAAGTCTAAGTAAGGCTTTGCATTAAGAAAGGAAAGAGTCTGTGCCCCAGAATACTGATTGCTGTGAACAGCAATGCTACAGTGGAAGGCATTAGGTGGGAGATTGCTTTTGAGAGCAGAGTATAAAGAGGTTTTGGCTGTTTCAGGTCAAACACTTGATTTTAAGGGTCTCCTAATTGATTTGTACTCTGAACCTGGAGTGAGCATCTTTCTACTTTTCACAATGATGGCCTCAGGAATTGCATTTTCTCTTCAGGACTACTGCTTTAAAAATCAGGCATAATCTTGAGCTACCAAGTTCATACCTCAAACTGAACTTGCCTTGCAAGACCACTTCAGAACTTTGGTTTGGCACTTACAGGAATTTAATGGTATGGGAGCAGACCCCAGAGAAACAACTGCCGACCGACAAGGTTCACAGCTCAGCCTGATCTCCAGAAGGTCATAGCTTTGAGGGCTTAGGCTTAGCTTTCTCTCTGGTCTCCAAGGAGGTATGACTATGTTAGTCAATCCACAGCTTTTTCATGAAAAGAAGTCCATCAAAAAAGCATCACTGCCTCTAGCCTGAGTACTGTAGTTGTTAAGTGCAACTGCATACAAATTGCTTCCCCCTCTGCAATATGTCCTTACATCTGTCAGCATTGATGCCTCTGCTCAGATAATGCCAGATCTGCCCAGTGCCACCTGCTCCCAAGGGAGCTGAAAGGAAGGGGAGAGCAGTGGAGGGAAACGTGCTACACATCTTCCCACCCTGCTAAGCTCTCAGACTGTCCAGAGCCTCCAGGAGCATCTGTTGCTTGTTTCAAGTCCTGATAGACATTTTGGATAACACAGTTCAGGTTTGAGGCTCAAAATATATGTGTTAATGAGGTAATCTTTTGGGGGGATTTGTGACAAAAAATTACTTTCTGTATTGTACTTAGTCTTGAGATTACTCATGCAGCCAAGATATCAATATGCATATAACCAAGTACTGAATCAGTTACTGTTTTCCACAAAGCATTTGCATTCTGTACCTTGTTATGAAAGTAAGTGATCTGCTGGCACCACCAATCAGTATTTGCCTCACATACATAGCCCTGTTGATAGAAATAAAGTCTTCTAATTATTACCTAAAAGCATTTGTACTGCTTTCCCATTGTGATGGTGGTTTCTAACTGGTTTTACTTCTTATGGATGCACTCCTGTAGCAGAGAGTTTTCAGGGTTTCCTTTGGATGTATTGTGCAGAGAAAGCTTTTATGTGATTTTTTTATTATTATTAAAGAAAGGAGACTCTGCAGGTCTTGCTCAGAATTTGTTCTCCATAATCTTTGTTGGCAATGAAGCTGAAATTGAAAGGCGAAGGCCTTGAAGAGGTTCTATCCTACTCATTTATAGGGAAAAAGTTACACATATTGTATGTGGTCCTTCATACACCTCCTACAATTGCCTTTCAAGCTTTTCTACATACTGGTTTCCCCCAGAGGCCACAAAAAAGGCCACAGATGTTGATGTTTGAAGATATCTAGCTGACTTTGTCTTCTGAGTGTCATGGTCTGGGATCCGGGTAAAACAGGCTTTATTTTTAAGTTTCATATGGGTTTGTCTTTCTTTGCAGTGAGGAAGTGCAATAAAACTGTAATAAAACTGTAATAAAAGAAAGTGCCTGTGTAATCTTAGATGCAGCATGCAGCTGCAGATGTAGCAGAATAGAAAGCGGTACCTTCAGCCGCGATTGGAGATGGGGTCTGTGTTTCATTCAGCCCTGCAAGAGGTGGCAGAACGAAACACCTGCCAGAAGTGGTGAGGACTGCCCACCCATGCTGGAGATCCTGGGCTTCTCCAATTTGTGCTGCAGGGGAAGCACAAGGCGTTGTAATGACACCTTGCAGTGCCTCGCAAATGCTCATCATTTCTTGCTGTTCTTTCCCGCAGAATCCAATGAGAAAAGACAGATTTATGGAAATTATCACTGAAGCCTGCTTCTTCTGCACATTTGCAAGTCTCTGCGGGTGTCTATTCTGAGCAAAACATGGTAAGGTAGAGAAACCTCGTCCCAGCTCATTTTCAGAACATGCCTTAATTTTATGCATATGAGCAGTCACACCAAGTTCAGTGAAACTGCAGAATTCTTTAAACGAGCCGGAGATGAAGCCTCAGAAACCTGTGAAAATCTGACCGGTGAAATCTTGACCTCTGATTATAGAACTTTTTTTTCCCCCTGTTAACCAAGTTATCTAAAATGTCCTGCTATTGAGATGTATTTTTAGAGATGAGTAATAACGTGCCATAGTCATAGATTGCTAACTGCATAGGTAGCTTCTCCACCCTCTACATCTCAGTGCACCAATGAGAAACAAAGTTGTAACCTAGTATAAACTGGCTTATTTGTCCAGTCTTTGCAACACAATGGCTTTTAATGAGCACATTCTGAAGACTGTTTGTAGGCCATAAAGTAGTGCAGATACCTGATAAAGGATTTTGGAGGTCACAGGTTTTGCAGTCTCTGAGGGGACTGATTTTCAGAAAGCTGAACACTTTCCAAAACTGGGCTCCATCAGTGGGGATTTTAGGGAGTCTCCAACAGGACACTGAAACACCAGGACCTTCCCCACATGTGGCTAGAGCCATAAATTGAAACAGATGGCAGACAACTATCAACAGATCATTCTGCAGCTATATTTATCTTCAGAGACTTCCTAGATATTGCTGTCTTAAAAGTCTCCTGGTACTAGCACTTTTAAGACATTTTTTTGTCTTGATTAAACCACTTAAATAAAGGAATTATCATTTATAAATGTACCAGGAAAAGATCAGAAAGAGTCTGTGCTTTCATGCAGCTCATTTTTTCTGTCTTAAGTTTAGTAGGGATTGGGTGCTCAAGCTTTGGTCACAGCTGTGAAGTGCACTGTCAAAATGAAAAGCAGTGAATAACAAAGAGCAATGAAAAAATAGTAAGGGGCTGGCGAAGCTGTTTAGCAGGTAGAATAGGGAGATCTTGACTGACAGGAGAGGTGAGCCAGCAGAATTCTTCAGCACATGGTCTCACCCCATACTTGTGGTTTCTGACACAAGAAACTGAATACCAACCGTAAGTGCTTTGCCGTTCATTCTTTGTGTTGAACACCCAAGATGGGTGTAACAGGAGTGCTCTGCTGGTCTTAGCTGTCAGCAAAGGGCTCTCAAGAGCACCCAATAGAGCTGATGTTTGAGACCTGTACAGCTGATTACAGTTGATCATTACTGATGTTGTTTGCTGTGTATCTTTTTCATTAACCTCTTGCTAGCAGTAACAGAGGCAATTATTGCCCGTTTAGTTTTGTACATTACCTCCGGCAGTCATTCATACTTGAGAAAGGGAAACAAAGCCATCAGGTATCTGCCTGACTGTTCAGTCTTGTGTATTTAAGACTTGGGAAGTACTTGCCTGTAGCGGAGTCTCCTGTTGTCTTTAAATGCTGAGAATGTGTAGTCCTGTGCATAAAGATTAGTATTTGTAGCTGATCAGTTTTCCTAGAGCCAGCCAAATTAGTAGTCTCAATTAGTTACCCAGGCAGGAAATTACCCGATTTCTGGTAATTTATATCTCATAATCCACTAGAATAATACGTATTTGAAAATAATTTATGCAAAGAAGTACCAGTCCGTGCAGTAGTGGTTTTGATTAGCCACCGCTTACTAATATTTTTGAGTCAGTACAGGCAGCTAAATCATATCCTGATATTTCTGCCTGCCTATTGGATAATTAAAAAATGCAAACAGAAGCCTAATGAAGAACATCTAAAAATACTCTAAACCTTGTGGGTTTGGTCTGAATTTTCAGACTAATCAGCACAACTAAGGGCATTTCAAATGCTTTATAAGCAGCCCCAGAAAACAAGAACAAGAAACCAACTCTAAATTACTGTTGTTAGAGCAGCTCAAAATTCTAAATTCCTGATGCTGTAGAAAGTTCTAAGATAGCAAAAGGTTTGTTCTTATTTTGAAATTCAAATTAAAATACTTACATATCTCAACTTGGAATTATTAAGTATGAAACTAAAGAATCAGCTGTTCTCTACTTGTGTTGTTACCTTGACCATCCTGAAAGATTAAAGAACAGTCTGGAAAGCCTCAGACACAAAGTAAAGAGAATAACTGACATGGAAACCCGAGATGTGACTGAAGTTTCAAGGCTTCCAGAATTCCTTCCACAAAGCCAAGAAGCACAGTTCCTAAAAGCTCTGGCTGAATCAGTATGATTGGGCACAGCCCTAAGATAGTTGGCTTTCAAACCACTCATCAGCTCAGTGAAACTGGGCTATTTCTGTAAGCGTTTTGCTTTCAAGGAACAACATTTTTCCCCTTAAAGAAAATTTGTTGTATTGCAAAATATCTGACAAGCACAACTGATGAATGATGTTGATCTACAAATAACTGTGGAGTTATCACTTCACGTTGACTTGCATAAATGTTGACTGTCTGTGTAATGAAAAGTTCTAGTTTTTAATATGTATTTCTAATGAAATTTGATTGATTTCTATGTGTTCTCTAGAATTTCGGCTGCGTATTTCAAACTGCATCCTTCAGAAGCATCGTATTTTCTCAAGTGAAAGAGGCTGCCCTTTGCAAAAGCTCTGTTTTGCTTCTTCGGATAAGGTGAATGAGTGTGCTGTTTAATTATTTAAAAAGTGAAAGCTAATGGACTTCCTATAATGTGGGTTCTTATAATTTCCTAGAGCATCCTTCTTGTATACCTGTGTTCCTCTCTGTGCTCATAAATTAAGTCTCATGACCAATTGCAGGAATACCTGGGGAGCAGAATCCAGTGTTGTAAAGAAATTTTGTCTGTATGAGGATATAAATCACTTCTCAAAAACATATAAATGAAAGAGAAGCACAGCCATATAAGAAGGTTCTTTTCCTATTAACAGTGAGCTTCACTAAGGACCTCACATCTTTGATCTCTATTCTTGGGATTGTTTTGCTTAAGTGGAATAGACCGTGTTTAACTTTGTAATACAAAACACAGCTGAAATCATTGACACCTCAATCAGTCTTTATTGTGTTGAAATCACAGCAGGATCCCTTACTTAGACTGTAGTGACGCCAGAACTGATCTCAGTGTAGAAGGAATGGTGACTGTATGCAAATATACAAATCTTGGTGCAAGGGGAAACATACAAACAAATTTGATGTTGGCAGATTTTGGTTTGATTTTCTAATATAATAAAATAGAGGAGCTGAAAAGAAACAAAGACAAAAGTTAACTAGTTGACTTGATTGACAAATCAAGTCGCCTCCTGGCTGAAGTCTTCGAAGTCCTGCTGTTCAGTGGCAGGGAGCATTGAGATCAGTTCCCTGAAAAGCGTGAATGCTGCAGCATAGCTTCTTTTGAGAAAAGCTTTTTCACAACATTTAGGAAACATATCTAATCCTACATGTTCCTGACCCAAACGCTAAACAATTGAGTGCAGATCTGTGATGTGAAAGCAGTAAGGTGGCTTCCATCCACAAACAAATTTAATGTCCAAACGAATCACAACGTTGTCTACAATGCATGTTACAAAAGTTGCAGATGATGTTAAAGCACTCCACAAATGTATAGGATCAAATAATTTCAGAGGAAACCTGCAAGCATTTGCACCTCAAAAAATGCTATATTAACAGCATAGCACAAAAATAAACAATGAAAGTAAGTGAAAGGAAAATGTGAATGTAGTCACAGTCCAAAAATGGCAAAATTCAAATAGTAGAAGCAAGTGGAGATGGCTCAACAGGGAGCTCAGTGGATTACTCTCGGATTACTTTTAAATCTGTGTTCAAATCCTAGTTTTAACTGCAACTGAAATAAGCCTGATGACCTGAAATTTGTCTGCAAAGGAAAGTAATCCATATCCTAAAGACCTCAAGAGTCAGAAGAGGTTTTCTGTGTTCCTAGGTGACTTACAGCAGGCAGGATCTGCATCTATGTGCAGGCCCAGATGCTCCATCTGTTCTTTGACGTATAATCTTATCTCAGTAGATATACAAACCTGACCATTGAAGTTTACTTACAGCACATCTGTAGGGAAAAAAACATGTAGGGACTGAAAAAGTATTTTTGCATAGCCTGGACAGTAGTGCAGTTTGTGAAGGTGATAAAGTTCCCATTTAAACAGGTGATCCAAGGTGTAATATTAGTATGCAGTTACCCATGCCAAAATGGACTGTGTGTGTCAGTGAAGCTGTATGCAAATGCAGACCCACATGCATCCACGTGCACATATTCTCCTGACTCATCAGCGAGTTTTATCTTCAGCATTCAGTCTGAGCTCCTAAAGGCCTGGCCTCCCTTATCAGCTCTCACTTCAAACCAGGTGTAGATGCCTGTTAAAACCAGGGGACTCCCTGGTTTTGAAAATGATGCTGATTCTTAATACAACTATTAGCTGCCATTCCTACTCCTCCCATTTCACAGAGGACTTGCTGTTGCCTTCTCTGAACGTTTCACACCTGCCTCCCCTGCTCTCTCCTCCCCCAGTCAGTACATCCCCTGTACCGCCCTGGTGGTCTTGGCACGTTATCAGCTCATGTACAAGCAAAACCAAGCAAGCTGTGTGTCAAAAGACACTCATGGCTGTTATGTCAATTTTATTAGGTTGTTTGCTCTCCTATTCTTTGAGAGGAAAAGGGAGTCGGAATTACCCTAGCTAGGAATGTGAGGTTAAAAAAGCCCTTGCTTTTCAGAGGGTCATAGCGATTCCTGCACAAGTTCACAGCTTTTCCACCGCCCTAGAAGCACTCTGGTACCACAGCCTGCTTCTGATCATGCCCCTCATTCCATATCTGCAGGCATCATATGTGAATTACCAATCGAGCAGCAGAAGGTCACAGAAGGGACAGTGCTGTTAGCAAAACTTTGCTCTTTATTCCTTCTTGTGAGAAACACAGCTAGCTAAACTCTATCCCTATCGATATCCCTTTCAACATGGCGTGCATACCTCATAGAGAAAGCTAGGCCATTCTTTGGGTGAAATTGTAGAGCTTGCTGAAGAGGACTTAAAGGAAGATAGAGCTACGAGGTTCTTTTAATCAGTAAGAAACACAAGATCAAAAAATTCAGTCACATTTAAGCTATCTATTGGGGGAAAACGAATGAGTCAACATTGACAGTGCATTCATCTTAATTAGGACAAATATTTATACCAAACAAAATTAACATATCAGAAAATGCACGAGAGGCATATAATTAACAAAAGGCAAGGGAATTGGTATAACACTGATAAATTCTTCATTAATAAAATAACTGTTTTTAAATGTCAAAATGAGTATATTTTATTCATAAATTGTGTAGGATTTAGCACGCTAATTAAAGACACAGGCTCCATAGCTATTTACATGGCAATTAAATCCACAGTGCCAGTGACCCAGCCAAATTAATGTTGGCCCCAACTTAAAAGTAGACACTATAAATAATTCACATCATCACTAGAGTCTTTGCTTAAGCAAACAGTTCAGTGTAGAAAATTCTGGGAATTATGAATGACTTTGATGTGCATTAAAAAACACAACAAAATTAAACGCAAAATAAAACACTCAAATGTTTTATAAGAGACTCAGGTTCCAAGCTAAGTTGTATCAACAGTGACAGGAAGAATGTGAGCACAGCAGGTTGTAACCGTCCAGCCGTCTTTTTAAAACAGCTAAAGCTGCTTTAAAGATTCTTGGGAAGCAGAGAACCTGCTCTTTCAGTCCCATACAAGAGTCCTCCAGCTCCCCCAGGTAGTGTCTTTGGTTTTGACTGTGACACTTATCCACATAAGACTTAGCAGCTTTGTGGCTTACTCTAATTCTTGTTCCTAGGTATAAGGGGAAAACCACAGGCAGCATGCAAAGAACTAAGAACAACATAAAGAAGACAGAGCGGAATAGGCACATTCACAACTTGCCATTTGATGGTGTGCTTTCCTGTGGTGGTGTGGGGGTCTCCCCTCTTTCTAGGAATTCAAAATTTGACTGTCAGCAAGGAATAGCAACATGCAAAGTAGCTATATAAATGTAGCTTAACCACAGCTTCCTTGACAATAAAACTCTACAAGGAGATATCCATGCTGGCAATGTTCCTTAAGTATCAGCCACCTGCTTTTAGACTTGGGTGCAAAGTAGGGCAATGCTTCATCTTTGGTGATGGTTGAGAAAAATAAGAATGGTGTTAGATGAAGTTTTGGCATGGCTCATGCATCCATAGGCATGTTGCTGTATGCTGATGCTCTGTACCTACCTTTGCTTAATAAGAAACTCAGGCAGAACCATCAACAGGTAAAACAGGTAGCAGCATAAGTGCTGGGGAGACTGACTAACCAAGGGAAGTGTATAGACAGAAGTGCCTTGCCAAGTACAGGTCCCAGTACCATGTCAGGAGGAGTTCAAGCTGCAATAGGAAAGGAAGGGACCAGAGCAGTTCTTGTGTGTACCCTTCCAATTACCAGCCCATCTTTCCTCTTTCCTGGTGCATGACACAAACCATAGCCCACAGGACCCTCAGCAAACCTGCTGTAAAAGAGGGGAGAAAAGGAGAAGCATAAACCTGAATTAACAATTTAGCTTTAATATGTGTCGTGGTCAACTTAAACAGAAGTGACTAACTTTTGTATTTATTAGGGGTAAACATATGGTCAGTGTAAAGCCTGCAATGCATTCTGAGAACATCTCAGACCTCAAAACAGGTTTCAGATAGAAACTTAAGCATCATGCAGACTATCTGCACCAAGACAAATTTCATCACTGTACCTGTTCTCTACCTGAATTAAACATTAGGCAGACCAGACTAGAAAACATCAGTGAAATGTCTATACTCTTCACAAGCCAAAACAGCTGCAGAGGACCGTGAAACAAGTCCAGCCTGCTTCAAGCCTGAATTTGTGCTTGTTTGGGGTTTTTTTCTAGTCATGTTCCACATGAGGTACAGAATGCTGTTATTCATGCCACAGAGACCAGACCACCAACATCTTATGGCTCAAGGTTACTGGAACATAGCTTTTTCAAGTTTTTGCAGTCACTTACAGGACTTCATAATACAAAATGCTCCTGAAGTAATGATTCACCTAAAGCACTGGATGTAATCCTAGGTCCTTCAATCCCAGAAAGGTATTGATAGGTTGGAAGACGTTCAGAGAAAAGGAACAGATGTGTTTAAGGCACTGGAGGGATTGATTTATGAAGTAAATTACCAGAAATAAATGCAAACATTATGTTGTAGCTTTGACCAACCCAGAATGAAATGGGAGGCTGATGTAACCCAATGTATGGGTTTTTTGAAAGGTGCAAGTTCCACTTATGGAAAGGAATTTGTATGCACGTCGTCCAAGGGCTAGTATAGTGTGATGTAAAATTGTGAGTAGAAGAATCAGCGAAAAAAGAAATCCAAATGATTAGTTAGCAGAGTTTCATCCATGAGAGGTGACTGAACTATCTTAAACAAGCTTTGGCAATACACAAGGGAAAAGTCCTACACAATTAGGGAGAGACAGTTAATAATGTTTCCTCTCTCTAATTTCGGTGACTCAGCACCCCAGCTTCATCCTTTCTACTGTCACAAATATCCTTCTTCTCTTCTGCTTTTCCAGGTCTTTGATGTTAAAAATTCAGCTTTTGGAGTCATCTGCAACAACAACAAAAAAGTCTTTTTTATTATCACATACCCCTCAGCTCATAGTTACTACAGTTTTATATACCATTCAGCAAATGGTTTCACAGCTTCTACACTTAAATGGTCTAGCTGTGTGCCAGTCATCTGTCATAGCAATCCCTTATCCATGAAGAGCTATACCAAGTTCTTAGGGGGAGTGCATGCAGCCAGATCTCTCTCTCCCCATCCAAGCTTTCCTCTTCATGTTTGCCTAGTTGAAGTTAGCTCAGCTTCTAGGCCCACACCAGTGAAATGCGAAGTGTGCTTGGTTTAGGTGCACAGCATCCTTCAGGACTGGCACTTGTAGCCATGCTTCAGCACAGAGAGACATGTCACTAAATCACAGTATATCAAGTCTGGTACTGAATTTATTCCATAAAAAGCTCTTCCTGATACAGCTTTGCTGAGTATTTGTCTGAGTATTTCTTAGGTTTTAATATTTTATCTCCATGATTTGAAAGCTCTCATTTCCAGAATAAGAAAGTTATCCTGATATTGGCGCTTTCTCTGCTTTCAAGCCAGTGCTGCATGCAATTTTTCCTGGAGTATACTTTTCCAGTAATGGATTCAAGCAAACATCATTTCAGCCAAGGTCATAATTTTGGACTGAGCGATGTAACAGATCTGTTTATGTCCAATTCCAACAAAAGCTCTTACAAAGATAGCAGTTTCTGGTGAGGATCAGCAAAGCCAGTTGACCTGATCTTGCAAGTTCACCCAGATTCTGTGGCTTTTTCTGGAGTTCTTGGTACATGAGGGAATCTTTCACTTCACACTCCCAGTTAAAAACACGATCCAGGTCCTGAATGGACATTTTGAGAGCTCTTCCAGAAGTAAACAACAAGTAACAATTTCAAACTCAACTCTTCACAGAAGCTTTGTAAAAGCACTTTAGAGAAGAAATTAATATAATTACCTATACATCCCCTCAAGAAATCCACTCTTTGTCATAGAATCATAGAATCACAGAATCATAGAATGGTTTGGGTTGGAAGAGACCTTAAAGAGTGTCTAGTTCCACCCCCCCTGCAGTAGGCGTCCTGCTAGAACAGGTTGCTTAAAGCCCTGGAGGAGCTCTCCTGGAGGGAAGATCAGTGGTATTTACCTCAAGTATTGTCTGATCTGTCTCTAAAGAAAGACCTCCAACAGAAGTCATCATCATGAAATCTATTTTGTCACTTCAGTATTCTCAGTTTTACCAAGTTTTCTAATTAAAGGTAATTAGCTGAGTATTTCTAGTCATAATGTAGGCCTGTCACTGCTTCTCTGCCTTACTGTGGGCTTTGAAGAGCCAGCCGTACATTTGCTTTCTGCTACCGTCAGAACTCATTCAGTCTGCTGCCAATGATTGTGGTTTTCTATATTTGTGAACTCTGTGGACTCTTTTCTATTGATTCCTGCATTTCTTCAGGTGTTCTACCCAAAGTGGACAGATGTCAGTCCATTTCACTTATTCCTACTTAAACCTTCTTATGCAGCATTTCCTTTTCCAAATCAACATGAAATTACTGACTTTTGTTAACCTTCTAATTCACTAATATCCAAGATCTCTTCTATAGAAATGTTACCTAAACAGTTATTTTTCAGCCTGAGTTTATTCATGTTGATGATTCCTGCCTGTGTACCTTCAACTTGTCCTTTTATTGCTCCCGTTCTAGCACCCATCCATACCCTGTCTCTGACATGCTTGCTGTTCCACTTAGTCTGGATATCATCTCCAAATTTTCACAAGATCATTAATGAAAACATGAATTATCACTGGATCATAACAAACACAAGCAGAACTCCAGAATCACCACATACCTTGTCCACAAACACTCACATCACATAAAAATACAGCTTTCCAAACAGCTTTGTAACCCCCCAGTGTTTCATCCATTCTGTGATCGCCTAGCTTGCTCATGTGGTTTTTCTGTGATACACCACCAAGAAAAAAACAACCCAAAACCTTTGTTAAAATGAAGTTATATGGTGTGTATACTTTTCCCTAACCAGAAAGGGAAACTGTGCTATCATCTTCCTGAAATGAATGAGTTGACATGGCTCATCTCTAACAAATGCTAACTGGCTGTTGGCTCATCTTTTTGTTTTCTTCCATGTATTTACAGCTCGTTTGTTGGCTGCTTTCTTCCAGTAATTTGTCTTCCTCCCCTTTTTATAATGATAGACACTTTGTTTGCCCTTCTCCTGTCATTTACATATGTTTTTTTCTGTGAATAATTCCTTCCTACAATATCTTTTGTGAGTTTCTTTTATGCAGTTTTTGTCAGATGTTGTAATTTGTCGCATCTAGTCAAGAAAAGACATTGTATGACTTGGAGCATGTTCTCTGTTGAATCAATTTCTGCATGATTTCGAATAAGTAACCTTAATGGAGAAGGCGTCACAAAGCTGCTTTGCCAGGATCATTCTGATTTTCCTGATATTTTTATACGCTGGCTGAAACAGAAGCATTTAAAAAGAATGATCTTTTAAGCCACAAGCATAATACTTCCAGATTACGCTCAAGAATAGCTCAAACTCTTCTATTATTCTGGTATACTTTGGTTCTTTCAGTGCCTGAAACAAAGAAGACAATTATTACTTTTTTTTTTGTCAGGAAAATGCAGAACCTATGATATTTTTCTTCAAACATTTCATTAATTTCTAGGGAGGGAAAAAAAGAATCCAGTAAATTGTAATGAAGCACTGCTCCTTTGACAATGGAAGTTGTCATTTCACCCCCAGCGTTACTTTTATAGTTTCAAAACTTGTTCTTGGCCACTTTTCAAATATTTATAGCCCTCATATAGAGTCTCTTTATAAGTGCTCTCAAGGAAATAGCCAGTCTTGCAAACCCTTGCACATGTTCTGAACTCTGCTATGTGAGGTAGTTAAGCATGGGAGTGTTAGCAACAGCAGAGCCCCAGTATAGGAAGACTACAACTTAAATCACACTGACAGACCAAAGCAACTGCTGCAAGTTTCACAGACATACGTGAATATCTGTGCAGAACTGGAACTTTTACAAGGCAAGAAGAAAGGGAGATAATGCAGGGCAGTGTGGAAGAAGTCCAGCACAAACCTGGGAGGCTGAACAGAGTGACTTGACAAATTAGTTCAAGCAGTCCCTAGTTATATTGCTGTTTCTTCTCCTCATGGTCTAAAGTAAGACTGTCATCTTTTGGCTTCATGAGGCACTCAGAATACAGCAAACTCCACTTCTCATAGGCCACTGAGGATTTTGAAAGTGCCATTCAAGGTAGTCACATCTGTGAAACTGAGTCAAAAAAGAAGTAAATTAAATGCATTTCTCTTTCTTATACAGCTGTGGCATTTCAAAATCTAAATGTTTTCAGCAGTGGTGGTGGCTGAAAAATAGAACAAATGGTGATAATTTGCATCCTGATGGCCTGTGGAGTGCTCAAGAAAGGGCAGCTAGCTGCCTCAGCTCCATGGGCTTGAGGAAAGTGGAGCTGGGTGCCTGGGCTCTCCCCCTCTCAGAGGTCTCGGTGAAGCTGCTGCTGCATTCAGCACTGAAGCATCAGGTCCACATGGCTGACCATGACTCCACCATTTGAGGGAATGTGATCTTTCCTGGCATACACATCATGCAGCTTGCTACCCCATTAACCTTGCCATGGCTGCTGGCTGTGCTCACGTCCATTGATCCATGCGTTGCTGACTTTCCCCAGACAGCTGCTGTCCTTGTCTGGGAGGTAGTGCAGCTCGGCACAAGCATTGTGTGAAGGGTGGACACCCCGTCCTGTTTGTCCTGTGGGTTTCTAAGCCACTGGGCATATTCTATGGTTTAATTCAGGGGTCCCCAGCTCAGTGACAGGTGAGACTTCAGCACAAGAGCTTTGGACCTCACTTTTCTGCTCCTCTGTGCCCTCACACCTTCTCCTATCTGTGACCTACAAACCGCCTTCTCTGCTGCAACTCATTCCCATGCCCCCTTACCCTACACCTTTGCATCCCCTCCTGCTGCAGCCCTCTCTCCCTACCTCCTTGCAGCCTTCCTCCCAGCCTCTCCTTCATGGGTTGCCTTGTCTGAGAACATTGGTCATGCAGTGCACCCCAGCTGCAGGCTGAGAAGCAGAGCAGGTATCCCCAGCTTGCTAAGCAGAGCAGGAGAGCCTCCGAGTCAGCCTGAGACATACCTCCTCTTCACTACCTGTCAGCCTATGAGACATGCTGCCACTCAGCTGCTAGCAAACCATCTGAGGACCAGATGTTGTGCAGGTCTGGTTTCATTTGGTCTGGGCTGTGTTGCAAGCTTTACTTTTCTGTCTGTTTTTCAAGTGCTTCCTTGTCTTGCTCTGTGATTTTTATACTTCAGTTTCTATTTTAACCCCTCATCTACTGGTGCCTATTCTGCATGTACACTATAGACTGGCGCAAACGCTCTTACCAAACCATTTTCCTGTCTACTAGAAAATGTGCATGCTGCTGGTTTCCTTTCTGCTAGTTTAATGCCAGAGTGCAATGAATTTAGGACCTTTACTTTCAAACTGATGTGTCAGAGCAAAAGCAATTCCTGCAGATTTTTAAAGTCACCTTAGTTACATAGAAGGCTAGGCCTCCCCAGACACTTGAGGGAATCTAAGTGAGAATAAGGAGTTAGCTGTTTATGTCCAAAAGTGTTCAAGATGTGTAAATAGCTTGAGACCAGAATAAAAGACTCTTTTAGGTATTAAAACGCCTTATCTAGCATCATTTACAAAAGTTCCAGTCGATTTTTTAATCTCACTAGGCATTCATTTTTAGGTATTAACCATCATTTTTGAACACTTCAGCCGTAAATGAACCCAGGATCCTTCCAGGAATGTTTTCCTTACCCATTTTTTTTGCCCAGTGTTTGAGGAATGACCATTTTTCCCCCCCCAGTTTGTGGCCTCCACAGATGTTTAAAATTTCGTCTAGTGTTAGAAGACGGACAAGTCCGATAACAGCAGGTTCTAACCTAATTATTAAATGTTAACCTCTTGAGGTTAAATAATCCCATCTGATGTCATTAAAAATGCCCCAGGAGTCCTGATGTGCTTTCCTTACATTTGGAACACATGTTTCAGGCAAAAAACAGTGCAGCTGCTCCCACTCCAGCCACCCTGCACCAGAGCAGTCAGACAAGAAGTCTCTGTGCCATTAACTCATTTCTGACAATAGCCCCTGCCACACAAACTCTCCAGATCATCTGCAGTTGACTGGGTTCCGAAGGTATCAGTGCAGAAAGGCAAATTGTGAAACACAGTAAAGCCGCCCCATTTACCAACACTTAGCACAGAAAATCAGGGACGTTTTCAATCCTTCTGCCAACAATCCCATACCAAGTTGTGCTGCATCCCTGAACAGCTGACCTGCCTCTGGGATTTTGGAAGTCTGCAATGTCAAGAGTGCTTGGTCTTTATGACTATTGAGCCATTTATGACTGTTGAGCCATTTGTGACCGTTCAGCTCTTTGTGACTGTTGAGCCATTTATTCATGTGCCTTTGCTCTGATTTGAGTGTCTCACTCCGATGTGAACAATTTAGCCTATTACTTCCCCCCACCCCAGGAAATGATACATCCATAGACTGACCTTTACTGGTACATTCACCCAGAAGAACAGATGAGATGTCTGAAGCTGTTACAGATATTTTCATTTCTAATAGCATTTGGGATATTGGGAAGGGATGACACATACATCAGCTAAGTCAAACTGCTGGATTTTCCTGATGTGGAAAGGAACTTCTATTATAGCCTCATTGATAGCGTTCAGTAATCTCGCAATGAAGTGCACCGTACACAGTAACTGATGTGTGACCTTTCTTTAGGCTGAAAATGAAGTCCATGAACAAACGCTGGCTGGGCTGGGCTGCACACCAAGGTTTGTGGTTTAGCTCCACCATCTCTGATTTCCCTCATGCATGCGAAGAGGAATGCCTGTGATTGAAGAAGGCAAGAAGGTCTTGTGGCTAAGGTGTCCTTTTCATGAAGGTGAGGATTTTTGACTGTTTTATTCTCATTCACCTTGTTTCTGTACTAAGAGCATAAAGCATGCATCACGTACTTCTGAATTGTCAGGGCCTATATTAGCCTTGACAAGCTACAAAGCTGCGTTTGAATTCCTTCACTGGGGTTTTCTCCATGTTGCTATTTTTATCAGGGGTGGCTCTTGCCTGGTTTTCTCTCAAAAAGAGTGTTGTAAACCTCAGACATTGTAGCTGAGATGAGGACTGTAACAGAAACATGCTTTTTTGAACAAATGTTCATGAGATTGGAAGTCAGCGCAAAAATTACTGCAGAAGTGTTGTTTGGCTGTTGGACAGATAAACTGATCATTTTTTACTGTTGCAGCAAAATTACCATATAAGGCTGCTTTAAAGTTGTGTACTACATCTAACTTTCTATTTAAGTAACAAGGAGATAGCGAGAGGTAAAGCTGGAGGGTGGGGAACAGCACCGAGACTGTCTGTACTAACATGCTTTATGATGTTTATATTTTGCTTTAGAAAGAGGAATCAAGTGCCTTTTTTTTTCTCTCTTTTTCAGAGAGAGGCAAGAAAACACGTCCTTCTAAAGCACCTAAGGCCAGGATCAACTTCTGTTCACAGGCATAGACGCACCATTTTCTTTGTATCCAACAGGAGCTGCTTATATATCTAAAGATAGCCCCTAGGCTCTACAACTTTGAAAACTTCCCAGCCAAGGAGTGAATGTTTCTCTCCTCTCAGTTTTTATCATTCACTGACTATCCTCCAAATACATACTTTGTTAATTTGAAAGCCTTGAGAGAAGGCCTGGGAGCAATCCACGTTTCTGGAATGCGTTGATGGTAACTTTCTTCTCCATGTGACAGAGGAGCCAACCAGAAGTGCAATGCTGGACCTTGTTCTCACCAGCAAGAAAAGGCTGGAGGTGAATGTGAAGCTCAGGGGCAACCTTGGTGGAGTTCATTATCACAGCTTTGGAGGATAAGGGTAGAGCAGCTGACATCATGTAACTGGACTTGTGAAAAGCATTTGGCACTGTCCCACATGACATCCTTATCTCTAAACTGGAGAGACATGGTTTTGACCAGCAGCTGGATAAGAATTTGGCTGGATGGTTGCCCTCAAAGAGTTGCATCAGCAGCTCGATATCCAAGTCAGTATTGGGACTGGTGCTGTTTAACGTCTTTGTTGGCGACATGGACGGCAGGATGTCCCCAGTCTTCAACACGTCTCAGATCCTATTCTGAGGTATGGAATTTTTACTATATACATACCATGTTCCTAGTTTGGATGTCATATAGCCCATAGGTGCTGGAGGTGACTGGAGGTGACTAAGGAATGAGTGTTGCTTGGATAAGTCTCTCAAAACAGGATGACCGTTGTCTCATTAATATTCCGCTGTGGCTAGTATGAGTCTGTATGAGTCTGCACTACTATGGGATTGAAGACATAGACTAGATTTTCAATCTTACTACAATAATGTGCGTTTCAGTGTGCTTTAATACTTCCAAAAATTTGCCATCATTTCCTAGCTGGGCAATCTTTTCTTATTCTCTAGCTATCTATATGACAGTAAAATGAATAGTCCATTGGAAGTATACAAAGGAAATTCTGGACTTAAAATATGGAATAATTTTTTTTTTTATTTAAGGGAATATTTGAATTTTGTCTTAGGAGATGTGATGCTTTGCAAATCTCTTGGTCATAAGGTATAAAGTCTGAGTAATACATGAAAAGTGTTCAGTATCTAGAAACTGCAGGCAGGGAGTCGCATATCAGAATATGAATAAGAAACCTAGTAGAGTGTTTCCATTTTGTTCAAAATCTGGCATTAAGTTCCTTCTAGCGGAAGATGCTGTGAACTGGAGTTTTCCATTTTTGTGAAGAAACAGACACAACTCAGTCAGTGACAAAATAAACCTCCCACAGATTTTTCTTTCAGGCTGTCTTCACTAGCTGCAAAAAACCTAAATAGACATGGAGCTGAGAATCTTGGTGGCCCATCAAGGCCCCCTCCTAACTTTTCTACAGTAATATCAATTGTGATTCGGGATTCAAAGAGCCTATTAACACCTGCCAATGGCCCTTCTACTGCAGAAATGAGACCCTAGTCCTGCCTAAGTGTGTTCAGTAAATATGCATCAATTCAGGCACTTTTTTACAGTGAAAATTTTGTCAAGGATGGTTACAGATCTGCCTCAGACATAGAAGTCTATAGAGTAAGCACTGAAAAGACTCTATGCCAAATGTTTTCATATTTGTTTTAAAGCAACAGGCATTCTTTTGTTGCGTCCAATAGCAGCCAGCATTAGAGTCTTTGCTTGAAGTTACAATACTTATAAAAGTAAATAAGTGCACAATCCATTGCCTTTGAGGGAAGCTTCTTTCTAACCCAGGCAAGCAGAAAGTTGCTTAGGGCCTAGCACAAGAATAAGGATTTTCTTTAGATAGCTATCCCATGAATAATGTGACAGTGGATAATTTTATTATTCTCAGATATGAATAATTTCTTTATTCTTCTTTTGTCAATTCTGCTGAGTTCAGCAAATATACAAATTTTGCCTTTCATCAGTCTGTTATTACCATTTGTATTTTTTTTCAGTATCTCCTTGTTCTTCTATTAAAAGATAGATGGAGCTAAATAAAAGGAGCTCCTGACCTTTGTGGAATCATTCAGTGTCTTGCAGGTTCCTATCTGCATGTCTGCAAGGACTAACAAATGACTACTTTAAAAATGTCTTTTTTGTTGTTGTAAAGGCAAATATCAGCCGTGCTTAATGTGGATATTACATCAAACATTGATCCCCATGGAAGGTGGGTGTCAACTGGAAGTAGCTCAATGAGTTTCTTACTCGATATTAATTTATTTGAATACTGCCTAGAAGAGCATTATCAGTGTCATTTATCTGAACAAGGTCTATTTAGCTTGCACTTCATTTCTAGAGGTGTAGGAAAGAGTTGTCCCTTTAATTGGTTAAGGTCCAGACATGCATTTCACACACTGTCACCGTTTCTTAGAAAGAATATCAAACTACTTCAGAAATATTAGGGATCCCGGGCTGGAATAGATAATAAAGAAAGATTCTGCAAAGATTAATATATACCTTCACTCTGGCATGGATTGATCCTTGTAAAAGCTAACTATTTTCCTTCCAAGTTTGGGTTTTAAATTTCTCACAGCTTTCTTGAGAGCCATTTACTCATTGAGCCATACTCATACACTCAATGCCTACCGATGCCAATGACTTTTAGAATCAGTCATCTTGTGGGTGCCATGAAATGTATACTCATGGCAAGAATTTTCAGGTGGCACAGGAAGGTAGATACCTAGCTACGGCTTCTCTTCTGGCTGGACTTCTTTTTAAGGTCATCTTTAGCCTCAGCCAAAAGGCCACTTCATCTGGTTGACGGGGCTCTAGGTAGATACCTGTTCATTTTAGGTGGTGACTCAAAAGTGACTGGGTTTGATGACGTTGTTATATTCTAGCTAGTTAGAGAAGGCGGTTTAACCCAACCTAGAGGTTAAACACAGTTCAAGTCAACCTTAAAGAACTAAGAACCCAACTTCCACTGAGAAATCCCTAGAAGATGAAGATCTGCTTACTTTCCTTCTGGTCTTTACACTGATTACAGTGGTCTTTGATTAAGGCCCTGGGTGAATTTTATGTTAACACCAAGTGCATGCTGAGTAAACACTTGTATGGCAGAAGGTCAAGGAGCTCATAACTTGAAAAGCTGAAACTTATGTTTTGGTCTGAATCAAAAGGAGTACCAGCTTCCCCAGGCAGCACTGCTGGATTTGAACTGTGGCTCTGGGAAGTCTGGCTACAGCCCGCACAAACCCTCCCCAGGCTGAGCTGTACATCACCTATCCACCCACAAGAAGCTGGTGGGGTTTCACCTGCAGTTTTTCTTAAGCTGGCTGTGCCTCTGCCTGCCTACAGGAGCTCACTGTGGTGGCACCTGTCAGATAACATTCAAACTATCTGGTTTTGGTGTCAGCAGTAGTAACCTTGCTGAGGGCTACCTCACATAGCATGAGCATCCTTAGCATCCTTCCTTAGCTATTGCAGTCCATGTTAAGCCTATGGTGCAAACCCTTCAGCTGGCTCCAGTTAAATCTACATAAAAGTCAGTATTACTGCCAGTTGTAGTGTAGGTATATCCCAAGGTTTCCAAACATATGCTACCCTCTATCCTTTGTGCTTGTTTCTTGGCAGGATTTCATTGTAAAAGTGCAATGATTCCCCCCTTCCTTTTTATAATCTTTTCTTCAGTCGCATTAATCTCCAAAGACTCTGTCTCTAAAGAGCAGCCTAATTTAGATCAAGATAGAGGGGGAAAAAAGAGGCTGGAAACAAGTGTATATTAGATTCATAGAATCACAGAATAGTTAGGGTTGAAAAGGACCTTAAGCTCATCCAGTTCCAACCCCCTGCCATGGGCAGGGACACCTCACACTAAACCATGTCACCCAAGACTCCCTCCAACCTCGCCTTGAACACTGCCAGGGGTGGAGCATTCACAACCTTGGGCAACCCATTCCAGTGCCTCACCACCCTTACAGTAAAGAACTTCTGCCTTATATCCAATCTAAACTTCCCCTGTTTTAGTCTGAACATATCACCCCATGTCCTACTGCTACAGTCCCTCAGGAAGAGTCTCTCCCCAACATACTTGGAGGCCCCCTTCAGATACTGGAAGCTGCTATGAGGTCTCCACGCAGCCTTCTCTTCTCCAGGCTGAACAGCCCCAACTTCCTCAGCCTGTCTTCACACAGGAGGTGCTCCAGTCCCCTGAGCATCCTTGTGGCCTCCTCTGGACTTCTTCCAGCATTTCCATGCCCTTCCTGTTGTCTTTCACATCCCTTGCCATGTTTAATTCTAACTGGGCCTTAGCTTTCCTGACCTGGTCCCTAGCTTCCTGGACAATGTCCCTGTATTCTTCCCAGGCCACCTGTCCTTGCTCCAATCTTTTCTAAGCTGCTTTTTTCCCCTCCAAGTAGCTACTCACCTCTCCATCTGCCTGGCCTGTCTTTCCTAAAGAGCCTATAACCTTCCATTCCCACACTCCGGTTACAGGAGCCATCCCACCATGTTTCTGTGATGCCAATGATATATCCCTGTAGATGTGCACACATCTCTAATTTCTTGTTTATTCCCCATACTACGGGCATTTGTATAGGGGCATCCGAGCCTGGAGAGACAGGGAGAAAGCAGGAGGCATTTGCCTGCATGCAGCATTCCTAACGTGTTTTCCACCATCTCAGTGTTTAGGTGATACGGTATTTATCGACAGTGCTTCAACCAAAGGGAATGATAAAAGGAAAATGAAACCATAATTCACAAATCAGAGCTAGCCTACAGCCAGCCTGCACAAACATATGTCAAGAGCTGTGGCTAGGGGAACGCAGACCAGCTCCTCAAGCAAAATGGCTCCTGCGCCTACCAGTCATGATTAGAAAGCAAAGGACAGACCAGAGTTGCCCTAAATGGAAATGATAGATGGCATATTATGCCTCAATATAAGGACTGTTCAGGTCCATTCTCACCTCGCCATCAGTCTTTTCCAGAAGGAAAAAAAAAGCCTATTCTTGGGTTTGAAAGGGATAACTGCACCAGATTTCATTACAGCCCTTCTGTGGCGGCTTCCTTTGAAGCTGAGCAAATAAACACCGTCTACAGGGGCTCTGCCTAAACTCTTTACACACATTTGTTCAAAATGAAAATGTGAGCTGGCAGCAAGCCAGGCTTCCCCCGTCTTCGTTCTTCTTGCTCTCTGATCCCCGAGAGATGCCACGGGTGTGTACGTACTGCACGTGGGCTTTTCCTCCCGGAACTGTGATCGTCTCGGGAGCTGAGCTACTGCTAGAGAGAGCGCCCAGGCCTTCAGCTAGCGTCAGCATGGTTTTACATCTTACAGCTACTATTATTCCAAATTTACCTTTCCTTTTCTAATTGCATGTCAGCATAAGCCCGTACATTCCAGTGTGTGTGTATGTCGCCTTCAGAGGCAATTTGCACAGCTTCTCTTTCCTGTCATCTGCTTTACCCATCGAGCTAGGTATAAATTCCTGATGCAGGTCCGCTTGATTAATGTGGAAGAGTCAGTGAACAGGCAGAGGGAGGAAAAGCAGGCCATCAATAAAAATAATAACAATTCAGAAGGACTTTTTATGCCCTCTGCAAATCAGTGACACTGTTCTTCGGGATGTCAGACAAAAACGTGTGTTACCTTTTACAAGATAAGCTTGGAGAACAGCTAAAAATCAAACAGGAATTTCTTAACTACCTTCTTGTCAGCTAAGAGCATCACTGAGACCATTGTCAGCAGCATATCTAGTAAGCTTGCTGCATGCAAATAGCACTTGAGTTATTTCACAAGGCTCCTGATAAACCCAGTGATCATTTGAATTGCTGTTAGCCTGAAACAGGAGTACTCAGGAAACAAAAACTCAGGGAAATATGTGTGAAATGTAATCCTGTTACCGTTTGCCACATAGTGCACACATGTGTCATCAGTACAGGAAATGAATAAGCTGTAGATCAGGAATATGCCCTGGACCTAGGAGAATGTATATGAGTTTGCATTGAGCTATAACCTCACAATCTAGGCAAGCTTTCACAATGTGTAGACACTGCTCTCCTTATCCTGGCAATACTGCCCACATTTTTTTACCTTCCTTTGTGTTTATTATTGTGCTTAATTGGCCAAAATGATTGACATATTTCCTCTTCAGTACAAATTCTCCTGGGTCGAGGGTTGGGGCTTAAGAAGGGGATTAGAAATAGACCTTACCTGATGTTAATGGGTTCCTGTCTAGTACAAAGCAAGCAAGGATGAAAGCAGTAATACTGCCTTTTTTCACTGTAATCATCCATGTTTCTTCAATCCCCCAAATTAGGTTTGCTCTTTATATTTCCATTTTCTGCGTGACATTAAATCATCGTCATTAATGTTTGCCGTGATGCAGTTGATTCATTATTTAATGGAGGACTTACTTCTTTTTCCTCCACTCATATCTAGGAAACCATTTTTACATTAAATTGTTAGTTTCTGAAGATGCAACTGACACAAGCACATGGAGCACAAAGCACAAAGCAGATGGGGTTGTCACCTGCGAAGAGGCTGAGAGCAAGTTTTATTTCCCTCAAGTAATCTTCTGTCTGTGTGCTGCTATCATGAAAATGTCCATTTCCTGGCTCAAAGCTTAAGCCAAAGGAGCCTGCTGCCAAGTGATTACCTGCCTGTTCTGGCATTCACTGCTTGCTTTCTGTCTCAGAGCCATACATTCCTGGAGATGGGACAGAAAGTTCACAGGTTGGGATTATCCAGGTGTGGCTGACAAAACCAACACTGCGGTGATTCTTCATCCCATCGTTATTTCTCCTTAGCAATTAGAGGTGCACCACTCCGAATTCTTAAAGGAAAAACTCCAACGGCACTACATGCTATAGCTGCAGTGCTAAATGTGCAGAGGGTAAAAGTCATCCTCCAGCTGAGGGTGGATGAGCTACCTGACTCCATAGGGCTTGAAACATAGAACTTAAAGCAACCAAAGGTATCTGTATCTGCTACAGTCATCTGTAAAACCACTGTCCTGGTACTGCTAATGTTTCCTGCACACACTGCAGGTGTATACAGGTGTACGTGCATGGAGGTGAAGGTCTGCTCTTTAAAAAGCTGCCATAAATCTTCTGAAATCGCTCAATGGCTGCAAGCTAGATGCTTTTCCATGGTTTTGTGACTCTTTCTCTTGTGTTTGAAACTCGAGTGGAATTCTCTTGGCTGTCTTGAGTCTGCACACATCATGTGCCAAGCAGCAAGGTGCTCAGGGAGGTTTGCATTTGTTTTTGTTTAATGACATGCAGCACTTTCCTGGCACGGAAACACCAAAACACTCAGAAAGGAGCTTGAAGTCTTTAGTCTTTATTTTCTTTCTGAGGTCCAGAGTGGCAAAATCATCTACAAGGCAGGGCTCTGCGCCCCAGTCTCTCCTCTTGGTCTTTCTTCTGGCTGTCACAGAGCTCACAGACAATAATCAGAGCCCCCCCTTACCTCACCCTTCAGTCCAGACACCCAGCTATAGATAAGAGCTTTGACCTTTGTGTTCAGAGCCTGGGGTGGCTATATAGTAATAATAGCTCCTTAGAGAAGGTAAACTGTGGGCAGGGTGATCCCTGGCCCTCCTCATTGCTGAGTTGCAGCCTGAGAGCTCTGTGACAATGAGCATCGTCCCTCCCAAACGAAGATGATTTGGCTGAAGAAACCCAGATTGCCCCCTTCCCTTGTTGCAGTTTTCTTTGCTGTTTTTTTCCCTGCGTTATCATGAAAATTGGTCACGGATCCTACATTACTAAGCCAGAACTGTTAGGGCAGCCAGACATTTAATCTGACTCAGGATGGCGTATATTTGCACTGTCTTCTGCTTAAACTGTGCCGTGTCATTTGTGATGAATAGCTCTAATGGCCCATTTTCAAATCTGCAGATCAACAATAGTGTTGGGTTTTGGTGTTCCAAAAAGGTAGGGTAAGGATTATTGAGGCTTTAGAGAGTTAAAGAGGAGATTAAGTGTAACCCACATTGAAAGTATAGTAAAGGAAGCAGAAACAAAACAAAATACCATACGAGAAAACCTTGAAGTCTTAAAGCAAACTTACGGGGGGAGGGAAGTTGGAATTTTTTTTCCATTTTGTGATACATGAGGGCTTAAAAGGAATACATTTTAAGGTTATAAATTTTAGTCCTCATTGGCAGCAAAACCAGAACCTCTCCAGGAAACTTCTGTGGCCCAGACTGTGCAAAATACACCAGTGAATGTTCCTAAGAGGCCTCACAGCACTGGGTCAATTTAAAACTTGTTTCTGGTGACTGAGCTTTTGTGTCACTTGATACGTCACACCTGATACCCATTTCTTTTTGCTGTGGTCTGTATATTAACGTTCAGGTTGCAAGCAGAGGGAGTAGAGGTAGAGATGAACGCGAACAGCCAGGAGTCCCAACCTTTGAAATGACCCTCCCAAGAGCTTTAAGTGAAAACATATGTAGATTCTAAAAGAAAATGTAAACAAATCATTCGCTTTTGTTGTAGAATTCTTACCCTTTCTATTCCGCTTTGCTTCTAGCCAAGAAACTGTCTGCATTCTCAGTCTAAACACAGCCCCCTCGTCTTTAATTTTTCATAATTGAACACACTTTCCATAGTGTGTAATCCCAGTGGGGCAGGTCCAGATGATTGCCTTTCCATGTTGTTATAAATCGAGGCTCTCGCTGCAGAGAGAGGGAAGGAATCTCTGAGTATGCCCAAGTAAAACACGAAACAAAACAAGACCCAAACCAGCTTTCGATGTCTCCGTGGTCTGTCTGTGCCTTCTCCGACTCCACAGCACTTGGCTGAAACAATAAACAAGTGCAGGCACATCTGGTTTACTCACTGCAGCCCTGCACGTGCCCGCAGGAGGTGCGTTATGTGAAGGCTGTGAGTAGCCCCTCTGTCTTTCTGCATTTTGAGACCAGTGGAAGTGCTCCCAGAGCTTCCCAAAACAGGAGCTGTGGTTTGCACATTTACCTTCAGTTCTTCCCCGGTGGTGCCAACGCTAATGCAGCTTTCTTCTAAGTTTTACTGGCAACCGGCACATATCAGTTTCACTATAGTCTGTGACAGAGATGTCCAAATTAACAAGGCATTTCCTATAACTCAGGAACAGCTGAAAAATGACCCTTGCAGGCTGAGGTTAAGGGAGAAAAGAATGAGAAACATTCATTTGTCTGCTGTAAAGAATTGACTTTGCTCATTGACCATGATTTGAATCTGAATGGAGTTCTCGTTAAGCTTTGGAAAAGTTGTGCAGCAGAGACTCTGGAAAGCTTGCCACTTGCCAATGATAGCTGCTATTTGCAGTTAGATAACTAGAGTGTCTGTAATATTCAAGGAATTACCTGTAGTAAGTACAGAAAAGTACAAATGATACTGACAACTCTGTATCTGCTTATTTTAGGTAAAACTGAGAAGCTTTCAAAGACCACTGTTCTTTCTTTGTACCTCTTTACTTCTGGTCACCTAAACACAGAAGTACCAAAATCGAGATCGGCACTGTAAATAAAAAGGGAGGTTTGTGGCATTTCAGGCTTACCGAAAGCAGGATCAATTCTGTCATAATTTTTTCACAGAAATCTCAGAAGAATTGAGTATCTATAACAACTTCAAGTCTCTCTAGTTCTGAAAGGACCCTTATCTTGGATCTGCTTATCTTCAGTTGAACAGATTCTCTCTATTGCTTTTAGAACCACTTACTAGTTAGTTCACTCTCTTTATAAACACAATTTGTTTGCTGACACAGAAGATGGTCTTGTGAAACAATGGGAGTGAAGAGGTCTGGGACCCATTCCCAAATAGGTGCTCACTTCAGATGCTCCTTTTCCACAATCGTTAAATGTACACATTGTAGGCTCACAAATCCCCTGGGGAAAACAATGCCGGCCGGTGCTCAGTAACTAGAGCCTGCTAGGGAAATAAGCCGTGTGCTTCAAGGAGCATGACACAAGGAACCAGAGGCTCTTCTCAGGAGAGACATAGGAGGGACAGATTCAAACTTAGCCAAAGCCTGCTTCTTCAACTCTTTCACTTACTCAGGACAGCCACAACAGCATGTCTTCATGTATACTTGCTGTGTGCTTTGAAAGCACTTGCTAACCCCTGTACCTGACTGAAGAATCCTGTGACCAGGGTCACAATCACTGAATCATCTAAGTGTCGATTGTGTAAAATTGGACCACCATCCTTTTGAGATTATTCTAGTATTCATTTCTTAATTTAAGCTTTCTCTGTCTCATTATGTTTTCTTGCTTGATTCCCGGGTTTACACCTGCAGCTTTACAGAGATTAATTTTCCCACTGCCATTTCTCAGCTCTTTGTCCTGTCCCACCCTAACTTCACTATGATTTAGCCTTTCTGTTGCTCTGCTTCTATGCAATTTACACAGCATATAGTTACACAGCATATTTCTAATACTTAGCAGGCACACCTTCAGAGGGAAGGAATTTACCTTCTACATTTTTGATTGCTTTTATTCTTGCTTGCTTCTCATGTGTCTTTATGGTTTTCTTAGGAAAAAGACAAAGCATCCACAATGTACAGTTTGGCACACGGTGTAAAAACATGTGGTATAATCAGAGATTAAATGATGCAGTGTTTTAAACCCGATCCTTTTTTAACCAGAAAGTTCACCATCCATCATGATGCCTACGAACAACTGCAGACGTTATGTTAGTCCTGTTAGCAACACCTACATTCAGCAAGGTAGAGGTCAGCTCTCTCTCACACTTTTCAGACTTAAAACTGTATTTGAGATACAGTTTATATTTGACGTCCCTGTTTGCATTGTGCTCTTGAAATTTTCAGTGCAAACACAAGTTACAATAAGTGCCTTTCTCTATATGCAGTTCCCCTTTTTACCCGAACACGCTGCTAAGAAACCAAACAGCCACTCCTTGCCCCATGAAAGGGGAAGAGGCTGTTCAAGTAGCCCATGGTGTGTGAGAGCAAACATGAATGACTCACCAGCTGGTGTGGGTGTGCGGTGGCAGAGGGGAGGTAATCCCTCTTTGACACCAGGTGATGGATTTGAGAGAGCAGACCTCTGTAGATCCCCAGGTCATTTTACAAACAAGCAGGGCAGTTTCCACCCCCACCTGTGTAAGCTAAGCGTGCTTACACTGTAAGTGTGCTGAAACCCAGGAGGCTTTTGCTTATATCCCAGCACTGATCTGGCTTCCTTTCACCAGTGTCTATTAAACTAAGCACAGCCTCCACTGCGGGAAGTCTCTAAACGGCTGAATGGCAGCAAAAGAAAGTGAATGCCAGAGGAAGGAATGCTCTGTTGTGCTCTCCTTCTCGTGGGTTTTCATTAAGCTGGGCTAACATCAATGGCGTGATGCAGGGCAGGACCCAGTATGCCATGCTTACAACCCACTAAGCAAAACTACATGAATCAGGTGATGTGCTAAGCTAGAATAGTCCCCTTGGCCACTGTAACTCCAGTTCTACCAGTGTAAGAAGAAAGAGAGTGAAAAATCAGACCCACTGATCAATATTTAAACCAGTTTGCTTATCCAAAAAGACAATAAGGAAAACCATGGGTAATGAAAGGGTGGAGAACAAACAGAAACTTAGAACACATGGACATGAATAGAATATTTTCCAGTCCTTCTTTCTCTCTGTTGGTGATGGGTGTTCCCAGTTTTCATTTTGATGTGCAAACAGAAAACTTACCACCTCCAGCTCCACAGTTGCCTTGTGCTCTTTTCAGTGCCCTGGTCCCATGAATGCTGAGCTGCTTCAGAACAAAACCTCCTGGTTCTTTCAGTGCACCACTGGAAGGGACTAAAGGTGGCTCCTCAGAGGAAGGCAATGTCATGGGACCGTTCTTACAGGCACAGTGTTCAGGCCAGGATTAAAGAGCCCTTAAAGACAGAGTCTGAGCTCAACATCTGAGAAATTGGCTGATGACATTGATGTTCAGTACTTGCTTTCCAGCCCAGGAGGAACTGTGGAAAGATGAGTGAAAATTCAGAGAAATACAGCAGAATGATGTACAGAGGGGAAAAAAAAACAAACAAACCAAAGAACCCATCCAATAAACAAGATACAAAACAGACAAGCAAAAAAAACCCCAACAACATAAACCAGAAGAATGTCTCTGAAATCTGAATGGCCACAAATGTGATCCTGTTAGACCTTTAAAGGTTATGATTCTGCCTTGGTTAGAAGGGAAACTAAAGAAAATCTTAAAGGCTTTCCAAAGTTTCTTTCATTTCAAAAATGACCAGTAAATTCCAAAAGAACAAAACTGAGTTTTCTCTCCATTTCATTCCCTTTGCTAACCATAGCTTTCTTTGCCCTTTCATTTACCTGAACCTTGCCTTTACAAGCCCAATTTACTGGATTAACCTTGCCCCTCAGATAGCAAAGTTTAACTCCGAGATAAACCCCACAAGGGGATTTGTGTGAAAAACGACTTTCCTACCTCCAGAGCCTCCCCCAGCTCTGACTTAGCCATGGAGAGTCCATACTAGCTGACCCGAAGGCCATACTGGCTTGGTGCCTGGCTGTAACTCACGTGCGTCTGAGCAGTGGCCAAAGCAGTCTGTCAGAAACCAAAATGTATAGAAGGCTTTTCCCTCTGAACTGTGGGGCCTGAACACTGAAGCAAGAGGTCCAGCAAACACCAGTAAGGCACACCTTCAAAGCGGTAAAGAGAAGAAAATGGTCTCTTGCTATGCCTGAGAACTGCTGGGGTAGCAATAATCTAGAGAATGAAGATCAGGAACTCTGCACCTATGCAGAAATTCACTGCTGTCAGGCTGTTCTGTTCACACAAAAGGCCAAGCTGCTGAAATGAGGGTGCCATGAGTGACTGCAAGCTGATTTGTGTCTTGATTATGCTAGAAACAGGGTTTCGTGTTTCACACAGTGAACTGCAATGGTTTTGCCTAGATCTGTTGTGAGTTCTGGGTGAGTGGCAAACCAAAGCTGTAGCACAAGCCACAGTAAAATAGGATAGACATTGAAGAAATGGCTCTCACAAAGACCAGCAGCTGGAATGCACCAATATGATGGTATATGAATTGCATTTTTCAGTGAGTGAAATATCCCTGAACATCTTTGGGTACCAGTGTTCTTTTATATCATGATGCAGCAGCTTACAGATGCTGGTCTCAAAAATGAGTATTTAGTGGCCTTCCTTACTCTGACTGCAGATGGTCTGATTAAGATGGTGTCTGTTTAAAATCATGGCATTTTGGAATGGGGAGAAGGAACACCAACCTGTAGCTCTGCCCAACTCCAGCATACAGAAACCCTCAATAACACCTTCTCTTCCTCTCACCTTCTCTTTTCCTCAATCAATCACAGGACTGACTTAACACCATGAAAGCAGACAATTTCATTTTACAGTCTTTTTATATGTGTTCTGGTGCTGGAGCATTTAGGACTTTCATTTCCAGGCACTGCGGGCGAGAAACACACTCCTTTAAAAATAAAGTGAGATTTTCAGGCAGTAATCTCTATGCGGCAGCTATGGTTTTCAGAAAAAAACCTTGTTCAGACTAAAACTGCAAAGGCTGTGACTGCTCATAGACTCCCTGTCTGCACTGGGCCTTATGCAATAGAGCCTCAGTCTGGCTAAGACCCCAGGACATTCCTGAATTTTAAGTGATAATATGATAAAGATATGATAGCACGTTTATCTCTTCGAGATAATCCTGCACGAGCACAGTTCCCGAGCTAAAGAAATCTGTCTTTTTAAAAACAAGAATAGCCAGTGAATCTCCTGTTTGTTAGCTGCAAACTGGCATCTTTCCAGGCTCTCCACCTGTTAACAATAGAGCAATAAATGGTAGATATTTAAGGTTTTAATTTCGGCTAAAATCTGACTATGTGGGAGATGGTCCTGTTTTTTCTGTGATATATTCCTTTTATGTGAGGAAGTAAGATCCAGGAATCTTTGCAAGACGAGTGTTCACTGGTGAGCAATTCATATTTGCAATATCTGCATGATATAAAAATGCCATTAAAAATATACCTCCTTAAAAAGAGCAATTGCCAAATGCCGGTTTCCACATTGCTTTGGGCCCAGCCACTTTATTTAGTTTTTGTAAATGTTATTTAGCATTTGGCCTGTGCTGCTGCCACAATTCCATTTGGCTGTCACGGTTACTTTAGGTGATGCTAGCCTGAGTCGTCCCATTGCAGCTATTCTGTTGAAGGTGTACCACATCCCATTTTGCAAGGGAGAGCAGAGCAGATGATAGCTTGATGCAAACTAAGGATTATCCTCAGCACAGGAAGCCAAGCGAGAACTCCTAAAAGAAACATTTCCTGATGCCATCTGCAAAGCAATTGTAGCACAAAGGTTCCCTTGCCCTGTACGGAGAAAAACCAAACAGTAGGAACACTAGGAAACATAAAGAGGAAGATATAGAACACCCTAATGGTCTAAACAGCCCTTTTTTTCACTCTGAGCAGGTAAAACAGTATTTAAAGCTAAAGAGGGATACAAGAGGCTACTTCTGGTCAGGGTGTTAAAGCAGCATCATCTGGCTGTATAAAAGAGAAAGGCAGTGGGTAGAAAAATAGTGACTGATTGTTCTGATTTTAGGCTATCCTTCCTAAAATGTTTAGGTTTAGTCAAACTTTTCCATCATCCAAATCTTTGCTAATGGGGGCTGGAAACTAGTGGTCAGCTGGCTTGCTTTCGTGCACATGCATTTCTCAGTGCCTCCCAGTGACAATCAGGGCAAGGGTTGGGGGGGGGGAAGAATTACAGAGTCATACATTAATTTTTCTATTTGAGATTAAGTTAGAATTGATGTGCAGTGCACATCAGTGCTGTTTCTCTGGGATACTTGCCTGGACTGCGGGAGGAGAGTGTGTGTATTCTTGCATGGGGCAGAGAGAACAACAGTGTCATTTGGTGATGGATGTTGCGTTTGAGTCAGATTATTGGATTAGTGCGTTATGTTCAGCATCTTTTCCTTGATCCTGTCACTGGGCGCTGCTGGGAAGAGCCTGGCTCTGTCCTCTTTGCACCTTCCCCTTAGGTATTTGTACACATTGATGAGATCTCCCTGAGCCTTCTCTTCTCTTGTCTGAGCAGTCCCAGATCTCTCAGCCTTTCCTCCTGTGAGATGCTTTTAATTATCTTTGTGGCCTTTTGCTGGACTCCCTCCAGTTTGTCCATGTCTCTCTTGTACTGGGGAGCCCAGAACTGAGCACAGGATTCCAGATACTGCCTCACCTGTGCTGACTAGAGGGAAAGAATCACATCACTCAGTCTGATGCAATATGCCTGATGCAGCTCTAGATACCATTAGACTTCTTTGCTGCAAGGGCACTCTGCTGGCTGGTGTTCAACTTGGTGTCCATCAGGACCCCCTCTCTGCAAAGCAGGAAATAGTTTGCCATTCCAGAAATGTCAGCTACTGCTCAAAAGAGGGAGTTGTGTGGTCATGACTCTGTAAAATAAAGGTTGAACCACCATTCTTTGCAGAGGCCTTTAACCATTTTTCTTTCAGTCTTGACCCTACTTTACTGTCGTCCCATACAAGGTTTTTCTCCCTAGTATTATCACCGGTATGCTGTTGCAAATGGCCCCAAGTTCCATTGGGCAGGGATACTAAAATATAGCCCCCAGCACGAGGAAGTGGGCAGGGGTCTCAGGGGGCTGAAACCTGTCCCACTGGGATCAGCTTCCTCTGGAAAAAACCCAGCCTCACAGAACCACTCCAGGCAGCACTCTGGGATGAGAAAAGCTTCGGCATGCCTCATGTCACGTTTGGGGTAATGGTGGGTTTCAGCCCTGCAGCTTGGCATGTCCCCATTTCCCCCTCTAAGGCTGACAATAGCCCCTCCACTCCACTTACCTCTTGGGGGTTAGGAGAAGGACCATGCCCTGGGCTTCTCAGCAAGAAGGAGCTATGCTCACAGCTGCATCCAAGCTGTGCTCAGTGCTGTGCCACAACTGGGCAGCCATGTCACAGTGCTGCTCAAATCTCAGCAGACTGAAGCCCACCTTAATAGAAAAGGCAGGAACTCACAGTTAGCTTGATTAAAATCTTAACTGTTGAGAATTAGGAGAGGAATTTGTCTGGCATTGTGACTGATTGGATAGCCAGGAAGTGCCTCCAGGAAAGGCAAGGCTTCGGTATCTGATTGATGTGCAGATATTTGGGAAATGGGAGCATTCCAGCTGCCAGTAGTTTCAGCTAGTGCCTGTGCTGCCCTTATCAGCCGCATGACTGTTTAAGTCAAGGGAGAAGGCAGGAATGAAAAGGTTGTGCAGATACACAGAAGCTTGCACACATACACACATTCATATAGAATCATAGAATCATAGAATCGTTAGGGTTGGAAAGGACCTTAAGATCATCCAGTTCCAACCCCCCTGCTATGGGCGGGGACACCTCACACTAAACCATGGCACCCAAGGCTCTGTCCAACCTGGCCTTGAGCACTGCCAGGGATGGAGCATTCACAACCTCCCTGGGCAACCCATTCCAGTGCCTCACCACCCTCACAGGAAAGAACTTCTTCCTTATATCCAGTCTAAACTTCCCCTGTTTAAGTTTTAACCCGTTACCCCTTGTCCTGTCACTGCAGTCCCTAATGAAGAGTCCCTCCTCAGCATCCTTACCATATGCGCCTTGCTGTTCCGTCTTGGTTTTGTTTCCCCTGTATATCCACCCGTGTAAAGTACACAGTGCTATTGCTATACAAGCTCTCAGAGTTCAGTGTTCAGCTACTGATGTTGAGGCTTTTGCCTGTTTTTCTTTAGAACTACTGAACTGATAAAGACAGGCTGAAAAGTCTAGCTGCCTCTTCCCAGATTGCGTTTGTGTGTGTGCGTATTTTATGGTCAGCAACTTTCTGCAGTGTCTCCTGTTTACTGTAGTGGTGGGCACCAGCCCAGGAAGACTGTCTGCCTCCAACCTAAAGAGCTTAGAACTTTATGAAACATCTTTCACTGATATTCTGGGGCTGAGGGAAGCGGACAGGCTGGCTGTGCAGCTCCAGAGACCTCCACAGAAGAGAGGACTTGGGCAGCTCTGAGTGCCTGCATATGCTATCCTGTGTGCCATACATGGAGGATTGATTATATTGGGGTTTTACTGCATTAAAGCAGTGTGACAATTTCACCAGGACAATGTTAAGAACATTGGTGTTTTCCTTTGAAAGGAGGAAAGATTGAGTATGCCTTGGTTTCTCAGTTTTCATTCTGTTGCCTGAGGAGCTTGAAGCAGCCCTGTGGCCTGTTGCACCAATTCCCTGAATGCAGGTTTTAATTTATGATGCTGTCCGCAGGTCCTGACAGCTGGGCTAGTAGAATGCATCACTAAATTAAACAATGGCCTGCTCCCTACCAGGCAAATTGATAAATATGGAAAAGGGCACAGCAGAGTAAAAGTACATAGGAATCTTGCTGCTGTTTCTTCCATCACACGTAGGTCCCCTGTTCAGCAATTTCATTTTAACCAAGCATCCACTTAAGCTTGACTTCACACCTATCTCATTCACAATTATTGAATTCCTTTATCTTCACATATAATAAATATAGAAAAAGACATTTAAAAGGATGCTAAAGGTCTGATTGGAGTAAAAAAAAACTAGGGAAATTTGAAGGTAATGAATGCAGCTTGTCCTTATTTCACCCAGAGCTCCAGAAGATTGTATAGATCACTTACGGTATCAACTATTGCTGGGTAATGTGCTGCAGTAAAAGAGAACACAAGATGCATTGAGTAGTGGCAATGGATTGATTTAATCAAAAAGTCTGAGCATTTACTCTGAATTTCATTCCCTTTGGCAATTTATAGAGAGAACACAGGGCCTCCAGCCAGCTTGTCTCTGTGTACTATGTGTATATAGTTGTGGCTGCCTCTTGTGTCTCATGTCTTTTAAACATCAGCTGTCTGCCTACCTGTCTGCTCAGGACTGCTAAACCCAAGCACTCCAAAATTTGTGGACTCTGTGGCTCGTCCACTTCCCAAAAGGCAACCAAGACATCAGGTTAAAAGTCACAAGGGTTTCAAATGATGTTTGTACCCTGCCTTCTGTCTCTAGCCAAGAAGAGTGCATTTGTGCCATGGTTTTAGGCTGTTCTCTGAGACCCCATTCTTTGCTTTGAGAAGAAAGGAAAGTGAGCTGAATTTCCCACTCAAATTGCCTGCTTCCCTCAGCTGGAGCCTAAGGAGGACTCCAAAAATCATGGGAAGTCTGTTAAGTTGTGCTGCAGGCTTCCAGATCTGCAGTGCTGAAAGAAGCCCTGAGATGGCCAATTTCATGGAATAAGCAAGAGAGATATGTCTGTTACACACAACTTTTCCCTCCTTGCCCCTGTGGAGCTTTCAGTTTTGTTCTTTCGTCTAAATTTAAATATATATATTATGTATATATATATATAATAGGCATATAAAGAGCATGTCCTGCTTTTGTATACTGAAAGGTTAACAGCAGGCAGAATTATTAGTGCCTGCAAAAAACAATTTGACCACACCAAAAGCTCTCCCGCTTGACATGAAAAAGGCCTTTGTGGATTTGAACGGGGTGTGGGGAAGGAAGTGAGAGGAGAGGGAAGCTTCAGGTGCAAATGATTGTCATGCTGTTATATTTCCAGCCTATTAAAAACAAGACATTTTTCTTTCACTTTGGAAACTGAGAGATCACTAATATAATGGCACTTTTGAACTTAGAGAGTGAAAAATAGGATCATAGTTGATGAAAAGTCACATTTTCAAATCCTTAGCATATTTCTACTAAATTGGAAGCAAAAAAGGAAGCTAACATCTGATTTGGGTTGACAGGTTTGCAGCCAATACTGTTCCCTTCCTGCTACTATTTTCTAATGTATTTTTGTCCCCGGTTGTCTTTCTACAGCAGTCTGCTGGCAACGGCAGAGCCCAGAAGGAGGAACTCGGCTGTTGTCAGAAAAGGATCATCCTCATTAGAAGATGTCAGCTGCCGGCTGGCTGCTGAGATTTACAAGAGCAGCTTCCCAATTCAAATGGTAAGTGACTTCTCTCTCCTCTGCGCTACTTCGAACTGGAGCAAGAAAAGGTAAGAATTAAAATGGAAGAATAATATTCCTCCAGTATTGATGTGTTGGGATAGAGTTGAAAACATGAGCATAAACTGACAAGTACACCTTGCCCTGCCTGGTAGCATCACAGAAAACATTCACTAAACAATACCTTCTTTCATAATGGAAGCCACTGCAGTCATTACAGATGAGTGCTGCTCCTGGGACCACATCCTACAAAAGAATTACAAATGCTTGTGATCCTGTGGACTGTACAAGCCTGGTGTTTTATCTAGGCCTACGCATCCTATGAGCTTAATGGCTCTTAAAGTAATGGCAAGTACAGGGTTCAGTTCATTACAGTGAATGATAAGAAGAAATTATTCCAATGGGATATGGAACCAAAGCCCTGATACTTAGGATTTATCCCCACAATGTCTACCATTTTTGCCCTCCTGAACCCAAATTATTCTTGAGAATCAGATCTGAATAGCTAAGTGCCACCGGTGCTGCTTTTTAGGTGTATGCGTTGCAGTGTGTCTGTCAGCCTTGCAGTGAGACTGCAGCTGTCTGCTTGGGAATGAGCTAGCTACTATATTCCAGACTTAAGCCCATTGGGGTTTTCCTGGCTCAGAGGTACACACAGTACATCCTGGGGTTGTATCTAAAATTATTACCTATAATTTCCCTTCCCTCTGGGTCCTGCAATTGAGCTGATGCTAGCCTAGCTTTTCAGGAAGATACTTTACAAGAAGTAGTCTAACAACACTTTTAGAATGTGTTTGAATTTGGTTCTGTTCTATTACTCTACCACCATGACCGCAGTGAAGCAGGGGTTGACTCTATGGCAAAAGGATTTGGTCCTGACTTGTGAATGGGTTTATTACCTGTCTAGTAAAATACGAAGGCTGATTTTTTAATACAGATCTTTCCAAATGCCAGATCCCCCAACATGCACACACATGGATACATAGACAAGTTCATTTTCTGTTCTGCACATACCATAAGCACGTGTGTCTGCATCAGTCAGACTTTTTGCCTAGCTGTCCGGCCTCTATTTCTGCTTACAAAGCCCGATGCCTCAAATCTAGCTCAGTGGACAACCCCAGAGGCACACAGATTCCCTTTCCGTTCCCCTCACAAATGATTCCTGGTAACATACAGAAATACAGAAAAAAAAACATGTACCTAGTTATATAGATATATATTTATAGTGCTGATCCTTTTGAAGGGCATGCCACCATGGGGGTGAGGATCCTGCTGTTGGAGGTCCCCACTGATAAAACTTTCCCTTCTTCCATCTCTTCCTGTCTGCCTTCAATGCAGCGTACAATGTGTGTAAATGACTGAGAATTTGGGCTCTAATTGTCCAACCTGTGATAGGGGAACAGTCCTTTATCTCACAAAATGGCTCCGAGGACCCAAAAGATTGTGGGGCATTCAGATAAGATCATAATGGTGTGATGAGTAACTGGGAATAAACACAAGGGCTGCCAAACCCTCACAATATGGTAGAAGCATGCAAGTCCCGAGATCCCCATTTCTGTGTGTGCTGGCTTGATAATTCTAAAACGCTAATTCTGCCACTAATCCAGTACTTAACATTGTGTTGAAATTATGGGGGGAGGTTGGAATGTCTGTTTTGGGACATAAAGGAAACTCCTCTTTGCTGGGTTGTTTGCAAAGTGACAGCTGTATGACACTACGAAGATGTGTGGGATGTTTGAATTGAGAAGGGAAGATGGATGAATGGTCAGGGTTTAATGAGCCAGTCAAGAGCGTGTGACAGATTCCTGAACTATATGATGAAAAACGTAGACTTACTTCACACATTTTTGCAATGTATATTACTGCTTTTTGTACAAACACAGCTATATGTGTGTATCTGGGGGGTTGGGATTTTGAAAACTACTGTGAAACTACATCTGTGGTGACTAGCTATCAGTCCAGTCAAGGACAATGTGATGTGACATTTCTACCATACAACACTGCTTGTAACTGGGTTGAACTTAATTAGAGGTGTGCAGCAAAATCTTTCATGCTGCTTTTCCACCGTTGGGGAAATTAAGATCTCTGTAACACAGATGTTAGTAATAACAATGTTATAAATAAGTTTACAGTTGAGTCTTTCCAAAGTTGCAGCAGGGTTTGTCCTTTGAAGAGTGTCGCAATGGGTATGGCTCCAAAGCCTGATCTATTATAGCACAGGGAATCTGTAGTCTTTAGTTTAGCTCTTTTTATAACTG
The DNA here is from genome assembly GCF_034315485.1 of Pezoporus occidentalis. Classification (NCBI taxonomy): domain Eukaryota; kingdom Metazoa; phylum Chordata; class Aves; order Psittaciformes; family Psittacidae; genus Pezoporus; species Pezoporus occidentalis. The sequence goes on from NW_026914502.1 coordinate 738,506, forward strand.
CGGTTTTTAAAGTTATCACCAGATGTGTGTAATTACTTAGAGTTGCTGTAAAATCAGTCTCTGGGAAAGGAATCTGTTATTATGAGTGTGACTTTTTTACAAGATACAGAAGGAAAATGACGCTTAAAAGGTTCTGCTCTTTGATTAATCTCAATGCTGACCTCTTAAAGAAATCTAACTGGTTTTGTTTACATTAGTAGTTTGATTCTGTTTGCTTGAGGCAGGGCCTCAAACCCAAGATCTGTTCATTTCATTCACTGGGATGCTGCTGGTATGATTGAGCTCACACCCAGCTTACCAGCCCTACTCAGCAAGTAAGCAGTTGTAGTTTGTCTCAAAAAGCTAACAGAATTAATTCCTTTATAGTGAGTCTGGTGAGGATGTTGCATATTGTCAGTCCTTCAAAAAAGTTTTGTGATGAAACCAGTGGGTCTTAGCTGTAGAAGACTGGGAAGTCTGAGGTTTGAACTTCTTTTATTATCTGAAGTTTTTCTTGATAATACCTGGAGTTGTTACACTTACAGCTCTGCTCCAAAGCATTTTCCTGGAGCACTTGGGAGGTTTTCTAAGGTACTTAGAGTGGAAGGGGATAAGATGCTACCAAGGGCTATTAAAAATATCCAGACATGATTATCTAAAGAGCTTCACTCACACAAAACGAGATTCTCAGTATGCCTGTACTTCAAGAAGAGTCATTCACACACAAGATAAATACAGCTGTACACATGTTTTCCCACTTTCCCTGGAAAAGCTCAACATGAAGGCATGCAAACCCTAAAATACTCCACAGGATTATTGCTGAGGCTGTATGAAACAATAGACATAATAATCAACACAATGCCAACAGAACACAAGTGCCAGAACTGTATTTTGCTTCTACTTCACAACACTGGTCTAACATCACAAAGGCCCAACAAATTGTCACACCTTACGAAGCACAAATGCTGTTTCCAGTTTCTGTTTGACTTTCTTAGCCGTAAAATTCTCAGGAATCTGCATTTCATTACAGCATCCTTATGAGCTTGGCATTAAAATACACAACATTTCGAATAGTTAAGCTACACATAAACCAGGCAGTAACTCTACCATAGATCGGACGAAAGTAAGCAGCACGTTTCACATCTTAAAGATCATTTATCGACTCGTATACATTTCCCTCTACTATTTAACACTCTAGAATTTAATATATGGCATAAAGGCCAAATGCATTTCTTTCCATTTCGGATCAGAAAAGAGAACACAAAACTTATAAAGAATGCATGAAGCTCTAAATATAGAACTGGATTTCAGCTTGTCTTAATGCTCCTTCCTGTACAGTAGAAGCGCATTTTACCCCCGGTATGCAAAAGTAGTATTGTAGCCAGTGTTGAAATACAGCATTCAAGAGCCAACGACTAAATGCCAGGCACTGGGAAAGCATGGCAGCACTTCACAAAGGCGTTAGCTTGGCTGCTAATGGCAGTTTTGCTGTTGGCTTTGACCAATATAAAAATGAAGTAGATCTCTGTGGAATATTGCAGTCAAGCGTTCAGAATCTGGTGCACTTAGGGACTATTTTAATAAAATGACGACAATAATGAACTGTAGTTTCACACAGTGTAGGCAATAAACTCAATGAAGTCTGAAGCAAGCTTCCAGAAATGAGGCAGCCAGAGCAAAATAGGTTGAGCGCTACATGGCCAAAGGAAACAACCCAGGCAGTAGACTCCAGTGCTCTCAGAAATGGGAATAATTGTAGATAGAAGGGTTTTCTAATTCAAATGTCAGTGAGCAGACCCAGGTGTCTGTTGCCAATCAGAGAAAAACAGAAGCAAATATAAACCCATAAATGAAAACTACGCAGAAACAAAACAGAACAGAAAGCTAAATGGAAACAGCTGGGCAGTCTGAAGGAAGAACCCACGTCTAGATTTTCAAGGGCTGTTTCCCTGGGTTCCTTGGGCTGACCCATGGTCAATGGGTGCAGTGTAAAGGAAAATCTGAGAAGGGAAGTAGCAGCAGAAAGTGATGGTGGCAAAACACAAGACCCATCAGGGTGCCACAACCAACACCAGTTTTCATATTGGAAATAGGAAAATACACCTCCTACACCTGGAGGAAAGTATGGCTTTCTGAAACATGCTAACTTTCTAGATAGCAAATCCACAGCACATAAAACAGTGAGGATTGTCGAGATGGCCACTTAGAGAGCAAAAAGGGAACTGTGTGGTGCAGCACTACCCCTCAGCATCATCACCCTGACAGACCCTGTCACTTTAATGCAATAACTGGAGACAGAGACAGAAACTGGGGGGGGACTGGACTCTGCACATGGTACTCTGGCAGCTAAATGGATCCATTGTGCTCTGACACCTCAAAGCTAGATTCCTTTCTCTATAATTTCGTGGGGACAGAGCAGGGGCTGAATCTTTGCAAACAGGAAAAGGCAAAATTGTACTTTTCATTTTAGTCTCACTCTTCGCAGGGAATGCTGGCATGCAGCAAAAGCTGAAGAGGCACTAAAATTAATCTATCAGTCTGTGTTCTTAACAGGGTTTTGGTTTAGTTCTCTTTTCCTCGACAAGGTAACAAGGTCCAGCTCTGCTCTTTGAGTTACTGCAATATTTCTTTCTCGCTTTTTTCTACCCTTTTAAGGAATTGTCTGTCATGTAAGAACTCCCCTCCCTGTAAATTGTCATAGCCATTTGATGGCAACAGCCTCTTTCTCTGAAAATAGAATATTTTTATATATCTATCTTGATGCTCAATGGCAGTATAACAAAAAACAGCTTAGCCAGGCCTGAGAACGGGTTAGCAAATCAAAGCACAATAGCAAGCACATTAAAAAATGACCAAAAGACCAAAATAACTGTAGGACAAAGAAGGCAACTGAAAGGTGCTTCCACATTTCAGACAGCAAATATCTCATGCAGGTTGTCTGGGAGGGTTGGGTATCTACATAGGTATTTATCTATATAGAAATCAGTCTTTGTCATTTACAAAGATCACCTCTGAGACCTACTGAGCATAATGAAAGAATTACTTCATGGACATGAGAATATTCACATCTTACTTCCCCTTCGCATGAGGCCTTCTCCTCCTGATGACAGAGTTATTTGGGAGGCCCAGTGAGCGAAAGCTGCTTGAAAGCATTATTCCACTGTGACTCAACATCAGGTAGAATGAAGTTTTCTCACCTAATCACATTCTCTTTTGTCAGTAAAGGGGGAAATACAGTCTTGAGGTATGATGTTGAACCTTTCTATTCAGAAAGGGAAGTTTGAAAGCAGAAGAGATGTCAGCAGTGGAGTTCAAAGGAGCCAAACTCGAACACTCAAGTGCCTCCACTCAGCCATATATAATGCAGTGTCTTTCTATAGCATCCTGCTGCTTCCACCCCATCAGTAAACCTCATTCTATGACAGAGGCATGAACTGGGCAGTGTAACAGCTATCTAGTACAGCAGCAGCAGTTAAACTCTACTACTTTGTCTGTAACCAAGAAACAAAATAGCGATCAGATTTTTTCATTTCAGGACTGCACCATTTATCCTCACATTTCTAGATACTGTTTGGGAAACTAAAGGTGTCATTTAAGTGAAAAAAACAAAACAAAACCGAAACAAATTGACAGATCTTATGGCAACAGACATAACATAAAGCACACGGATCAAGGAAGAAGCATCTTCTGCTGACCCATTTACTGACCCATCAGTTTCCTGCCCCTTCACACTCCTAGAGGCATGTGTGCTCTGCTAGCACACGCCATGAGCTGGCAGAGATGAGGTTAAACATCAGCTCGGGGTAGCTGCACACACACAGAGCAACAAAAGTCTCTCCGATTAGTAAGACTCCATGGATGAGTGATGATGATGAACGTAATTGGCAGCAGGAACCTGATTTCCTGCAAGCAAGGGATATAAGTGAGCAACAGGGAAGGTATTCAAGTCCTGGAGTCATAAGCTGTTCTTTTGGATGGCTATTCCTGGGATAGGCTTCAGGATAAGACAGACACTGTACCCCACTTTCATCCATGTCTCCAGTTTTTAGATTAGATTTGACTATTAGCAACTATTGAAGGAGATTTGTAGGCTGAAATATTGTGCTGCTTATTTAAGGAGAAATAATAGAAGCAGATATTTATTGCCTGCATTCTTTTCCAAGCCTCAAAACAAATGGTTTGGTTCTCGTCTCTATGCAGGGACACTAACTAAGGGGCAGGATATGATTTCAATTTCATGCTTCATTTTTTTTAGCATAAAGCATTTTGGAAAGGTCACTCAGGTATTTTGACATGTATTTTCCCTGAGCTGGGCCATAACAGTGAGATCTTTCCTATTTTTGCATATTTTGTCACTGTTATTTATTGTTTTAACGATAAAGATGTATTTTGGCAATGCTGACTACAAGGCTTTGTTTAAAATAGATTTCATTGGCTTGTGGTTCATTTCTGTACTCAATCATGGAGGTGATAGAGAACATTTTGGCAGCTCTTTGCACTGAGACAACATTAACAGCAATCAAGAAGCCTTTGCAGTCTTTTCAGCTGCATGAAAAAATTCATCTTCTTCTAATCCCCTTCCTAAAATGTGAAGCTTTTTGACAGAAATCAGCTCTTTTCATGAATATATAAACTAAGCGGAGCCTCTGTTTTCTGTCATTAAACAAAACTGCCAGAAAACTTTCAGGCAGACGTAAGCTTTACCCTCTTCTAAAGCGTGCCCGAGAGTTTGTTCTTACCCTTCATACTCACCTATCAGCTTCCCCTGTTTTCAAGAAACAACGGGTGTTTGAGCAGCAGTTTCTCTTTCTACAGCAGTGTGAGTTCTCCTCTCACGGGTTGTGGTTGCAGACAGGATTTGCCCCCTGTGCCAGCACACAAGGTGCCATGCAGGAGTACAGCTGCGGGGCTGCCACCCTGGGACCGCATGATCTCAGCAAATGGTGGGACGAGGCGCAGCAGAAAGCGTATTGCCACTGTCATCTGGTTTGGACAACCTGCTTTTGATTCCTTCAGTCCTCCTTCGCCGAGTCCTCTTTCCTTAGGTTATATGCAAAACAGATGAGCCTCTTCACCTCCCTCCGTACTGTTTTCCAGGAATAGATGCTCAACCCCTTTTGCTCCTGTCACGCCATTGCATTCCTGTCAAGCTGCTCCTTTGAATTCCTACTCACTAGTCTTTCATCAGCAGTGACCTCTGCACTGCGTAAGTCGGCTAACACCTCATTTGCTTTCATGTGAAGTACCTCCTGGGTGGAGGATATTGCAAGTGGCAGGTTAAGTGAACTACTGCTAGTCAACCGGTACACTCAAGCTGTCAGTCTGCCATGCATGTCCCCTCCTCACACACCCCCATCTAACTCAGTTTGCCAGGGTCTGGTCTATGCATGTGAGAAAATTCATCATAGATTCATGGGCAATATCATCTTGAGTGGAAAGAAAGTGGTTTTCTCACACTGACTTTGAAGAGCTCCTTCAGCTCTGTGTAGCTGGATCTCATCACTGTCTCTTGAGATCCTCAGACTAAGCTATCTTTTTTTCAGCCCTCATGTCTTTTTTCTCTCTCTTCTTTCCTTGTGTTCCCTCTCTTTTTAGATGCCGGCTTTAGTATATAATGCACAGTGTACAAAATGCAGTCATTCCAGCCTCAGTGAACATACCAACATTTGAAAGGTCTGAGTTTTTCCGTTTTTCCTCTTTCTTTTGTCTTCAGCGAGTTCTGGGTTTAATGGCTCTTTCATAATTTTTTGCCAGATGAAGTAGCCTGGTGGTGTGCAGCCTTAGGACAGACGTATTCACGTGGTCTTTAATACCTGCATTTTTAAGTAACCTCCAAGACCTTGCTGGGAGCCTAAGAATACCTTGAGACAAAGGTTTCAATGAGGCTGTGTCTCAAGCAAGTTGGAAGAGTGCTCTTAAAATGATCTGGGGTGTTTTATGAATATGTCATTTGTCTGGGATTGCGACTTGCTTTCTGGAGGTGATGAACTTTCCGCCAGAGGAGACTGGGAAAGTGCATGTAGTCAGCTCTGCTGAGGGAAAACTGAATTTCCAACTGATAAGGGGCAATATAACTTGATTGGCAGCAGCCGGCTCTGAATGTGTTGACTTTCTGTGCTACTGCTTCTGTCTTTGTATTTTCTTTCATTTTAATCAGCACTGTCCCTGGAGTTTGAGAGTGGTGTCCTATGTGTGTGTGTGGGGGGGGGTGTTTCCTGTGGAATTCAGAATATGTAGCATTTATTTGACCTCTGCCTCCCATTGTACACAGTCCTGCACATCCAGTCGAGCTTTCTTTATGACTAGTAAGTTCAAATAGTAGAGAAAATGATTTTTGCTTTCTGCCAGCTGGTCTTGCTTTATGCAGAGATGTTTGTGATGCCCCAAGGACTGCGCTCACATGCGTAATTCCGCAGGCTTCTTGTTGATGTTAGGCTAAGCATTATAAACAACCGGCCTGCACCTTAACACCAGTCTGGCACTTCTTAGGCTTATTACACACACGCACACATGTGCGCATGTGTGGACACGCGTGCAAGCACACCCACCCAGCTCCATTTGCTGAGCAGTACTGCTATCTCAAATAGTTCCAGTTTGTACTGGGTCTAGGTCCTGTTTGAGACCTGTCTTTGGCTAATATCTCACCTTGACTGTTTATGTGTCCATACTCATGTGGCTGTCTGACATAACAAAACGTTTCCCCTTTTTCCTCAGTATGTATTTCTTCCTACTATCCATCCATGTGTGTATACATGAATGTGCCAGGGTTTGTCTCCCTGTGGCTTATCCGTTAGGCTGTTCTGAGATACCTGGCCTGATCTTTTTGGTCAAAACTGCATAGAATCAGTTTTTTTGATGGCTCATCTCCAACACAACAAGCTCACCTGTCATGTACCTCCTGTATAATATCATTGACAGCAGCCTGACATAGTACTGCAAAGAAAATACTGGGGTTGAATTCAGTAGAAAACGGATCAGGCCATTTCTTACTTGGCTGCCTGGATGCCTGCGGGAGTCTGTACCGTAGCAGGTTTTCAAATATTTTAAATAGGAAATAATAATAATAAAAAGGGTTTAGCTTGGTTAATGTATGTCTTCTTGTAAATGTGACAGTCCTTTTTCATCTACTAGCTATTTAATTGAGAAGATTGTAGAAAAATAAAACCACTGCATGAGCAACACAAAGAATAAAACCTGCCATTCTCTGGCTTTGTTTCTCAGCAAAAACTACACCAGTGCGTATCCACTGACACCTGATACCGTTTGTGCTCATACTGCAGCGAGATGACATTAGTAGGGGGTTCTGTTCTCTATGAAATTGCCTACATGCAGTAATTGTGTAGGAAGTGAGTGTATCTGAGATCCCCGTCCTTTTGTCAAGAATCACCAGTTGATTTAAAACTTAAGGCAAGCGACAGAAAGATAGGTGGGCGATGTTAGTGCTTAAATAACAACAAGCAAGGGAGAACAGCGCTGCCAGCTGAAACATTTTATCTGCGATCAAAAATGCACTTGAAAGTCGTATCTTTTGCTAAAGCTAGGGATTTTCACACGGCTAGGCTAACCTGTTCATTGAACTCCCCTGTACCGCTAACTTCTGTTTCACTTGTTACCCAGCCCGTATTTGATGAATCGTGCAGTCTTTTAAGTAATTGACAATCTGTCTGTTTTGTGTCCTGCGAGCATCAAAATGATCAGTTTCCATCTGGTCTGTTTTTTAAGAAACGTTTCCCACTTCCAAGTCCACTGGCAGCGTTTTCCCCATATTGCCAGCAAATTGCTCTCGTTTCACTTCTGACCCTTCCTGTTGCCCTCCGGTGATGTTACAAAATAACTTTTCCTCCCCAAAAAAAACACTCTGCAGGAGGAGCTTTTTCTCTGCCTGCCAGCCTAGAAGTACCCCTATGCCTGCTCTTCCATGTGGCTGCCTCACGCTAGTCCTGGCAGCTCTGTTGAAAATGCCCTGATACATTCAGCATGCTGGAGGTAGGCTGCATTGACCTGAGTGCCACAACAGCTGACAGGACAGAAGGGAACGTAGCATTGCCATTGTATTCCCAGCTTGGCTGAGTGTTGGTCATAAGAAAAACTGCAGAAACACAAAGGAAGTTAAAATTTTACTTTCCGTTTCACCATATACCTTATCAAAATATCACTATCGGTACTCATGCTAGCGTTATCAGTAAAGCATAGCCACTTCAACTACTTTTTTAACCCTTTTAAATATGGGGAAATTAATTTTTTTTAATGTATTAGTTCAATGAATTTAAATCGGGGGTTGTCAGGAAATTGAAATAAAACCCCTTGATCTTCTCTGTTGTAGTTTATATTCTGACTATAGCAAAAATATTTAAGAGCCTAGACAGGAAAAAATATAGACTGCAAACCTGAACCCTTCTGGCATTTACATTTATAAACTCAGTGGAAAGTAATGTTGTTGAGGGTTTTTTTTAAGCGCCTAAATCCTGTCACCTTTCAGTAGGATTCGGGTATCTCTGAAAATTCCTCCCTGTCTACATAGCCTGACACTCCTGTCTTAGAGCAAATGCTCTGCTGCACACTGCTAGCAAAGTCTGGTCCACCGAAGGCTTTGCAGGAAGAAGCTTGTACAGTTAAAGCATGACTGCCTGCTGCCAGAGGGCAGCTTGCACTCTATACTTCTGGGGACCACATGCTGAAAGAAGTTGGCTGGCCAAGGAGTGTGTAAGTGAAGGGCTATGGCCCCTTTCTTCTGGGCACCCCAGCTAAAAGCAACTTCTTCAAGCAGGGTCTGGAGGTGAAGGGAAGAGAAGCAAGTTTGAGAAACACTGACAGAAGCAGGGATGTCCTCATATTGGAAAGGTTGTGATGCTGTTGGTTGAGCAACAAACGTATTTCCTTTCTTCTTGATCTAAAACTGGTGGCTTTGCCCACCAATTTAGTTCGCTAGAACACCTAGGAATAACTCTTAGTTTTGAACTAGAAAAGGAGAAAACCATCTCTTGCTCGAGAATGCAGCTCGAGAATACAAATTCCTTCCCACTTGCCACTGGAGGACACATGACTCATTCTTGCAGCTCTCTTGAGCCCACTGCTGCTGCATAGCTGTCAAGATCCAGAGCACTTTTAACCTTACCTGAAACCAGAATGGATAGTCAAAAATCTCTGTACTGTCTGTAAATGAGAGAACTGAGGGCATGCATCAAAGGCTTTTGACTCTTGTTTTGGTGATGCGGAAAATAGAATTGTCCAGCTTGAAACCAGAGAAATGAAAGAACAGAGCATTGAGTATAAGTGAGATGGACAATAGATTACCTTAAGGATTTAGAGAATCTCCATAGGAGTTCACACATAAGGCTTTTTAGTGCACCTGTGTGTGCTTGAATGTATATCCCACTACCTGAGTATCCCCTGCCCCCAGATTTCAATAGAGCAAGGATGAAAATAACAAAGGGCTCAGATTTGAAGACAAAAAGATCACACTGAGAGAAGCAAATAATGTTCTTTCCCAGTACTAATTTCTCCTTCTGCCTTTCTATCAGTCAAGAAGCAGACACCTTGTGCAGCCTCTAACCTCGTTAAAATCCAGTATTGTATGAAGAATACCAAACATGCACTTCACATTTTACAAAGTGTAAGCACAAAATCTTTCTTTTCTATTATATCAACATCGATATTAGCTTTTAAAACTCACTGAAAAAGCTGAGAAGTTTTGCAAGAGCTACTTTAATACAGTTATACTGTAATACACCCATTCTTACACACATAGAAGGAGCTATGATCTCTTGAAACACCATCAAGATTATAGTAAAAAGGTGTTTATCTTTGGTCCAGCAATAGCTTGTGGTAGGTTATAATTAATGCATAATAAGTCCTGTCTCCACCTACACGCATTCATGATGAGAGCTTTTTTGAATCATTATATTTCTGAACCTCCCAAAGAAGAAAAGACAATGAAGCATGAAGTCTGTCTATGCCTCCTTTGGCTTCTGAGCTCATGTCTTCATAGCAGGTATTTGGTATGTTGTAAACCTGCCTGCCACCAATTGTCTTTATAAACCTTCCAAGATAAGTGAGAGTATATATTATTAATTGGTGGTATCAGGGTGATTCACGTAATCAGATCATGCATATCAATAGAAATAGCCTCTGTTCTGAAGTAAACAAGTAAAAGCACAAAGGGTGTGGAATCAAACTCCAGTGTATATGGATGTGCATGTGTTAGGCTTAGAAATTACGTTCAGCTGTCCCCAGAGCCTACCCGTTGGTTCATTATAGATGTTGCTGTAAAGGTATTGCAGAAAAAGAGGTAAAAATGTGTCTGAAAAAAAACAGAATTTCTTTCCCTTCAAAATTTCTCTTTCTCAAGCATCACTTATCACTAGTGAAATATTACTTATGACTGTTAAATCTGCAGAGTCCTTTGAATCTCCATTGTCAGCGTGAGTCATGTTTCATCAGGAAAATAGCTCATTCGTAATAACTGCTCAGTTTGTTCCCTCACTTCTCCTTCCATTTAGAAGCTGTAGCAATACTTCTCATGAAGTCCACGTGCTGAGGAAACAGAAGGCGGAATGCCTCCAGTACCATGACTTGCAAACTAATTGCAAAGCTCACGACACCTGTTGAGGCACTCTATACCTCACTCACTTGATTCAAGGTGTTCCTTAAAGACTCATGGCTCTTAGACTTGTGAAGAAACTTTGAAGAAATTACTTATGTTTACCCTCAATTCTCACAACCAAAAACAAATAAAAAGAGAAAACGAGGACACAAAATTTCCTGCTTTAGGAATCTTCATTATATTTTGTAAAGAATGAGCATGAGGTTAGAAGGAGCAAGGTTTTAACCCCATCTGGTACAAGATGAATGACTGAAAGTATCAGGCAGCCCCTTCTTGGTCTGAAGCAGCTTTGGAGCTGGCCCATGATGACATCTTAGGACATGGCAAAGGATTTTCAACTGGACATGCAAGAAGATAACAAAAACATTGCTTACAGACATAGATTTCCCATTGTTGATCATCAATGAGTCTGACCGAGGACTTCCTCTTTCGTTAAATGAATATTTAAGGTGCTTATTATGGGGGATTTTAGTTGTTTTTCTGAAATTAGAATGGATCCTCAAGACAGATAAGCAAGCATACCAGACACTTCAAAACAAAGGTTTTTAAGCCTAGAACATGTTTAGGCTTGACTATGACTTGGAAGAAAATAACGCTTCCAGAACACAACATAATTTTCATATTGCCTAATATCAGTGTATTTCTAGGTTGGCTTTTTTCATGCAGTCTCTAAGGAACTGAGCTAGAAGGGTTATTCTGGCTCACTTGTCAGTATAATGGTGCTCAACCATGCTATACTGCATCTAGGGATTAATTTCTTGCTATTAGCAGATTCACCAGGGAAACACAGGTGGCAAGGAAAAATTTACCTATCAGAAAAGCAGGAGTACCAAAACCTTTTCAAATAATGAAAGAAGAAAATAGATTCTGACTGAAAATGACAATATTTCTAGAGAAGGCTGTCTGTTATGGGTGACTGCTGACAAGTGGGAGCATGATCCAGCCAGTGATGAAGCAAAACAAGACATATATCTCTGATTTAAGGGATGAAATCATATCACTATAAGACAATAAACCTCTAGGGAGAGTAAATATGTGTATACTGGATTGACTTCAACTTGTGTAACCATACGTGAGCTAAATTTAAGCTAACAAGGGTAGGTATTTCTAGTAATGTAACCATGGTAGCATAAAATTCAGCTCATATTAAAAAAAGCCCCACCTGCTCAAGGAGTTGCATAAATACTTAGCACATAACCCTGTACTACCATTGTTACAACTCTAATAATATCTAAGTTAGATATGCTGCACATAATAACCACATTATAGATGCATCTTCTGACTAAAACTCTCTTGAAAGGGTACAAACCCCTTTGGTGTCCCTACCAGACTTTCCACTGATTCAGTGAACTTTGGCTCAGGCCTTTTAATGTTGAAAATGAATGTAACAGATTACTGAACAGAGTTCTTGGTCTTAATAACAGCAGATTATTTCTTCAGGGTAATAAAACTGATCAAGTTGTAGTGATATAACTGAGCAAACAGACTCAGGGAAAGCTAATGAAAGCATCTTGAGTACTAGAGCAAAGTTTCACTCTCCCTGCCATAAGAAATCATTTTCAAAACTTTTATAAAACATTTATTCTCATATGAAGTAGGTAATAAAAGTGATACACTGTAGTCTTCTCTCTAAGCAAGATCAAACTAACTATCTTATATGAAGGGAGTAAGTTGCTGAGGATGTGCCTCTTGAACACAGCAAAAAATTGTTTGCCATTGGAATGTGAAAGTGTGTTAAGTGCTGAGCTGTGATTGCTTTCCAATTAGTTTTTACAATGTCCTAAGGAAAAAAAAGAAAAGGTGGTTCCCCAGCCTACCAGACAGCTATTAGATTTCTACTCAACCAAGGGTCACCAGAAGATTGTGCTTTGTTTCATCATGTAGACATTTTTCTATTAAGGAGAAAATGATTTCTGTGAGAAATCAAAGGGCAAAGCTAGAGAAGGTGAGTTGTTCTTTAATTAGTAAAAGCCATCCTGGTTTTACTGAGGGTCAACTCTTCCTAGCGATGGGCAGAAGCTTTTGCAGTAAATCTGTGTGTGTACCAAGAAGATGTTTGATTGGGTTGGCTGGGGCTGTTCAGATGTAAAATTTAGAGGGAAAAGTTTGGGCCAGAGAAGCTTTAGAGCCTGAACCTAAGCATTGTACAGCAAACCAAATGCCAGGGTATTTCTTGAAAGGGAGAAGTAACTTGTTAATGTGATCACCAGAAACATAAAACATATGGTGCTGTTTAAATAATAATAATAATAGTAAGTCCTTTACAGTGACTACTGTGGGTACTTCAAGCCTTAATGCAGAGGGGTTAGATCTAAATAATCATTTATGCTGGTATTTAACTGCAGATACATGAGAAGCCCTGTTGATATCACCAAGACAATTTCAAAGCGAAGAACAGATTTAAGTGCTTTGCTGGATGAGGGCCAGAGGCAGCTGAAGTTATCTCTAAGACCACTTTAGAGACTTCTTTTTATCTCTGAATCCTCAGAGCACCCAGATCTCCTCCTGGGTAGTCTTGGGAAGGATTACCAAGGTAATGCAGCTCTAGAATAGTCAGTTTTAAAACTAAGTGGAACAGAATTAGAGACAGTAGTTGAACCCCTTTCCACAGACAACAGGGGAATTTCCTTTAGCCATTAAACAGAAGTTTTGCATTAGGCTTTCAAAGAGCTTTAGGAGCCATTTGTTGATTTAAAGGCTATTTGTTGACTGACACTTACAAAAACCCAACAAAACAGAACAAAAAATACCCCAAACACATCTGTGTCAATTTTTATTTCCCTCATTGGAATTTCTTTATAATCTTCCTGATCTTATTTTTGTCAGAAAAAGGACTGTGTCCAAAAGCATTTGCTCAGAAACAGGAATGTAATAGCAAATGTCAGCCAGGTATACCAGATCCCCCCTTGTTTTGGATGCTGTCCCACAGTGTTTTCAGGAGGTATTTGAAATCAGTTATCACACTGGGAAGGACTGTAAAGTATGTCAGAAGGTGGGCTTGAATTCAATGGAATTGGCTCCAGCGCTTTCTAATCCCTGCAAGAGAAATTTTCTCCCAGTTTTATAAAACTTCCCATCAGGTTGATTCCATTTGCTTCTGGTTGGTTCAGACAATCAGCGAAATCCCACTTCAGCCATGGTTGACTGAAAAAGTTCTACTGAATTCACAGGAGTCAAGATATTTTTCCAAAAGTGTCATTTCCTAACCCTGTGTCAAACCAATAGAAAAGAGCATTCCCATACTCTAAAGTTGTCTGAACTGTCATGGATAAACTACCAAGAACCAAGGCCCTATTATCTGTACAGATCTGGAACGATGAACATTTGCAGTCTACTAATTTTTGCAACTTGAGAATATGATGCAGTGCTAGAACATCTTTGTTCCTATTCGTATATAGTTGAAAGTGTGTTAGGTCTTACTTGGTTGGAAGTAAGAATTATATGACTTTTGCCCTTTTTTTCTTTCATTTCTTTAAATATAGGTTTCTACTTTTTCCTACTGAAAATGAAGCATTTGATACAGACTTCACAAATCAATTTTTCTTCATGGCTTAAAGACAAGCACAGGTTTCTAGATTTTTGCAGTGCTGTAATGCTGCACCCTCTGTTTATTCCTACAGTTTATGGAGAGTTCAGGCCATGGATGGTTCATTTGATCAAAACAAACTCTTGCACAGAAAAAATACAATACTCCTGTACAGTTTAAGACTATACTGAAGTTTATCCTCTGTCATTGCTTAGCTGGGACTTCAGGAATCCTTAGCTAATTGCTAATTGACAGTGAAGATTAGACAGAATAGCATTATTTCATGTTTAGTGGAGCTACAAAAATCAGGGCAATATGCCTGAGCGTTCTTGTGACATCTACGTGAGTAAATAGGGACAACAGATGAATGTGGCTCTGGGAACCTGCTCTGAATATCTGTATTCGGAGGAAAGGCTTTGACTTGGGTTTATCTTCTTTTAAGGATGAACACCTAAATGATAAGGGAGATATTCTTATCGGGCACTATTTCTCGTTGCTTCTTACTGCAGTAAGTGTTCAGTGCCCCGGCAGTGGCACAAGGAAAACATCTTCACAGAATGCATTTGATCAGATGTTGACTTCAAGACGAGACAGACTGTAGTGGTAAAGCTGACTGTTTCTCCCCATTGACTATGAAAAGGGCACAGAAGTTAGTTCTTTTGGTCGGCTGGATTCCCCAGTTTGCCCATAGATGGAATAAGATAAATCTGCTTGCCACATTCGTATTAATGCGGTTTTACAATAACAATTAAGCTATAAAAGAAAGACTTTGCTCTAAGGAGATGCCCCTCTGGCACATAAAACGTTGCACCTTGCCAAAGATCTTAGCTGCAGATACACTGAAATCCATGTTTCTTCCTGACATAACATCTGAAGTTTGGCCATGATGTATCACTAACAGGCTTGGCACCTGCCAATGTTTCTTATTGCCTTGCAATTTACAAACGTTTCTGACAAACGTTCTGTGCTCCCTCTGAAATATGTAAGCATTATCCTAGATAGGCACTTAATTATCTTTTGAATGCATTATTTTAAATTGATGTGTTGTGTTGCCTGCTTAGTATTTTCAGTGAATTTCCTTTGAAACTATTCATTTGGAATATTTTGCTTCCCCGGAGTGGAAACAAAAGGGGATTCTTCCCTTCATTCCACGGGCTCCCAGCTCATGTCTATGGCAGCTTTGATGGGAATGTTGGGTCAGCCGCTGGCCTCCACCTGCAGTTAGGAGGCTTTTTATCGGAGTGAGTTTTGGTCTGTACATTGAAGCAGTGCGATCAAATCTCATTCTTTTTTAGACCAGGTAAGGATTTCAGTTCCTCAGGTTAATGCACTTGGGTCTGAAACACTTGTTCTTTGCAACTGTGAGAAAAGGAATTGTTCAGGAGAAAGTTGTACTTTATGCTGAAGTTGAACTTGAAGTGATCTCCTGAGATGTCTTTTATTTGTCTGTTAAGCAGAATACATATTTATGGTGCTGTATAAATAATAATAATAATGCTATCACCTCTCTCTATTCTGTTTATTGTAATCTGTTTATTCTGCAAAACTCAGCAATGAAAGTAAAAATAGCCTCGATAGGTGTTTTCGGTGAAGATCCATAGCCATTTTTATTTCATACAGACTTGTTCTCTTTTTCCCAGTTATAATGCACGTTGTATTTCATAGAAATTTAAAGCTGTCAGAGGAAAAGAAAACAAAACAAAAGAGCAGGTCTCAAAAATATATGTTCCAACATCATTAAGTAACCCTACTCCATAAAAGTATGAGGCCATATCATCCAATAATGTTGTTAAGTACTCCCCAATCAACTCAGTGAAGAGTTCTGCCTAAAAAATCACTGGTGGTTGATGGCCCAAGGTATTAAAAAACTGAAGTGGAACCATAGAGCTGGAGGAATTAGTCATAAGACAGGGAATCTTCTACCTATAAATCTCAGTGTGAAACCATCTCAGTTTCAGTAAGTAGCAACACTAGTTAGGGATTGATGGCCTGTAGGGATCAACATTAAAAGGCAATAGCTACCACATTGTGGTATCCAAGATCTTAAAGCTATTTCCCGTACCTAAAAGAGGAAATCAAGAAAGTATTCAGATATTAATGTTGGCCAGCATTTGTGAAATGAATAGGCTTGACCTCAGTCCCCCCTCTTTTCTAGCAAGAAGGAAATACTGCAAAAAGTCTCTCATTTGTGACCTTGAAATCACCAGCTTCGTGGATGATTAATTTAGTATGGAGGGAGAAAGAAGACAAGTACATTGGTAAGGGAAAGAAACACAGAGGAGTTTTGCAAAACCTGCTTCTCGTAACTACACCCTGTTCTTGGATAGATTTTCAAGCTTTTAGGCTGCCAATCCTACTCTTTTATCACTTCTAAATCTACTTACGGCATATAAAAAAAATCCGAAATAATTAAGGGAGAAAATATGAACTGACAGTCTGGGCATTAATCATGGTATTTTATATTAATCTAGTATGAAAGTCACCATCTTTAGAAACTTTCATTTATCATACTCCCCTGTCTAAGCACTTCACAAAGGATTTGCAATAGTTTCCTCATTTTAAGGCAAGGGAATTACTACAAATGCAATAATCAACACTGGAAACCCCCAACAGCACAGTTTTAAAAGCAATAACTCTACACTGCTGCACAAGATTTCAGTGTGTTTTAATGCTCACAGAGACCAGTGGTCAGCCCTTTGCTGCACAATGTGCGCAATAGGCAGGGGGTGGATACTCTGGGAGGAGAGGGGGATCAGACCATCAGTGTTTGTAAACCTGGCCACATTAATAGTTGGTTTCTTCTAAAACAAAATACAAAAAGACACTGCTACACTGCTTTAACACCCCATTTGCAAAGGACTCCATTAGACTGAATGCAAAGAGGGTTAGCTGAATGCATGGCTTTCCCAGCTGCAAACAAAGAGTTGGCCAGTGCAGCAAGAACCAACCCTAACATCTCTGGGAAAACTAACATGATGCTCATTCTTGAGAGAATGCTTGAAGAGGCAGGGTGTCCTGTCCATTTGGATGGATCCTATCCTTGAGCTCCTCCAGGGTCAGTCTCACAAGCTGCTGGTCCTTCTTAGGTGCCACAGATGTTGGGGAGGTGATGAGTTATCTGCATCAAAGCTTGCAGCTTGCAAGCCCTACTTGCTCACCTGCACTGCCTTTTTTGCTTCCTTATTTTTCCTCCGTAAGTTAAACATAGCAAGAGCACATCCTCCAACGTGACCAGGGCTGGTTAGTGCATCTTGTAGCATCTATCCAAATCCAACACCTGCATTGCTTCTGAGGGCTTTTGCTACAAAGGCCTTTGAAGCATTTTTGTCCCATTTAAGACCTGTCAGTCCTTTGCTTCTGCATAGCCCTTCCTGGCCCTGGGTTGAAGCAGCTTATTAAAAATTCCTTACAGACCTACATTAGTATAAATTAAGAGGTAGAGGACATTATCCTGCATAAAGTGTGAATTTTTATTCAAATAATTCTATTAGCATAATTATCTTTTTGAGAAATTAAATGTACATTATTACACTTGATGTGCTACAAATTATAAAAGCAAAATTTCACTTGTAAGGTTGCACAGTTCTCAAGCAATTAGCCATATTGCACCCAGCAAACCAAAATTAAACACATAAATTAAATCAGCAGGGGGGATAATGCTGTTAGAAAGGGGGTGTAGGCTTTATGCGGCTTGCTCCTTACGAAGCTCCGACTAAAGATAGCTCTGACAGGAACAGGTCAGATGAGTAGGGTTAGCAGGTTTCCCCACATTTTTCTAACTTGTGATGTAAAAAATCTTACTTGACAGAACAATTATGTGAGCTACTTTCACCAGGGATAATAACAGAATCTAAGCAAGTCATTTACTTGTGTGCTCTGTATATAATCTTGCAATATGCCCCAGATTTTTTGTAATACATAGCTGTTATTGGCATTTCAATCAATAGGCACATTGGGGCTGAATTCAGCACTCATACCTCTTTTATGATTATTGAATGCCCATGGTTGCATTTGTATGCAGCTGCCTACATGGAAACATGTAACACTTCATAGCAGTTTATAGACACACCTTTTATCCAGCAGGCATTAATTATTATAACCACCGAAATTTATCAACACACAGAACTATTTCCAGTATGGCTAAAACACTTAGATAACAGCAGTAAATTAAACGGTATGGGGAATATATACGAATGCTACTGACTGGGCTCCAAATGTGCCTTGAGCTCTCTGAGCTTGCTGAAATTCTTCAAGACAAGCCTTAATGTAAGAAATGCTTTGTGTTTGAGAACAAAGCCTTTCCTTTGCCATACAAAGCTGAATTAAGACTGAGGAAATGGTGGAAACCAGGAATGAAATGGAAAGAGAGTCCCAGACGCCCCAGCTGGGAGCCTTAGCCTGTACTTTCCTGTGCAAGTGCACACCGTAATGATATGGAGGAGCGCTAGCCCTTTGCTGTGAGGAGGTCACAGTCAGTGGGGACTGAGAGCACTTACAGCATGCTCTTCTCTCTCTGTCAGAGGAAAATCTTCTTTCAGGTCAAGCCTGTGAGTTAATTGTCTTCTGCATTTTATATAGCTGGTTCCTGAAAAATAGCAAAAAATGCCTGGTTTTTCTGCCTGTTTCATAGTGTTGCTAAGAGGAAACTTGCCATGAAATGTTTGGGGTTTGGGTTGTTTCCTAGCATCATTCAGGTTATTTGCTTGGGCCTGAAATGTACTAAGTTGTTTGGATGCTGACCGCTTTAGACAACATCTGTTTCCTCATGGTGCTGCAGTGCCATGGTGATATAGAAGAGATCTGACAATTAGGGGCGTTTCAAGAGAGAGGTCTTTCACTTGCTTTTGCCTCACTCCTCCATCTTTTAGCATGCCAGAGGTCTTGTTTGGTCAGTTCCTTTCATCACGCACTTTGTTATTTTCTTGTATCTTTATTGGAGGGCTTGTTGTAATGTCCAAGAAGGATCGGATTTATAGGGTATCTTTACACAGAAACGTTATGTTGTATTTGTCTAGTCCACACTGACTGCGTGTATTTTGAACCTAAGTGTATATGCATCCAGAGAGAAGATGAGCTTCTGATAAGACACAAAAAATGCATTTAAAATAACGCAGTATTTTTTTGCTATAGTTAGGAGAAAGGGTCAGAATTAGTGAATTCCAGTGTCTGTTATGACAAAACTGAGCACAGGCAGAAAGGAACAGTAACTCAGAGCATCTCTCTGAATTCTTATCAATGAGATTAAATCCAAGATTACAGAAGGTAGTCGAATCAGATCAACCCAATCCCATTTGCGTTGCTTCTGTTGCATTCCAGAGAAATGTATGCCTCTCCAGAAAAGTAAATTAATTGTTCATTCAGTCCTACAGGTGTAAGGTTTTCAAGAACTGGGCAAAGAACAGTGAGATTAGTGAGCAGGACCTCTCAGTCCCTGCCCCAAGAAGTCTGAGCATTTCCTCACTGAAACGCCCTGTTTATTCCCCTCCTCACCCTTTGGCATTCTATCGGTACCAGCAATTCCCACTTCCAGTGTTATTTCCCTTGGAATCCCCTTTATGCCAAGGTTAGACATGTTCTTTCAGCGCAGACTTGAACTGTAAGATTCAGCATCTTAGATTTTTCTGAGCGTAGATAGGTGACAACTGACTACCCTTTCCAGGCCTGGAGAAACTGGATGTGTTGATGCTCAAATGAGAGGTTTCAAGGTTTAAAAGTTTATTGGGTTGCTTTCTTAAAATACCTGCAGTGTCCTGTTCTCCTGCAGAGCATCCATAGCTCCCTGCCAGGAAAGCTAAAAAAAGCTGTCAGGTTAGCAAGTCAAGTTGCATCAGGGAGAGTGGGACCTTTACTCAGTACTAGATACAAGCAGGGGCTCTGCAGCTGTCCTGCACAGAAACAACAGCAGTAAAAAGAAATCAGAGGTGATGGGATTTGGTTAAACTGTCACATATGTCCAGACAAAACAATCAGAAAGGCTCAGGTTAATCACTCCTACAGTCTTCACCTTTCTGCAGTCTTAGTGCAGGTGAAATCTGCAGACCTTATCATATGTTTGCAAAGAAACAAGTGCAGTGCCATGGCTTCATCTGTGCAATGAAGAGCATTAGTCTGAATGGTCGAGGGCTTTTACTCCTCTCAGTATTTGCAGAAGAGCTCTTTAAAATCAGTCTGAAAACTATATATAAACTACGGTTTTGATTATCAAAGCATTAACGGTACTAGGCACCGGAAATTCAATACAACAGGATTTCTGCGTTCCTCTAACCTTTTTTATTTAACCAGCACAACAAAGAAAGACAAACAGATAATGAAGTTGGGGCTGTGTTTGGAAAGCATGCAAGGGAGCTCACCAGAACTGTGAGTCCAATATTTAGGAGCTGTAATAAGGAAATAGAGAGCTGCAAAATAGTGCATACCATGTATAAATGTCTCACGATGCCCTGTCAGGTATAAATACCACATCACATACAGTAAGCAGAGCTGACATGGTTTTCTGAGGGAATTTTTGTCAGACGCAGGTTTTTCTGGCTTCTGTTCTGTTGCTTTGACCACAAGACTGACAAGTGAAAGATGACTGTAGTCTGCTAGGGTCTAACTGGGCTTTAAATATCTTTCTTCATTAATATTATTTTAAAGAAATAAATGGAGTATATTAGGGATGTGTTAATGCAATTATTGCCCAGAGCAGCTAGAACTGGAGCAGGAATGAAGAGAGACTTTCAGAGTAAAGCTAGAGGTGAAATGAAAATGGAAAAGATTAAATCCAAGCCCTTAGACAATCATACGGGTTTAAAAATACCAGGAGAGCTGGCGAGAAGGGAGAGTCTTCTGAAAGCTTGTCTCTAGAGTGTGATAACATTTAGGGCATTCACCAGGTAGGGCAGCTGGGAAAAGTCTGCAGATGGCTGAAAAGACAACCCACCAAGGTCCCTTTTAATTACAAGCTAGGGGTAGGTAGTAGTAAGAGTGTATCAGTGGCTGATGAGTTTCCAGGTACTCTAGAGAGGTGAAAAAAGCCTGCACTAATACTTCAGATGGACAATATGGGCAAGCAGAAGTAGCAGCTCACAGCAGATGGAAGAAATGATCTTGTTGCCCCACACCCTATGTCCTTGGAAGGCTGTGCTCCCCTCACCCTGCGTGGCTTTCTGGGATTAGGCTTTTGGTGGTTTAGCTGCTTGTGCCAGCTAGCCACAGTCAGGCCAGTATGGCCTGTGGAAATGGGAAAATGTGGAAGTGCTCTTTCAAACCACAAGCAGGGACCTGTACTCTTAGCCTTACAGTCACCCTTTTAGCTGCTGGAAAACTCTTAGCTTCTTTCAGACATGTTTTACCCACCCTGGTCATACAAAGCTTATCTAGTGTATACAGCATCGAATGCTGAATTACTGTCCTTAGTTTGACCCTGTGGGGTAAGCCAGACATACTGGGCATTTTCTCTTCATTTCTCTTCACTTCTCTTCATTTTTTGAACTTGGGAACATAACAGATCCGCAAGGGTTTACAAGTTGCATCTGAAGGTCTTGAGAAGAAAGTACAAATATAAGGACCAAAGAGGCAGAATCTTGTTTAAACAAAATGCCTGCAGGATGCATTCTCCTTCAGGTGCTAATTTTAGGGAGCAGAAGTATGAAATCCTATGGTCTTGCATCTGTAGTTTCTCATTTTCTGTGTCTTTATAGGAGTGAGATGTAACGTCTTTGACATACCCATCGTTCTTTGCCAGCATTTGGCACCAGTTTAGACCTGCCTAGGGATGAAGTGATTAAAAGCAGAAGATTATCCATGTGTCATTCAACCTTCTCAAGGCAATTCACTACTAAGGCTACACGTGCAGATACAGCCATTAATTTTCAGCAGAACCCAGTGCTGAAAAGGTGGCAGAAGTATAAGTTTAGCCAAACCAGCTAGAAGTGAATAAAGCACTTCCCACAACTCGATGAAGCTTTAAAAGTAATCTCGCGTGTTTTCTCAATATATAGATTCAAGGGACATTTTTTTTAATCAGTGTCTCTTAAACAATGGAAATCAGTATTATATGAATGATGGTACTCCCTGATTAGCTAATTATTGTTCCTATAATTAACTGAGAGCAACTAATCACACTGATACATCTTTTGAATAATTGACTGATTGAGGTAATGACTAGCTTTCAAACATATTTGTCACTAATTTGTAACTCACATAGGTGAAAATATGCAATAAAGTCGATGGCTGCTTGGAATTTAAAGTAAGAGAACAATCTCTATTCATGTCCATGTCACACTGCCATGACGAAGCAGCTTTTTAAGTGCTCCTTGAGGGAGTCTGTACATTTGCCATTGTGTCATTAGTATACTCAACTCTCTTCCCCCAGAGGAGATCGGCAGAAGGAGATTGAGGAAGGTAGAAGCAGCATCCTAAAAGGGGGAAGATACTCTGTTTATTTGAAATGTTATTCATATGCTGTCTGAATTACACACTGGTGAAAGATGCCAAGTTAACAGCCTGGGACACTGGAATTTGTTTTTATCCAAAGACTATGGGAAAAAGAGAAGCTATCTGCTTTAATCTATAGGTGGCTTTAACCTTGAATGTTTTTCTAGCAGAAAGGTTACTTTGTTAGAAAACACTCTTCCCAGGCGCCAAAAAGCCCTGTACAAATTCCATCAAAACTAAGAAATAATTTCACCCAGAAGAATAAAGCAAAGAGGAAAATCCATAAAAATTGAAATATTGCACATCAGTATTTCTGACCTAGCATAGTTTGCTTTTCCTTTTGCCCACAATGTTAGGAAAGGATGAAAAAAAGGTCAAATAACTGAAGTAAAAGTCTCAGAAGTATGATTTTGGTCAGGTGAATTTGGAGTACTCCAGTGCTGACCAGTGTGACACTACTCTTGGACGAGATGGTTTAGTGTGAGGTGTCCCTGCCCATGGCGGGGGGGTTGGAACTAGATGATCTTAAGGTCCTTTCCAACCCTAACTATTCTATGATTCTATGATTCTACTCTTCTTTGTGGACAGGGAAAGGAAAAAGTGGCATGAATATGAGATTGTTGCTAATCTGGAGAGAAAAGCAAGCATTAACCAGGAATAATTGAAGAGGTGGTTTCCTCATTTTGGTGTGTCACTCCAAAAGTGAACCCAAATCAAGAGCAAAAACACCACTTAAAGAGATGACTTTCAAAGCTGGGTGAAGAAGACAATGAGGTTAGATCTGAGATACAGCTAACACCACTATGCTGACTTAAATGTCATGATCATGAGCAATGCCAACAACTAAGATTTGGCCAGATTTGCACAGAATGCTCTCATTTAGGTCTGCAGATACACAACTTGGCCACACATCACACTTGACTGTGCTAGTGTTGATTTCCCCCTTTCCTTCCTGTGCGTAGCCTCAGGGTTGCTGTCAGCACATAACACTGCAGGGCTGCAGAACCAGAGGCTCCTGATGATGATGAAGGCAAAAGCAAGTAGCCCGAAAGCTGGCATAGTCCTGATCAACAGTGGCTGGTAGGTCCTGCAGCCTAGAAACAGACACTGTTAACCACTCAGTCACCCAGACAGGACGTTTTTAGCCTGTATCTGGTCTAGACTTTGTATGCTATGTATGCTTTGTATGCCCTCACCACGGTTCTTCATTCTTCCTGCCTTTGTGACACTGAAGTTGTGCAACATCTCTCAAGCCTCCAGTTGGAGCACTCCTATTGGATGTCAAATCAGTTTTCCAAATATAAGTTCCAACTTAGAAGGATCAGAGAAAAATAACAAAACCCCATCTGTCCAGTCAGGCACCAATCACTGTGTTATCTGAGCACCTCACCAATAAAGCACGTCACACAGAACATTTGTCACCATTTATCTCAGGGGTGTTATTTGCATATTGGTCCTTATTTTAGGATTATGCAAAATACCCAAAGGCATTTGAGCCAAGGCACAGGGAACAAGGTGAGCAGTAACTGCAGTTATCCAGACCTCATGGTGCTTTCCACAAATGTAAAATGGCAGTTAACTATAATGAGATAGTCCATACCTGTGAAAGGATTCTAAAAGAAAAGGGACTCTGTCATCTTCCCTTCCTAGACTAACCTGTCAGTTAACTGCTGAAAGGCTCCAGCTGATCATCACAGGGAGTCAATCCTGTGCATGTGCACGTACCTAAAACAAAAAAGCCCAACCTGCCATGCCCTGGGTTCAGCAGTAGCAGTCAGTTTTTCTCCTTCTTAGTAGCTGGTGCAGTGCTGTGTTTTGACTTTCGGCCTGGGAACAGCACTGATAACACCGATGTTTTTAGTTGCTGCTCAGTAATGTTTACTCTGACCAAGGACTTTGTGAGGCTCATGCTCTGCCAGGGAGGAGGGGAGGCTGGGAGGAAGCAGAGACAGGACACCTGATCCAAGCTAGCCAAAGAGGTATTCCATACCACAGCACGTCATGCCCATGGAGGTAACTGGGAGTTACCCGGAAGGGCAGGGGCTCTCTTTTGGTGGGGGGGGTCAGGCTCATTTTGGCGAGTGGAATCGTATTCTCTTCTCTTGTTATTTTTCTGTTATTATTATTATTGTTGGTGGTAGCAGTAGTGATTTGTGTTATACCTTAGTTATTGGAGGGAGGAAAGGGGGTGTGGGGGGGGTTGGAGTGAGTGACCGAGCTTTGTGGCTCTAAACCACGACACTGCCATTAAGACAATGTAAAGCTTGCAAGAGAGGTTAAGTGCCTGTCTGTCTAACACACCACGGTAGGACTCAAGAACACCAGACCATCCTCAGCCCTGTTACAGCCCTGCACCTAGAGGAGCCTAACTCCATTTTTCCCTCCCTACGTTCAACATGGAGATAACTGCGCTTGTTCTCCTCACTTGGGTACTTTCAGAAATCACTTTCAGAACCATTTCTGAGTTTTAATGGCTCAGACGCAGGACAACGGCGATGCCAAAGCCATAGGTGGCAGAAAATGTCTCAAGTTGGGATTAAAAGCAGGCAGGATGCAGAGCACTGGGATGAGCCCTCCTGCGGGAGGTGTTGCCGAAATACTTCCACTTCCAGGGAACACGCTGTACCAGAGAAAAAAACTCCATCCCTCACTCAAACACTGACCCTTGTTTGCCTCTCTCTGACTAAGTCACACCCCAAGGGGCCAGGAGGCTAAGCGTTTTTTCAAGCAATTATACATAATTACATGGGGATACAAAGTGCCATAAAATGAATGAGAGAGTACATTTGCAAAATAGTGCTTTTATAATCCTTGTCCGGGTTGCACATGAAATGTTTCATCCACACTCAATCTTCATATTTCCTAAATTTACATTATACATCATAGTCATATTATAGGTAAGATAAATCTGTTGAAGTGTGCATTAATTAGCTTGGCTTTACTTCTAAACAGAGGTCATACAGTTAATTATTAACCAGTTGAAGGAGTCAGAGAAGTCCTTTCTTATCATGTTCTGCTCCATGATCTTCATACTGTAATATCTTCCAGGGTAGGTGCAAGGATAGTCTTAAAGGAAATAGACAAACACATCATTTTGCTTCAGAAGCTCCCACGTAGGTAACTCTTGCAGCTGTGAGACAAAGAAATCTGCATTAAACAAACCCTGAACCTGCAGGGTCCTAAACTGTCCCATCTATTCAAATGGGGCAAGCTTCTGTGATATTGATGATACTTTATATGGCAACACTGTTGAGCTCTGCAAAGCAAGGGCAAAGAAATAGAAGTACCATCATGCAAAGGAGCTACATTACTTATCCTGTAGGCTTGGCTACTCACTGAAGTAGGAAGGGTAAGAAAGGACATTAATTTGTATAGCCTGACCTACCTCACAATTAGCTGCACGGCCACTTTTCCTTATTCATGGTAAATGTAAGGTAATCTTTCCCTGCTTATACATTTGTAAATTCACACTCCATCATAAGTGATGGAGTCTTGTTTGTAATGGTTCCCTAAATGCCTGTTCCTTGGAGAAATCCTCTTACCCTACATGGGAAACTACCAGGGGTTGTGACTCTTTCCAGGGATTCTTCTGTTTCCCAAAGACACGCACATTTCAATACTTTAGGAGAAAACACCGCAGGCAGAAAATTTATGTTTTCTGCAGAAAATAAAAGGAACAAAAAGGGACAAATCAACAACTTATTCACAATTTATGACTTGCTAAGCATTTTGCTTCATAACCACAATCTGTTTACATGAATTGCTTTAGTGTAAGAGTCAGAAAGTTAATTGCTCACTTGCAGGAACCTTAGATAAAAGCTTGTTCAGTAACTATAATTCACTGCAGCCTACCAGAAATCTGGAAGTAAATAACTTTACACCAAAGTAGTTCTACTGCCCTCTGATGATTCACAAGTAACAGAAGGGGTTCAAAGCAAAAGGAGATTGTCTTATGAGAGGGTAGGATACTGATTGTAATTTATTCCTGTCAAAGCTCCCAAGCAGTGTAATTTCTGCACTCTTTCATATGGCTGAATATCCATCTCAAGAACAACCTAAAGCTTGGGTCAAGGTCTTCAAAAATCAGTGCCTGTGCTGATCTGCTTCCCCAGCCATATTCAGTAGTGATATACCTTAAATGCCACAGCCATACTTTTAACAGTGTGTGTGTTTCTGTGTTCAGTCGGATTTTAGTTGCCTTTAAGATAACATCCAGAAGTGACTACATCATGTCCTTCCTTATGCATCCCATAAAATGAAATGTCATCTCTATAAACTTCCACTCCCTTTAGGCCCTCTGGGCAGCATCTCACTCACTTCCCTTCAAACCAAGGGTCTGCAGAAGCAATAACTCCCCAACAGCTCTTGCACTTCATCAGCTGCTGTTGCCAAGCTGAACAAGAGCTCTGGGGAAGCTGCGGGGTGCACCCCATGAGGGCTATATTGACACATTAGGCAGCATGGAAATAGAGCCCAAGCACGAGGTCTCAACACTCAGCTCCCGTCCCTCCCTGTTGCATGGTCTGGCACCTTTTCCTTTCTGCCCAAGAACAGCCTTTCCATGGGGGCCTCTGGGATTGCTGACTGCACAGGGTGGGGTCCCAGCCTCCATAGCAGCACCCCCCTTGAAGCACTCACTTCTCACAAAGCCAAGGCAAAGAGGCTTCCCTGTGCACTTGCAAGAGCTGGTGGAAGGGCCTTGGATTACCAGGTTACAAAGATGTCACTCTTTGCCTTTGTAACATGTGTGGGCTTTGAATGGATCTAGACAACTGATTTGTCACCTTGAGCTGGTGAGCTTTTGTCCCTCTACAAATCCCAGTCACCTCTGCCCTCGCATCGATGTGAAATGCAACAACTGTATTGCACACCTCAAAAATAACAGTCTAGGCTTGTCCATGAATGCCTGTTGTGGAGATTGAACTCAGAAAATAGGTAACTGTCACTTGCATTTGCCCTTTCTCCCTGGCTCCTTTGCTTTGAGAGATACATTCCCAATACCCTATTATCTTGCATGTTTGTACTACAGTAAGTAGGCATAACTGATTTACCTTTTCTCTAGCATTCATTGCTTTCTATACTTTTATCCTGTCCCTTCTTATTCATCTTTTCTTCTGAACTGAACAAAGGAGTTTGTTAGAAAAAGGAGAACAAGATTATCACTGAAAACCACTGTGAATCTTTCTTCACTTCACTGCACAGCCTCTGCCTAAAACCTTTCCTCAGCTTTCTATCTCCCATTTAAAGAAACAGACGCTTCCTAAACAGGGCTTTTCCTTTTTTCTTCCCCAACATGGGATCTACCAGAGCACACAGCCAACTTCCCATCACCTTCATCTTCACAGTGACATCATCCCACACTAGTCCTGTCCCTGGTGTAACAGCCTTGGGCCAAATGAAGCAACAGAGGGAACAGCAGAGTTACACCCTATGATTATTCACTAAACGCTTTTATCTTTTTAGTGAACTTTAGCACATGAAAATCAGGAAAGAAGTCTATACCAAGTCACCAGCAAAGTTTGCCAAACTGTAAGTGCGTCCCACCCAAAATCACAAGCTTGCTATGAGGCCACATCTTTAGGAAGCCACATGTTAGTGAGGGACTCTCACTACGCATGTGATGCTTCCCTGTTATAAAAAGAGAAACTTTCATTTGGCTTCTCTAAAGTATCAGAATTACCAAACAGGAAGCAGAGAGGGTTAAGAGATAGAGTGGGTTATCATTGTAGAATTAGTACCAGCACAGAAGTCTCCAAGAGAAAATGAACTTAGGAGAAAATTACTCAATAAACATACGAATCTCTGCTAACCCAAGAATATGATTCGTGATATTGTTGGGTTAGCAACTGACTGTCAATAACCAGTTTGTTTGTTCTCAAATTGTATTTAGTTCCTCTAACTCAGATAAATGCATCTTGTTTCAACCCAAATGCATGACTCACAGTTCAGTGAAAAAAGCAGGTTAGTAGAAGCAGCTGCCTGGGATGGGAAGTATCAGGCACCTCCGTTTATCTCTCACCTCTTTTGTAGCAGTAACTGCTTGGTGTGACGATGATAAGAGAAGCACTATTCAAGGGTTCAAATGCTCCCAGTGAAACTAAAAATTAGTGCTGAAAACAGCCCAAATGGAAGAGCAGATGTCAAAAAGTCCCCCTCAAACTGTATGAAGGGATAGGAAAGAAGCAGAAGAAACGAGAGTTAGGAGGATGACCTGCTTTTTCTGTGCTTTTTCACTGAATGATTCCAATAAACCTAAAGCTTTCTTTTTCCCATGGCAAATAGAAAATTCCTTCAATAAAGCCCATCCCCTATAGCCATAAGATTCATTCCCTTAAAAAATATATAAATAAAATCAAAAATCCAAACCCAAAAATCTCTTCTTTTTGCCAGTCTATAAAGGTGAAGGAAATTAAAGTTACAGGGATTAAGCCTGCTGTGCCATCTATGCATTCATTCACTTCCTGATTGAACCTCAGTCATGCTACAGGGAGTGGCTCTGCATGAAATTGGGAACCAGGCTGAGGAGGCAGCAGTGGTTTCCCAGTTTATTACCTGTGGGCAGCATAGAAAGGTTACCAGCACTGCTCATGGTGACCAGAGATGAGGAGTGTGGTCCAAATGTCAAAAAGATCATAGCCATATCTTAGATAAGTTGTTGTTTGGGAAAAACATGCGTGTAAAACAAAGGAGAGATGAGATGAAACTGCAAGACCAGAGATAATTCAGTGGGAAAGAGACCTAGGGAGTTCCTTAGTCCAACCTCAGGGTCAGTCAATAAGTCAGAACAAGGTTCGTGGGGTTTTATCCAGTTAATCTCTTTAAAAACCTCCAAGGACAGCACCAGCTCAGTCTCTCTCAGCAACCAGCTCCATGACCTGACTGTTCTCACTTTTCCTTCTATCCAGGATGATTCCTGTCTGGTTTCTAGCTCACTTGCCCCATTCAGCAATGGTGCCCATTTTTCTTGTTCAGCCTTTTACTGCTAACGTAGCACAGAAGCACCTCTTGTGTTCCTTGACATCATTCAGAAGTATCAACTCCAGCTGAGCTTTGGCTTTCCTAACACCATGCCTACCTGACCAGGCAAAGTTTCTAAAGCCCTCCTTTGAACCCCTTCCTGCTGCCCACCCTCTGCATACTGCCTTTTATCACTGCCCAGCCATCCCCTGCCTGTGCCTGACCCTGGTTCCCCTCACCCAGCTGGACAGGAAGAGACAGCATCAGAGATGTGAGACAGGGTTAGGAAGAAGGAATGGGTCAGAGAAGTCAGAAACAGCAAAAACCCAAACTTCCTCTACACAGAAAGTGATTCTGCATATTTTATTTTAAGGGTATCTGACTTCATACCCTGGGGCTGGATTTGCTGAAATGCTGAGTATTCCAGCTGCAAATGAGCACAATAGGACCTGAACTCAGCTGGAAACAGATAAAGCTGAGCACGCTGGAAAAATCTGTCTGTAGGTCCCTCAGACTGGGAAACCAACATTTTGTCTGTGAATCTGTAAAATAGTGCTAATAATATCCCTTATCCTCACAAGGGGCTTGTATAAATAAATGCATTCATTGCAAGTGCTCAGATACCACAGGGATGAGCTCAATAGAAAAGCCTAGGAGGCAACTGAAAATTCTGTCTTTAGAGCAAGATTTGAATGGTATGCAGTAAATAAAGCTTAGGGGCTCTCATCTTACAATAAGGAGTAAACAAGAGACTGAATAACTGCTGATTAAGTGAGCAGCATCCATCCTGTGCAATGAATGAGGTATGGTCCTTTGGGAAAGATTCTATACGTGACTGTGTCACTAACAACTCTGTCATAATGCATAGACACAGTGGAGGGGACAGATTTATCTCCTATATTATTTTAATTCTGACATTTCCTGTTTTTTCTGTAAAGTGACTCTGCGGTCACAAAACTCTCATTTTAGCATCACTTCTGCACACACTTATATGTATACTTGTTTAAAAGAGTGTGGAATTAATACAGCTCTAAAACAGGCTTATTTTTTGTCATACAGCCTTATTCCCACAATATTGATAAAGCAAGAAATACTGTCACAGTTTACATTTTCTGTTTGTTGTGCTAGTTCTTCTTAGTTCATATGGATCCTGCTAGCCTGGGAATTAATTTTGTGTGTGGTTGTGTAGTTCCCATATTTAATACATTGCAACAATAACTTTATTACAACTGCATGTGTTAAATGTGTATCTAGCATAAAACAGGCAATCCCATTATTTAAGGAAGCTGTATTCATGTCTCCATACACAGAAAAATGCTGGGTGATGTGTTTGTCATAAACACTTGTAATGAGAAAGGAAAATTGGGTTGTGGGTTGCTAGAAGGAGTTTAAATAAATTGTTTTATTGCTGCTGAAAATTTCAAAAGCAAGATGCTTTCAAAAGCAAGGTGGTTTAGAGCAATTTATCTTTTTTCTCCTCTAAGCCAGAAGATTTTATTTATTTTTTATTCTTTTCTAGTTCAGTCAGGCAGCTGCATTCAAAATGTGTCCTACTACAGAAACAGAGGAAGTTATGGGTTGCTTGCAGTCTGGTTAGGATTAATATTAGATTTTGTTCAAAATGTCATTGTACTATCCTTATTCAACTTCTTCCCATTAAAAGGCAACCCACTGCTGGGGATTTACCCATCAGTTCTTGGGACAGCTTCCCTAAGCACGTTAGCCAGCTATCAGCCAGACTTTCTCTCTCCTTCCTATTCATAGCTGCCAAAATTAAGCTTTGCTTGCTTGGTCTGCCACTTGGGAACAAGGCAAACAGGCTGCCAGGAGCAGCAGGAGAGCATAGTGCTGCACCTGAGAACTAGGCGTCAGGGTCCATCAAAACCCTTCCAGAAAGAATGCAGAAACGCAGCGTCTGCTACCGTGTGTTAATTACAACATCACTGAAACAAACGGGCTTCTGCGAGGGAAAGAAAAAGCATATTTACATGAAGGTAAAATGTATGAAGACACAAGCAAGTGTCACCTACAAGAAGAGCTTTAAAGTTCAGATCCGGTCATGTCTAGCGTGAAGAAGAGCAGATGGTGTGTCAGCACC
Source organism: Pezoporus occidentalis (assembly GCF_034315485.1). NCBI lineage: Eukaryota > Metazoa > Chordata > Aves > Psittaciformes > Psittacidae > Pezoporus > Pezoporus occidentalis. The sequence goes on from NW_026914502.1 coordinate 770,087, forward strand.
AGAAACAGCATCAATATTTTGGGATTAACCTGGCTTTTCTGTAGCCAACAAAGTGCAGGGATTATCAGCTTTCAAGATTTTGTTTTCCTTCCTGTGCTTTAATGTCACACGATTTCACAGCAGCTAAATATGACAGACGATGCTGCTATGCCTCCTTCGGATTTCGTACTCGAATGTTATTGGAAAATTCAAGAAAGCACTGAAGATGGCTTAAGCTTTCAACACTGTCGTGGTTTAACCCCAGCCAGCAACCGTGCAGCTGCTCCCTGGTTGGAGTGGAGTATTGGAAAATGGTTTTGAATGGAGAATGGGAAAATGTGGGTTGAAATAAGAACAGTTTAATAACTGAAATACAGAAAAAGATAATAACTAATAATAGTGACAGTTAACAAAAGAGAGAGAGGAACAAAGCAGTACAGTGGCTCATCACTCACTGATCCATGCCCAGCTTGTCCCCAGGCAGCGATCAGAGGCTCCCAGCCAACACCCTCCAGGTTATACGACATTCTGTGGTATGGAATACCCCTGCAGGTCAGCTGTTCTGGCTGCACTCCCTCCCAACTTCTTGCATCCCTCCTCGCTGGCAGAGCATGGAAAACTGAAAAGTCCTTGATCAGGGTAAGCACTACTTAGTCACAACTGAAACACTGGCGTGTTATCAGCATTATTCTCATACTAAATCCAAAACACAGCACTGTATCAGCTATTAGGAAGAAAATTAACTCTAACCCAGCTGAAACTAGGACAAACATCATCCTTTTATGGGACCAGGAACTTGTGCAGGCACGAAGGGGGAAAGAACTTGATGATCTTAAGGTCCTTTCCAACCCTAACTATTCTATGGTTCTATGATTACAGTTATGGGGGAACAAGCATACAAATATTTTGCTGCCCTCTAACTTTTGTTCCTTGGGAGGCTTTAAGGATCTTGCCATATATTTACTGTCAGATTTAATTCTGCTGCTGAAGTGATGTCTACTCTCTCATTGTCCACTGTCATCTGAAAGCTGCTGCCCCTGTAGCTGAGGTGGCTGGGTGGCTTTTGGGTAACCTCTTGCCCATCACATTTGGCAGGATAGTACGATGCCATGAATCAAGATGGATTAAGATGTACTTTAATAATCCTGGCTGTTAACTGCATGGGTTTAGGGGAGGCCCCACAGCCCATACTGTGCAAGAGAGAAGCTAGTAATGAAAACTGCTTTGCCTATCATCTGCTGCTGAATGTACATCAAAGTCTTCAGTGGTATATGATGAAAACATTAAAAAAAGATGAGGAACCTACCCAGAATAAAAAGATTCATGTGGTAACTCAAGATTCATATAGCCTAACCTACAAGATCCTATCACTCCCAAGAATTATGTCACTTTTCCCAGTGACACAGACCACATAAGAAATCATTGCTTTTGTGAACAGGGAAATGTCACTTAAATCCTCAGTGTTCAGCCTGTCGAGGGGAGCTTCCTAGGGACTTGTTGAAACTGAAAGGAGGAGAAAAGGGTTGAATGATTTTCATTAAAACTACACATAATCTTGGCTAGTCTAAATATTAATTTCCAGTTTAAAGACTAAAAAACAATATATAAACCAGGAAGTGAAAGAACCCAGATAACGTCTTCCCTGCTCCCTCCTTTGTCTGAAGGCTAGATCACACGCAGAAAAGAGGGAGAAATGTTTAAGCTAATAGGAGACAATTACAGCAGTCAAGCTTTTCACACCCACCTTTCATTCCCTCCCCAAAGTGTATTTGCCACCCAGACACTAGCAGGCAAGTTATGCCATCCATTGTTCTGGTAATGATACAGGTGGGTGGAACAGGGCTGCTCACACTATCCCATGACAGCAAAAAATTCCCTGTCACTACTGTGCGCTTGAAATACTGTGTCTGACAACCCTGTCTTGTGCCATCCCTTCCTGCTTCAGCCTCTCCCTCTCAGTGCTACAGCACAGATAAAGCCACTTCCACTGCTTGGGCTCCAAGTCTCCCAGCTGGAGGGAAGCAGGCTCTCCCAGCATGGCAGCACTGCAATCTGGACAGGGGAAAAGGGGTCACCTCCAGCCTGTGGATTTGTTTCTAATGGCAAACTTACCCCACTGCCAGGCCCAAACCCATCTCATCCTGTCCATGCTGGACAGAAGCTTTCAGGCATGCGGGACTGTCCTCTTCCAGACCCCAATGCGCAGCGTATCCCACAGCATGAGGGTACCTGGCATTTGGGGAAGCCTTGTATTGACCAGGCTGTGAGCAGCAAATCTCCCAGCACTGGGCGGGATCAAGCCCTGTGTGCCTTGTCAGAGACTCTTGAGATGTATGCCATAGGAAACCTGTTTGTGTTGCAAGGAAAGGCAGTAAAAATCAGTAGAATAATGAGTAGATGGTTTCGGCTTTGTTTTCTCAAGCTGTGCATTCTGCCCCTCCATGAACTACAGGCAATGGAAAGTAAAGGTGACTCCTGGATAGTGGGCTTTTTTAAAAGTAGTCTAAGCACTTCAATTGACATCTTACTCTAAAACCCAGCATCCTTTTCTCCTTGCATTGTAGGGGATCCTAACAAGCAGTCCTCTTACCAGATACATTAATTCTAAAATAAGGAACATGTAGAGACATAGAATTACATAGAGTTATTAGGAAATGGCACTTCTAGAAAATACATATCTTTGTTGCTGCTGGTCTGTAATAGGAACCCCTATTGTTGTCTAAAGATGGCAAAGTCTAAACGGAAGCTTTATTTCTTCAGTAATGAGAGGCAAAGCTGTGTGGTTTTCAAGCTGCTGCAGATTTCATGTGCCCTGTGCAGAGGCTCTTTTCAAGGCACTTCACCCACAACAAATGCTACCACGGGGCAACCACACAATGAATATTTCAAGCCCTCCACCCCTTGCAGGACCTTTCTGGGTGCCCAGCACAAGACTCAAGCAAAGCAAGGTTTGTAAGCAAAGACACAAGCCAATAACAGACGAGAAAATACTTCTGGTTTTCACTGACCTCTAGGGTTTTGGTGCCACTCAGAACATGCTCCCCAGATGAACAGGTTCAGTCTTTATGGCTCATTCAATTCTGGTTTGCACACTGCATTTTATCCAGCTCAGGCTATGTCAGCACGAGACAGTCATTCACAATACTGGGTTACTATTCTCCATATAAGTAATGCTGGCCACTGTTCAAGCCCACAGACATAACAGAGGCTTTTGTGCAGATATTTTTGCCTGAGACTGGGGGCTGCTGTGATAAAGAGGGATGGAAGTCATCTGCAGGAAACACACACACACACAAGCACAGTGTTGCTGGTCAGCGAATCCAGGATCAATGCTACCCTCGAGCTCTGGATATTATCAGAGTTAGGCAGGAGCCAGAATTTCTGTCTCGGAGACAGCCCAGGATTTTGAATCTTTCCAGATTAGATCAGGACAGACTGTTTGTTTCCAGAATTTGCCCTGCAGATGTTTTTCATTAAAATGTTTCTGTTTTGACATTTGCCACTTACAATTTTTCATTTAAAAGAAAAATTTGCAGTGAAAGCCACTCCAAAATGCAGCCAAGGGGTTCCAGTCTGATCAGCTTCAGCCTTTCCAAAACTGTGCTACAGCAAGTGAGGCGGTCTCTTCATTACTTTCTGTTTTGTTCAAAATGAAGTACCATCATAATCAATATTTCCTGCAAAATATCCCGGTTATAACACGCTGATACTATCTAACACAAAGCTGCTTCCACCAAACATTTTTACCATGTCTACAAAGGGAGAGTTCAGGCACCTGATATCCCTCTGTGCAATCATTCTTGCTTCAGCTGCTCCCAGCCTCATTTCCTGTTAAAGCCACAAGAGGAACCAAGCTAGAAAAGTTGTAGGAGAGGGGCAAAAGTCCTAGTGGGAGAAGCAACAGCCAATACAATAGAAGGAAATGCCTTCAGGGACACCACTAAAGCTAGCAAGCACTCCCTTGCATGCATAGCCTCCATTTGCCAAATGGGCTGGGGTAGTAAGTGATGGCTTACGTGGGAGGGATGAGCTGAGCCGAGTCTGTCACCTCACTCATGCAGGCTGTGTTGAGGGGCTCTGGAGCCAGTCTGGCTGAGCCCTGAATTTGGTTCAGATGAAATACTCAGTAGGAGAGCCAAGAGGATGATCTCTGCACCAGGCACAGGCTCCCACATTCTTCTGCTGCCTGCCCTCGCTGTGTGCTGCCAGAAGTGGAAGCAGAGGCACTGCTCTGATAGCACATGCTGCAGGACACATCCAGCCAGGCTCCACGAGACATGGGACACCCTTCCCTGGCAAGAGGCACCAGCTCAGCTTTCCGTGTAACAGAGGCTCAGCTCCTCCACAGTAGTTCTGTGTAGGATCAGTCCCTGCTTCTCCCTACCCAGCATCACCAGCAGTGATGCTGACAGGTCAGATGTCTAGAAGGTGCTGCTTAGAATTAAGATTCAGGCTTATGTCCTCACAAGAAGCATGAGAAAACTAGTCACTACCACATGCCCTACAAAAAAGGCAACATGCTGAAGAGATCAGCCCACATATTTAGAGCTGGAAAATTACTATATGGAAAAAAAAAAGATTAATTTTAGAAATAATGATAAACAGAATTTTTCATGTACTAGTGAAGCAAAAGACTTAGTGCAAACGCTCCAGGAGGATTTAAGCACAACTTTCCTTCGGCTAATGACTCCTGTACATTCCAATCCCTCTCTCCTGCCCCAGTCCCCACCCCTGGCCAGGCTGCCCTGAGGGGATGGTGAGCTCTGGGGGCTGCAGAGAGAAGCCCAGCAGTTCTTTCCCTGACCATGGTCTCTGCCCAGCCATGCACACCTGGATGGAGGCTTAATGCAATGGCTGAATGGCAGTCAGTTTGTGGATGCTTCCAAGTTTCTTCCTTCTTTCCCCTTTCCCCTCCCCTGTTTCTCAGTCCTGCATGAGGAGTACATAGGTGGCATCATAGTGTGGTTCATATATACAGTGGTAGATTGCTGCAGTGATGTGGGTGCCAAGTCAGTGGTGCCTTTGCTGAACCAGTGCTTCTGTCTTCAACAGGGTGGCAGTGACAGTTTGATGCAGACACGTGTGGTGTAATTTCTGTCTATATCTTCCACCCCTGTGAGCTCATTCTGCTCTATAGCAGTCTTTGAGAAATTCAGGGCAGACTTGCAATTTTTACAACTAAAGATACCACAGTCGGGGTTCCAGCTTTGGCATTGCACCTTCACAAGGGCGGTCTGGCCTTAACTCCCAATTCATGCCGCAGGTACCTCATCCTTTCGAGGCAGGTCCTCTACAGGGTTTACTGAGGAAATGTTTAGCGCTTCTTGGTAGGACAAGAGTCAGGTATCAGCATGATGGAGGATCTGGTGCAATATTGTCCTTGGCTTTACTTGTAAGTGCAATATTTCTGTTTTCTTTTAAAACAAATCATGAAGAATGTTTGCTCCCTGTCTGAGGCTTGTTTTGCAGTGTTTCAGCACAGACTGAGACTTATATGGTGCATTATTAATACAAGTTATTAATAGGAGTTAATAATGGAAGCACAGACACTTTAGGGAATGAGATCATTACAATTAAGAATAAGAGGAGCCTACACAAGAAAATGAAACCTTACATTGCTTAAACAGCTTTAATAATAACCAGTGGGTTTCCACTCATTAAGATTACTTTCAGTATCTGCATCAGAGATATGGTCAAAGAAAATGTATTCAGAGATAAGCTGAAGAATAAACCAGGGCAATGAATGGAGAATGAGATCACTCCTCTTTCTAAATATGCAAATAGATAAACATCAGAACAATAGATTTTCTTCTGTTGCGTTCACAAAGGTGCGGCTTGCTTATCTGAGATCAGTGTGTGGCTGGTAAGAACACAAGGCTTAATACAAAATCTCCCAGAGGCAGACAAACAGTTTGGCTAGGCTGGCTTTATTGTAGTAGTACTTTATATATATACACACACATAGGTATGCATGTATTTGTATATGTAAAAACAACCACACTTAATTTTCCCCTTATCTACTGTTCCCTATATACAGAAATATATAATCACATAGCCAGAAGAGTGGGAAAAGGATAATAATTGTCCCTTTAGCATAATGGGATATAGACAGCCACGCAAAAATGTCATCTGTGTGACATGCATCAGATGCAACACAGGGAAGTACAGACCTTAACAGACCTTCACAGTCTTCAAGTAGCTTTCATGTGTCACCTTACCAGTGGTGACCATAAGCAAGTCCGTATTTCTGGGTGTCCAGTTTCTCACATGCCTTTGAAAATCCAAGTCTTGGCTGTTTCTTCCCATTGTACTCTCAGAGGCAGAGTGCCCAGGCAGAAGCAGGGCCTGCTTTACATGACATGCACCTGGGGTTAGCATCATTTCACTGCCTCTGAGGGTGAGGGGAAAATGCACACTGGGTATGGCCAGCCAGTCTGACATCCTATCTATCTTCTATTTATGGCTAGGTAAAGATTCTCCCAAATGTGTAATCACCTACAGGATCCATGCAGTGAAGAAAAGGTGACATGAGATTGGCTATGAGATAGACAAAGTTTCCAGGACCTATTGGTGCCGAGGTTTAGACTGCCATAACTCCACTGCCATTGGCTCCTGTGCTGGCTAGACTGACATTTGTTCGAGTGGCCGTGTCCATGCTGGGGTCATCCCTTCAGTTAAACATATAAAAGTCACACAGTTATGATCCCAAGTTTACCATTTGGTTTAATGAGACGGGTCAAATGGTGCCTTCCTTATAACCCTTCCATGCAACATTTACTTTGGAAAGTTTCCATAGTGCATACCAAATTCACTCAGAGCCTGAAGAAGCATAACAGCTAGCCATACAGCAAACCTGTGGCTCCCTTCAGAACTATGCTCAAATCCATGCCACCTTTCAGATGCTGAAGGCAGGCCTATTATCCACCTTTCTGCCTCCTTCGTTACATTAGCTACCCTAACAGGAACATGGAATTGTAGGAAGTTACAATACAAAACACCCTGTCAAGCTTTTCAAAACAGCAAAAAATAAGTTATCAGGGCTTTCAGATTTTCATTATATTTTACTACCTTTAACTAAACCTGTTTCTGAGACAGATGTATTTTATAATCCAGTTTCTTTAGCGTTGTGTTCAAACCCACAGATTGTGCTAGTGTCAGGCACTGGAATGGGAACTGATGACTCTGTGTCTGTCTGACAAAAGCTAATTCATAGGAGTCATCTGCGTGAAAAATAGGCTGCAACAGTATTCATAAGACATATTGTCCATGAACAAACTCACGGCAAACGTAGACTGAGTAAGTTTTCACCACCGCTGTTCCCTTAGAAAGAGATGTCACTCCTTGAGAGGTGTGCATGGTAAGTGGTGCCGAGATCTGCAGAGCAAATGCACAGCGACTGGGTGCCAACAGCTCTACAAAGAAAATCCCCCAGATAAAAGAGGAGTTGTCATTCAGAAGCCCTCAGTCAGTGCAGATGAAAAGATTGTTTCACCAGGGGAATCAGGGTCAGTAGAAAACAATGATAAAAAATGAGCAAAGATATAAACATAAAAGTGGAAAATGTGCATTACATCATCCTGCGCTACCAGAGCAATGACATACACAGTCACAGCAGGGGGGATGGCCACAACGACCAAGAGGGGAGAATCGTGTTCAACTTTAAAATGTCAGTAGTGAAAGAGGCATAAAAACCTGAGCCTGAAGGGACCTACATAAATGAGTGCCTCTGATATTTCCTCCATATTCTTTTTTTTTCCTTTTTTTGTGTAGACATCTCTATCCTTTGCACTAATTAAAAGCTTCATTTACATGTACTTTGTCTCCCTCTTTCTCTTTGCTACTTCAGTCTGTTCTGTTCTTTTTCTCTCTGACATCTTTCATCTTTCCAGATACCTTTTAAATGAATTTTTCCTTAATGTGCTTTTCTCCATCCAGTGCAGCAGTGGTTGCCATTTGTTCTTTTTGCTTTTCTTATCTTACCTTTTCCTTTTTTTTCTTCCCTATGTTTTTCAGCACTTCTTCTCCCTCCTTCTAGAGAGCTCATTTCTTGCTCATGCTTCCCATTTTACGGCTCTTTGTGTTTGCTCCATCTGTGCCCTACTCCATCTTCTCTCTTACCCTATCTCTTCTATCACCAAAATTACCACATAATCCCTTTCCACAGACATAAACCCACTGATTCCCACCTCTCATCAGACAGTCTCCTCTCTTGGCAACCTTTTCTTCTCTAAACCTCTCCTACATGCATTACTGCCTTGTCCCAGAATCTACTTGCATTTGCAACCTCCCTTTCCACCACATTTATTCATGCACGTACTCAGATTCATATCCTTTTCCCCTCTGTCTACACGTAGAAATAGGGATGAATTATCCTGCCCTCTGCCATTGCAATTCCAGATCCAGGTTGGATCTTCAGAGATTTCTATTCTGACCATCTGAGCCTCTGCTGCCTGGGCTCCAAATCTGTTAGCCAAGACATGAGGCACACAGGCCTCTCTGTCCAGCTCCCTTCCAGAGACACACACTGACCAGATGCTACAGGACCGTGCAGATAGAAGGGTCTCACCTATGTGAGACTTATCATCAAAGACCTTTGACAACCTCATAGTATTGGATGAATATTTCTTGGCCCAACAACTCCACAAAATAGGGACATCAGAAGTGGTAAAGTAATGAGAAGATGAATCAATGTGTCTTGGGCCATGCCAAGAGCCTATAAAAGAGCCAGGAATTCAGCTTATCTCTGCTACTTTGCCCAGCTGTCCTTCCTCAGCCTCCAATCCTAGGCCATGCAACCTTCCTCAGTTCTCTCCATTCAGTCCTGATCTCTGGACACATATAAGCAGTCTCTTGCTTTTCTTGGGAAGATACGTTATGTAGTTCTGCATTCTTCAAGCACAGAATTCTTTGCTCATTCCTATAAATTCTTCCCTACTGCTTGTCCTTTTCTGTATTTCTGATTCTCCATATTTCTGAGTCCTTTCCGAAACTCACTCCCAATTTCTAAACCCTTTTTCTCACCTTGAGCTTTCTTATACAACTGCTAACATCTGGTAAGAGATGTCAGCAGCGTAGGAAAGGGAGCTCAGTGTTGAGCCAAAAAGAAAAGCATAGCTTTTCCTGGCCCAGTTAGCATTGGCACCTCTGTAAAGTTGGACAGCTTGCTGGCAACAGCCACCAAAACCAAGGAAAGGTGACCCAAGCTGAATTCAAAGGAAGAAAGGGGATAAGCTCCCGAATGTTTTTTCTTACTACTGACTTGAGTAGAGCCAAAGGCAGCAGTGTCACCAGGTTTAGGAGAGCACCACTATGTCATTATTAGTGTATGCTACACAGGCAGAGGCCATGTGCTGAGGTCAGGTCAGCACTCCCTGGCATCAGCATGATCTCAGACACATGTATATGTGTTCATTTAGCGTGGCTTTCCAGGCCGTTTGAGCACGTATTCGTACGTAACATAACACAACGTAGTCGGTTTTCAGCCAGCTGTTCTTTAATCCAGAAGCAGCCTGCTCAATAGTCAGTGTGAAAGATATCTGCATCTTTTCATGACACACCACTGCTCACTCACTTTACCCAGAGACTGGCAAGCACTCAGCCAGCGAAAATGCGTGTGAATGCCAAAGAACTGGAAATCCAAGGGAGTGAGTAAGAAAATCTATCACAGTTTCTAACACACCTTTATTGCCTCGGTAATGCATTTTGATTTATTTGATGCATCAGGTCATTATGGGCATTTTTAAATCAATTTACAGCTCAGAAATATGGCATTGGCATGACAACAGAGCAGGGGTTCACCACGTGAGCCGGTGCTCTCTGGCAGCACCACGCTGTCATGCTGTGGTCTCGCAGAGGGCATGCTTCTCAGGCAGCGGTTGCTCCCCAGCAGCTGGCTGCAGAGACAGTTGCATACAATCAGAAAGACCTACATCTATTTCTAATGCAAAACTAATCCTACTCCCACCTTTGTAATGCTGCTAGTTCCAAACCTCGGGTAGACATTCAGATAATGCAGGCTTGTTAGCTGGCTTAATAATATGAACATTTCTTTTCCTTGCTGCTTTTGTCCTTTGGTGCTGTGATCTGTAGAGGACTAGTTTTTTCTATTTCAAATACCAGCAGCTAAGTGATCGTTGTTGTTTCTGCATAATAGAGACCATGGCCTATCAACTGACTCAGCATGTTTTTTCACATGTCTCTCTTTCACTCTATCTTTTTTCCCTTTTCAGTGAAATGCTTGCTTAATTCATGGGCACAAGGTTAATTCCAGCTGCTCACTTCCTCTATAGAATTCTTTTTCATCTGCAGCAATAGATCTGGAAAGATGAGGGGAAGCAAAAGGAGAACCTCGATGCAGTGTATATATATATAAAAAAATAGGACATTAGCAAGACAGCCAGGGTTTGCTTGTTCTTCCTTCTTAGCATTCTTCCCCCAGTAGTTCAACAGTGAATTTTAGCCGACTGTTCCTTTTGAGATGAGGCCCCCAAAGCCTTCTCTCCTGCCAGTGTCACATTACTTCCCTAGTGTTTTTTACCTCCACTTATCTAAGCTACTTATAATGTTTTTGAAGGAATCAGCAACCCCTGAAGTCAGACCTCTCACACACACTGCCTTCATGTTCGTTCACACCTAAAATCCATCCTTAAGGAGAAGAAGATATATTTGTTAGCTTAGGAAAAACATATATATGTATAAAAGCAGTCTGAGTGCTAAACGGAACCTGACCACAGGGGAATTGAAAGTTTGGAGGCATGCTGCTCCCTGCACAAAAGCTAACTCATACTTCTCCTGTTTCTTTTTTCCACTTACGATTATTATTTGTTATAATTCTCTACACTGTGGCAGCATCTAAAACCCAAATCAGGATAGCGGCCACTGCTGTGTGAGACTCTTGCAGTCAGAAAACAAGAGCTACTAGACAATGTCCCAAGGGAACATGCTGATTCCTTAAGCTTGACAGGTTCTGGAAAAGTGCTTCGATTTGGGGGAAAAAAATCTTTCTTTTTAGCACAGTAAAAGTAGAGGGTATCAGGTTTCCCCAAAATAATTCTTTTGATGCCATGCATTATAAAATTGTATAACACAAGATAAAATAATAAGACACAAATTCCTGCACAAGTGCTTCGGTTTTAAGCAGAGAATTGTGCCTAACTTAACATTCAACTTTGTACAAGTGCCCCTTTTCATTGGGAGTTTATGAATTTTCAGCATTTTACTACAGTTTGGAATAGAATTATAAAAATTCAAGCTTTTGGATGTAGGGATGTAAAGTTTCTATGGTTTAGGAAGTGAAAAATACCTTGTGTTCTTGAGTGACATTTATGGGTTAGGAAAAGAATACTGCGGAGTTATAGAGGAGGCAGTTACAAACTGACTTATGGGCTACCTAATGTCATGTTTGCTGAATTAATATTTTGCTCCAGTGCATATGTTTGATTTGAAGAGTTGCCTGCTCTGGAGATTTCATAATTACTCAGATATAAAGATCCAGATTGAAAAGACATTTCTAAGAGTCAGCCACATTCAGTCAGAGCTTGTCACCAACCTCTAGAAGAGATCCTGTTATTCATTAGATAAAGACAGCAACTCACAATTATTCTATTTCCTTTCAGTGTTTTAATTTCCATGCTGTGTTTCAGTGACATTGACAGTAACGGTCAGGGCAAACCAAATCTCAGCAACGGCTCCTTGCCATTGCTCCCTAGGAAAAGGAAATGTATCACACTCTATTGCTTTGACCTTTTGCAATGAGATGTAACGAAGTGACATAAAGAGAAGGGGATATGCAGCTACCAAGTTTACACTTGAAAGACTTTATCGTAATGCTCAATTGACATCTGAAACTTCCTCCTAAGCAACATGTTTGTTGAGGTCAATGAAGGATGTTCTCTTGACTTCAATGGTTTCTATGAGGCTCTTCAAAATTATTGCACTGGCTACCCAAGTACCCACCGTATCAACACTGAATAAATACAGAAAATGGATGAATGCAGTAGCTATGTGTAAAAAAGATGTGTGACACCCACAAATAGTTTGATGTAAAAAAGACAGAAAGTTAAGACAAAACCCCCTCTGTTGTGTATTTTCTTAACTAAAGATTCCTGTTTAATCATACAAAGTACTATTGCGTTTCAGCTGAATTAAACAAGCAATCAATAATTGCTTGTTCAATTGATCAAAATAGTTCTTAATCCCATACCGTTTATTTTCTCTACTGTTAACACGACCCAGAGTCGAGGTATATTTAACAGCAGACAGAATTATTGATTGATTCTGGTTTGCATTTAAGAATAGCAAGAACACCCACTTGGAGTTCTTTAGCAAAATATCCAACTACTAACTAGTGTATAAAAGGCAAAAAAAAAAAAAGGGAGAGAAAGTGAAAAATTAGTCTAGACATCTTAGAAATATAGACACTTCCCTGTCTTTAAACATTTTTCAGCAGCAAAATTTGGGAGGTAACTTTTCTAGCTGCTTGTTCTTGCCATTTTGATGACAATTTGTAGAGAATCAACAAGTTCAGAAGTAAAAACTTTCGCTTAACAAAATGTTTCCTTTTACCTAAACCAGGATTTTAAAATTCCAATCTGAGTACTTTAAAAAGATTGTTATTCCTTCTATGTAAATCAGAAAAATATTTCTAAATGAAAATTTAATGGAAATTAACATTTTCTAAATCTAAAAAGGGAACCGTTGATTTTAAAATATCACAAATAAATTATTGAAATGAAAAAAAACCACCCAAACATAACCTTGTGGAACTCAATGCCTCTCTACACTGAAGATAGAGAGACCCTACATGTTCCAAATGACTAAATGTAGCTGGGATGAATCTGGAGCTCAAGGTCATTACTTCCATGGACTAATGCAAATAAACCAAAGTCATTATTATAATCCAATTAATTTCATAAGATTATCATAAAATAATTTAAGACAGGGCAGACTAACAAAAAAACTGGTACAGAGGTGCTCATTTATAAAAGCATCCCTCTTTCTGAACAGCTGATACCTGCACATCATCCACTGTAATCAGCCACTGGGAGCTCTTTACTGGGCACTTAATATTCAAATACTAGAAAGTTATCTGTAGTGACTATATGGCTGAGAAAAATATGTATATTGGTACCATATAAAAGCATTTTTCACTAGGATTGGTTTTGAACCTCAGCAATTGCGAACAGGTTCCAGGGAGAGTTTAAAATGATCTCCAAGTTGTATATGTAGTGTTTTAGTGCATTGTTTTCCAGCAATCCAAATAGGTGGTACTTTTAAACTAGTTCCTCTCTTCCGTAGTGTCTTGGGAAGACTGCAGGAGGGGAATGTCTGGGAAGAGAGGGGCTTCTACTCTGGGAAAACTGGAACTAAAAAGGCAGGAAGCAATGTATACAAACAACAGATTATTTGCCAGCACTCTGTGCTTTTTCCCTATTGAGGTTGCGGTTTTTAGACAGAAATGCCATTATTTTCCCAGCTTATGCTTGGAGTAGATTTCTCACTGAAGTCACACTCCAGGGTTTTCAGCTACAGAGACCAATAACTCATGGATGGATGCCATAAGCTAAGTCTCTTTCTGCAGAAGAAAACTTGGGAGATACAGAAGATGTAAAATAATAAATAGAAGATGAAAGAAAGCAGTAGGAAAAATAAACGGTCAAGGGAGAATTCCTTACAACAATGCAGAAGTTGCCACAGCCTCCACAATGCTGAATACAGGCAAACAAAGCTTCTTGGGGAAAAAAGTGCCTGCTTTTTTCCAACACCTTCAGTGAAAGGCAGTGTGTATTTGTTCACACTTGAGGATGTACCATAGGCTGCAACCAGCACCACTAGAACAATACCAAGGATTTCTCTTTGAAGAATAGATTTAAAGCATTCTATGCCTACCTCATAAAAAACTTCTATTGTGGATCATTTCATACACATCATGCATACAATACTAATCCCCCTTCTGCCGTTGTGTCCCTGGAAAAGGACAGCTCAGCAGATCCCTCTCTATAACAGACATTCTGTTCCCCATTCCTTGTCAGCCAGAACTGGTGGCTCCTTGTCACCAGCTTTCTGGTGGCTATGGCACACATGTCAAAGCAGTGGAAGCTACTTAGGAAAGGAAAAGCTGAAGTGTTTGCCTGACCTGGCCCAGGAGTTTATGCAGAACCCATGGGAGGTGGGGAGGGTTTAGACCTAGACACAAGGCTGCTCCTTCTGGAAAAAAATAGTGTTCAGCTTAGATGAGACCACTTTTCCCTTTTGTAGAATTCTCTTCCCTTTTTATTCTTCTTCCCACATCTCCCATGTGCTGCTGGTAGCTGAAGTCCCCTAAGCCTTTTGGAGATGGATAGCTCCTCACCTCAACCACTCCCGTCAGGAAACGTTGCTCCGGGAAGTGCCTCAGCTCGCCTCAGTGTAAGCTGAATCAACATCAGATATATAAGCTTCACTGCGTCTTACCTAGGGGTTGCCTTTGGAGGCTGGTGCACTGGGAGAAAAAGATTAAAATGAGACTTTTAATAGTCTCCGAAAAGTCACTAGATCATTGTTTCTACCTTAGTGCATTATTAAGGGATGGCTGCTCCTGTCCATCAGCAGCAACAGGCAGTGCACCACTTAGACACTAATGCTCACAGATCTCAGGGAAGCGGACAAAAATAGAGGGGGGAAAATGACAAGTGAAAGTGGTCAATTCATAACACCGGCTTTCAGTATCAGGTGCTTTAATTAATTGAATGTTCAGTTACCCAAACTCTTTGCCTTCTGTTCTAACTATGGTTCAAATAACAGGTGAAAAAAAATCCAGCTAAGGCTAGGAAGCAGAGAAGAAAAACACCTTTTGGGGTAGGAGGTAGGGAAAACCTGACATTTGTTAAGGAAATATTTCCCCAGGTAACAGTCAGTTTCACATGTGATTATTCACAGAAGACGTAGGGTGGCAGTTCAAATGTACACATTGCTTTTCATCACCGGTTTAGATAAACAGCGCACTGTCATTAAACCACAATGGAGTCTATCTGAGGGCTGTCTCTAAGTTAAATATTAGCAGATAATTTCCGAGTTTGTCTGCGCCAGTGTTAAGAGCAGAGTGTTCACTTTGAACCTTAACGTGAGGCATTCATTTTGATCGTTTAAAATATCACTCTGTTATTATTTTTTCTTAATATTTAAGCAGGTTGAATAATTTCGCAGAGAGAATAACAGCCTCATTTCACTTTAACTAGGGCTTTGTAAAGTCAAACCTTGCAGAGGTTTCAAAACTGTGTCGTTAAATACATAGGCATTAAAACCAGGGCATGGGCATTCAATACAGCAGTGAGGTGGCTGCCAAGACACTTCAGTTTTGGTTAACTAAACCACAGACAGGTCACAACAAAAGCTTTAGTGAAACATGATTCCAAAGTCAACGGGATCTATGCAAGATTAGGCCTAAAGAGGGAAACTGCCCAGATCCTAAAGCACTCTTGCCAAAGCCAAGAGGAGATTCAGCACTTGCTACATGACAGTTGGGTGGAAGTGTTTGGTCCAAGGGCAGTTCACTGGAGCCAGCTTGAGTCTGTTCAACAAGAGCTCTACTGAGGCTTCTGGTCCTGGTACAAGCCATGTTTCACCACACCCATCATGGTAACCGTGTGAATTGAGGTCAGCAGACTTCAGCATTAGCATTAAGCACACACCAAAACTATGTACTGAATGAGTACCACTAAGCTCCTATTCTGTCAGGTAGTAAAAATAAACGAATATGCTGTAAATGTGGGGCCTGGTCATACCTAACTTTCCTAAGCACAACCCAAACCAAAAAGGATCCCCAAAGCCAACCCAGCCCCCCAACCTACTTTCCCAGACAGAATAATGATGTGCATTCCAGCATAGTTCTGCAAATCTGTTATGTAAGAACCAAGTTCCCAAAAACAGCCTCTGGCTATAGCGGTGCAGAAAATATGTTGTTGTCCTTTTAATAACAAAAACAAGGGGAAAAAAAAAAACCTTATTTGTAAAAATAAATGTCCAGGTTTTCATTTATACAGGAATGACTTTGTTGTGTGGTATGCCCTTCAATAAAATAATAGCTTAGGTCCACAGGTATGTGCATGTTTTGAGGTCTTATATTCAGTCGTATTCTTTCTTCATTTTAAAGGTATTCAATATCTTTAAAAACCAGGAATGTAAATTACACACATACGTACTCAGGTACATTGCCTACCTAATTTTACAACTCCTATTAAATGCTTTAATTACACACAATGGGCTACAAATAATAAGCCAGAAATGCATCTAAATATTTTTTACAGCAACACCAGAAGCTATGAAGCTTCTTAGAATGTGAAAGGTCCTCACTGAAAAATAGCTTCCAAAATTCACAAATGAAAAGTCTTTGAGAAGTCAGAGCCTTAGGTGGGATTATTTGGGTTTTTTCCAGTTTTTAATCCACTTTACACTACACTAACAGAATTTTAAAAGCCCTATGTTTTAAAGCCCTTGCTGTTAGGTTGTGCACTCACATATTAAAAATGACAGTAGGCAGCCATTCTTTCTTACCTAATTATAAAGACAATGAAATTATTACACTCCCTTGTAATCTCAGCATTTTCCCAGATGCATATATTTTTATTATCTGATTGCGCATTACTTATTTCTATCTCTTTGACCTTCCTTCTTATAAAAATGTTCTAAACTTCTTCAAGAGTATGGAAAGAATATTTAATACAAAGCAGAGTAATTATAGTGTGAAGGTTCTGAAATATAACTGAAGTGTATCCCTGGAGCTACTTCCTGATAATTAGGTATGACATAAATAATCATGATTAATTATGTTTCTGGATAGTCATCTGCCTCCAATGAAATACTGTTATCCCTGATAATGCTTAACATAAAAAAACCCACAACTGTGTTTAAACAGAATAGTAAACGTCATGTGCAGCTCAGCCACCCAGGCTATAAATGGCTTTGAAGTTGCTGTGATATATTGTGCCACTGGAATACCAATTCTTCATTTTCTGAGCACATTAAATAATACTGTCTGGCAAAAAATCAAAATCCAGGAGACCACAATTACAGCAAGTAATTTTACTTGATGAGTTTTTGTTAAATGGGGTTTGAACATGATCTTGATTTTTCTTTTTTGTCTGGTTTTCTAAAGATGTGATAAACTGTTTACCTATTTGATGCATCCTCTGATTACAAATATTCTCAGGAACAGTACAGGCAGGTATGTGGTTCAGAGCTTGGACAACTGAAGGTGATTTTGAAGAAACCTTTGTTGATTTTTTTCAGTGATTATTCTATGAGTAGCAATTGTGTTTCTGGATCAAGGACTGAACTTTTGTTCTTTGAAAGAATGCCAAGGCCTTTCCTGTTTATGTCCAGTACCTTCATGTAGTATCATTAACACACCAAGGGTGCCTTGAGGCTCATCTTAAACTGTACAAGAGTGCCCTGCCAAAGGAGTTTAGAAATAAATATTAAAAGCAAAGAGCACAATTAGCAGCACTTTACACATGAAAAAACAAGGTGCAGGGATGCCTCAGAGTGTGACCTTCGGGACAGGACTTCCAAATGAGTACTGACCCTAACAGAAGCATCATGGCCAGACTCAAGGATGCCCACAAGCCCACCTGGGCTGACCCCTGGCAGAGCACCAGCAAAGCCAGCCCCCATGGGTCCACTCACAGGCATCCCTAGCTGCCCTCAAAACAGGAGTTTGGGCATCAGGCAGACCACGCTGTGCTGCTCAGGGCAGACCCAAAGACCTCTCTTTTGGAGAAGAATGTCCCCCCGAGAAGATGGTGACTGTTTGCTGGGGATAGGTGGTCACTGCCTGAGCTGGGCTTTCCCTGGGTTTTCCAGGTGGGTTGTGCACACAGGAGCACAGACAGCCCTCAACAAACCCAGAAATGGAAGCAAGTGTCAATTCTAGATGATGTTGGCCAGGTCTTCTTTACTTCTTGATGTTGCCTGTTTGAGCTGCCACTAATTACTGCCCTCTTTGGGAGGGACAACAGAGGCAGAGTCACCTTCAAGCTGTAAGCAGCACACTTGCAATAAGCAAACGTGAAGATGACTGCTAATGCAGCAAGGTGATCCCAGGAGATCCACGGCCTCAACAGGCCTGCCGCTGGACGCACGGATCCCTAATGTTAATGCAGTGGAAGTGGGGGAGAAATGAGGAGTGCTCAGGTTTAAAGCAGCAGTTTTAAAAAGCCACAAGGTGGAAGCAGGAAAACCAGAGGAGACAGAAGCTGTCAAGATGAGAAATAAAATGACTGAACAAGATGCAAGAAAACGGCAGGAAAGAAGGGGGCATAATTCTTAAAATACTGCCATGGATCTAAAGAAGGGAGACAAGGACCAGAAGTAGGTAAAACAATAAAAAATCTAATAAAACCCTAACCTGCCAAGAGTGCCAATAAAATGATAGGAGCAAAGGCAAAAGACTTTTTCTTGGCAGCAAGCAGCACAGATGGTCAGATATAAAACCCATGAGCTTATATGGGGTTTTCATCTGTGTTACATCTCCCGTGAACGAGTGCACAGGAAAAATGTGTACCCGGATTATGTTAAGTGTGAGCAAACTATGGATTTGTATTCATGAATATTCTCACCACAAAGCCAGGTCAAAGATTTCTAAATCCTGTTCATTTAGATCTGCTATAAGTGTCATTGGGTAGCAATGTATCTGGTGAGGTGTACTGATGCAAAGTGACAACGGAAGCATGAAGAATGCTGAAGAGACTTATTTTAAACACACCTGTGCTTGCCACATTATCGTGTCATGAGTTGGGTAACATAATATCTAAGCTAAGTCTGAATCAAATCACAGAACTGGAAGGCATTACCAGTCACTGTTATTTTTCTAGCTGGCATTCCTGTATTTAACATACAAATTTGTACTATTGTCACTGTTGTAATCCCCACTTGTGCAAATATTCAATGAATATGGTGCAGAATTTCTGCCAACATTCAGTTGCCAAGCTGCAGCTGAATTCTGTCCATATTCTCAATGACTGAGAGCATCCTATTTTTAATTCTGCTTCAAAAGTAATTTACATGGCAGATATAACCAAGCCATATAATTGTACTTGACTTCTGCAACTTATCTTAAAGCCTGGTTACATCATCTGAAGAAGCATCTTTCAAGGAGACAATATTCTGGGGATAACGAAATCCCAGCAGACCAAAGACTAGGAAGGGACCACCTCTGCAGCCCCTGAAAGTGAGGAAGAATTGGGAAGTCCTTTCTGTCTTTGGGAACTGCAGAAAGGAGCAAACCCCTGCTCTTAGGTCAGCTGCTGAGTGTGGACTTGGGTCCTTGCTGACTCTCTAGAAGTATCCTGGCCAAAAGCCCATTGCATACAGTGATGCTGAAGCAAACTATTTGCTCATTTTTACTCAGAATCCTTCTTGAGAGGAATGAGCTGTTTTGTGGCTGGGAAGACAACCAGAAGAACCACAGACTGAGCACAGAATGAATAGAAGTGACACTGTAAATATGCAAATATGAACCCAAACCTAGCAAAAAAAGAAAAGCAAGTACCAAAACCTGTCTCCATTCCAGCCGTGATGGGGTCATTAGAAGGAAGTTAAATGCTTTTTTCGGCTATGGGCCATATTCCACCCTACCATATGTTTAAGCATCGTACACTAATTTACAAAAACAATCGTGCAAGTGCACCTATATCTGAAGCTGTCCCTTGAAGGCAGCTTGAGCAGAAATTTCCTTGGTAATCTTTTCCTTTGTTGTGGCTCTGTACTAGCTGGCTTGGTCGGCATGTACTTGCTTCCTTCTTTGTCATGTTGTTCTGTAATGAACTTCTATTTCAGCATGGGGCTGCTTCTCATTCTGCCTTATAACACAGGCATGTGGTAATTGGCTGCAGGAAGGAGCCAAAACATATGTTTCCTTATGGCACTAATTAATTAGTCATAGGCACACTCGATACTTAATTGCTATTGTACACTCTGGCCTGTGCGACTTCTATCTGACTTTACACCTATCTCAATTAGAAACACATGCGAAAGCGAAAAGCGCCTGTATTTTCTACAAGCCAGAGAAGCAAAATTTCACTCATTTCTCTCATCACACCATTAATTCCTAGCACATCACTTATTTAAAACAAAAAATCCTCTACACTCTGCTCAATACATCTTCTAATGTAACCAAGCCTGAACACATAAAGCATCTGCACTCTACTTGAAATTGCTGATATGACAAAGAAAAACCTCTTCCTCAGGACTACTACTCCTCTCCTGTAGCATAACAAGTGCTAGTCAACCACAAGTGCTCCTAAGAATGGCTACTTTTAGTGCTTCTTACCAATAACAGGCAGAGGTTTTGCCCATTAAGGGTTTTATTTTCCATCTTACAATAGTGACGACCATTTGGAGTTTTGCCCATGCCTCTCTGTGCTGGATTTTTAGGTATTTATAACATTTCTATGGTACTTACTGCCATATTACCAAAGCCCCTCTCACTCATTAATCTGCCATATAAATTGTTCCTTTGTTCATTTCTTAGATAACTTAGATCAAGACCACAGCCTCTTAAGCAGATCTAGCAGGAAAAAAGAAATTGAGAGTAAATTAGATATTCTTATTTTCTCATTACTTTTCCACTTTAAGTGTTCCTGAAATAGCCAGAGTGATTAAAACAAACAAAAAAACAAAAAAGCCACAGGGCTAAATTTTACCCTTAAAAACGTATGTGAGTTTGGAGCTACTGGAAAGAGTCCAGCAAAGGGCCATGAAGATCATTAAGGGACTGAAGCACCTCTCCTATGAGGAAAGGCTAAGAGAACTGCGACTGTTGAGGCCCGTATTAAACAAACACATTGAGATGCACTGGATTTGTGAAAGGAAGCCTGGATAAGTGGGCAGAATAGCTAATAAATTCAAAATAACTAACAGACTCAAAGTATACCAACACTGATACGCAAGCGGGAGGGTTTACAAGGGAACAGTTGTGGTGCTTGCCATCCTCAGCTCTCCATCCTCTTGTCTGAAGTCCCACTCCTCCATGGCCACACAAATATCAGCTACTCCTAAATCAGTTGTTGGGTGACCTCAGTTTCTAAGCCAGAATAGTGAACAGGCTCCCACTTTTCATAATGCATCAAGGATGTTATATCTACAGCTCATAAGATGATAGGTGAGCAAATGAATGCCCTTGCAAGGAGGGAAGAATGGACAGCTGTAGTAAAAACTTCTTCCTATCAGCAGTACTAACCTTTATCTGGATGAGGCCTTGGGTGATATGGTTTAGTGTGAGGTGTCCCTGCCCATGGCAGGGGGGTTGGAACTGGATGATCTTAAGGTCCTTTCCAACCGTAACTATTCTATGATTCTATGATATGGGAACCTACAGAAGACTGAATTGTTTAGCATCAAAAGAATATGTACAGAGTAATGTGAATTGTTTTCAGCAAAACCTCGTATCTCAGAGTCAATATTCCCCAATTCAGGGGTTACAAACAGGATTCTAAATTCAGGTTTGTCCATATTTTCCTACAGCACACAAATATGTAGTGACTGTGGATCAAAGTAAGATTTTGTGCTATTCCGTACCACTGCATCACTGCACAACATGAAAACTGATGGTTCACAGTAGTTTTTGAACCTCAAACAGCAAGCATAATGCATTGCCTGAGTACCTTGAGCCAGACCAAATTCCTGACAATCTCATATCTTGTCATTTACACCTGTGCAATGAGAGGAGCAAATGGAGCACTGAGGGGTGCTATTTTTCTCCCACTCCTTACAGAGATGTAAATGAGTTCAACAAAGTGAAGGGCAGTGAAGACAGTGGTGCAAACTAAATTGAGGCTAAATTGAGGAAGTGTGGACTGGATGACCAGGTAGTGAGGTGGACTGCGAACTGGCTGAAGGAGAGAAGCCAGAGAGTTGTAGTCTATGGGGCTGAGTCTAGTTGGAGGCCTGTAACTAGTGGGGTGCCTCAAGGGTCAGTACTGGGACCGGTATTATTTAATATATTCATCAATGATTTAGATGAGGGAATTGAGTGTACTATCAGCAAGTTTGCTGATGACACTAAGCTGGGAGGAGTGGCTGACACGCCAGAAGGCTGTGCTGCCATCCAGCGAGACCTGGACAGGCTGGAGAGCTGGGCAGGGAATAACGGGATGAAATATAACAAGGGAAAGTGTAGAGTCCTGCATCTGGGCAGGAACAACCCCAGGTTCCAGTATAGGTTGGGGAACGACCTGTTAGAGAGCAGTGTAGGGGAGAGGGACCTGGGGGTCCTAGTGGACGACAGGATGACCATGAGCCAACACTGTGCCCTTGTGGCTAAGAAGGCCAATGGCATCCTGGGGTGTATTAGAAGGGCGGTGGTTAGTAGGTCGAGAGAGGTCCTCCTTCCCCTCTACTCTGCCCTGGTGAGACCCCATCTGGAATATTGTGTCCAGTTCTGGGCCCCTCAGTTCAAGAAGGACAGGGAGCTGCTGGAGAGAGTCCAGCGCAGGGCAACCAAGATGATTAAGGGAGTGGAGCATCTCCCTTATGAGGAAAGACTGAGGGAGCTGGGTCTCTATAGTTTAGAGAAGAGGAGACTGAGGGGTGACCTTATAAGTGTCTATAAATATATAAAGGGGGAGTGTCACGAGGATGGAGCCAGGCTCTACTCAGTGGCAAACAATGATAGGACAAGGGGTAATGGGTGCAAACTGGAACACAAGAGGTTCCACTTAAACTTGAGAAGGAACTTCTTCTGGGTGAGGGTGACGGAACACTGGAACAGGCTGCCCAGGGAGGTTGTGGAGTCTCCTTCCCTGGAGACATTCAAAGCCCGCCTGGACACATTCCTGTGTAACGTTATCTAGGTGTTCCTGCTCCAGCACGGGGATTGGACTAGATGATCTTTTGAGGTCCCTTCCAATCTCCAGCATACTGTGATACTGTGATACTGTAATGAGTCAGGAATATAGACACCTATTGTCCCACAGAAGGAAAATTATCCAGGAGAAGCAAATCAATAGGCAAGCATACAGAAATAACAGTGGGGAAAGAAGGGAAAAAGGACAACTGCAATTTGAAAACAACCATAGCAGAAGTTCCTTATGAGTCAGAGGACCAAACAAAGACCACCAACCAGTGAGTGGAACAATCCACTCTCTCATTGACAACACACATGACAGCTGTAGCTGCTGGGGTACAACATCTGAAATTAATGTAGACCATAGCATTTTTCCATAGAAAGCTGATTGTAACATTTCTGCTGCTTAGGAAGAAGAAATTGGAAACATATTTTGTGAAAGACCATTGAGAGTGTTAACGTCTAAAAAAGATACGTCCCAGAGAAATATGTGTAGAAAACCTCAGCATCTAAAATGCTGGGAGAGAGGGACTTACTGATAACCTCAAATGATACTAACTCCATATAAAAATCTTTCGCCATCGCATTGGCCACTCTGCCCCTTTATTGAGCCAAGCAGTAAAATCAAAGTTGGATTTTAGAAGGTGATGTGTTCT
This sequence comes from Pezoporus occidentalis, assembly GCF_034315485.1. Lineage (NCBI taxonomy): Eukaryota > Metazoa > Chordata > Aves > Psittaciformes > Psittacidae > Pezoporus > Pezoporus occidentalis. Next base: position 793,541 of record NW_026914502.1, read on the forward strand.
AAAAAAGCGAGCTGATAAGAGTTGAAAAGGCTCTGGTTTCACTACACTGAAAAAGTGCACTGTCTGGAATTTCATTTTACATCTCTGGCACCAGTGGCCCAATGCATGAGATAATCAGGTTCGTGACTGATGCAAGTCTGGCAACATCAGTGGTGGTATGTCAGTTTACATCGTATCGTATAGCATGAGGATTTGAACTGGCAGAGACTTTTTTTTTTATATATATATTTAATTATAGATCAAGTTTGAAGACCCCTCTGTGCATGCTTTTGTTTTGATTTTTCAGCAGATCTTGAAGTCAATGGATCTGCAGTGCCTGAGTAGCTGGGCCTCTGTGTACACTTTTATTGTTCTTATATTGAATGAACCATAATAAGGACACTGGGAGAGATCTGCTGTTACAGTACATAGTTTCAGCTGAAACGGGGGGAACTTCCTAAGTGCCTTGGCAATCCAACCTCCCAAAAACCCAGACCACTCCCATGTGCCCACTGACTTCTGTGGAACAGCCAGTTCTCGTACTTCTTTCTGAACTCAGCCACTTAGGTTATTGCACATTCAGGGCTTAAGCGCCATCCGCACTGTAACATGACAGCAGAACTCCTATTGGCTTCAAAGGGGCCAAATTTTCATGAATGAAAAATACACTGCTCTTAATTAAAGAACTTGCTTCATGTCAATGACCCTCAGTAGGATTATGCCTAGGGTCTGACTCTCCTGTGGGCGCAGTCTACATGGACTGCTCTCAGAGGATGCCAACAAAGTGCACTGCCTATTAGGGGACCACCACCATACTCCCAAATCTAGGAGTGTTGCTAAATTAGTATGTCCTCAAAGTACTTGCATTGTAACACTTTCCAAGGGTCTAAGGACACGCTCAGTTTTGTGAATGTCTCCTCAAAATGCTCACTATTCCAATGCAAAATAATCGTGTTTTGAGGGCATCTCAACACTAAAATATACACACATTCACAGAGCAAAAGATTATAGCTACTTATGACTTAAAACGATGATGACTCATTGCAGAATGAAAAGAGCCAGTTGCCTTTCTGGGTCCATTTGCTTTGGTGCTAAACAAGAGTTCTCAGAAGAGTTAATACATAAGGAGGAACTGATACCGAGTGTAGGGTTAGGAAGACATAAGCCTGTCTTACACCACTGCTACATTTCCTTACTCAGGTATCCATACTAGCACATAGTGCTTGGAGGCTACAGGTGATGGCTGCTTAATATAGGATTTCTCACTCTGTGGAAGAGACCACAAAGGCCAAAAGTCTGCTCTCTTTTACACTCACTTCACATAAATTTAGCTCCAAATACTGTGAGGGAAACAGGACCAGAAAACAATCCTGAAGCCCTGGTTTGGGCATTTTGCAATGTTTACTATTTCAGTTCCTCAAACTTTCTGATTTCATTAAAATAATGCAATACTGCCTGCTGTTTAGGCAGAACTCTCTCTGTATCTGTCTTTATTGTTGCCCTGTTGAATCAGTCTCACAATAATTATGTGCAGAGATACAGAGTGAAATTACTGCAGCAAAGGTGCAAATTCAGCCCAGAATGAAAAAAGGCATCAATTTCAAACTCTGTAACTAGGTACGCTTCAATATCAAATGCTCAGCAGGAGGCCAAGAACTTCAATATTTATTGAGCACATTATCCTTTCTCATTATATAAATACAAGCCTGTGCTACAATACAAACATATTGGTTTTACAAAAGACTTCAGATGATAGTATTTGAAATGTTACATTAACATTCAGTTTGCCTTTAGTAGTCAGATCAAACTCATGAACCCTGAGGTCACAAGTTCTCCTAGAAAACACTTACATTTACTATAGCTGTATATATATATAAAGTTTGTAACAAAAATAATTTAATATTGACATTTCAAGAATGGATAAATTGCCACAATAAATGTTCCCAGATGACCTGCTAATCTCTGCTGATTGTGCAGTTACTCTCTGCAGAAGTAATTAATGTAATTTGAATATGAAATTCATCTCCATTGACTGGTCATTGATCAGACATAAAGTAGTTGCTCTTGAAAAGGATATTCTGGAAATAGCAAAAATGAGAGTTTTCATTGTATGGAGCAATTCTGCTTTTCTGCTGTGTTAAATTGATCAATTAATGCTACATTTAGCATTTTAACACTTGCCCACACTTGACAAGGAGTTTATGGTAGGCTGACACATCATGTGCTTTTGGTAGATGTCAGTTGCTCCCATCAATATTTTAAAACAGAAAAGAGATTATAATTACAAGAAACAAAAAGGCAGATTATATAATTCTCAATCCAAATCAAAACACATTCTTGGTTAGATTTATGATACTGTTGACTGCTTTTCTCATGTATTGTTTATATTATTTACTCATATTTGGGGTTTTTTTTTGCTGTTGTGGCAGCTTTCTGGAGGTAAAAACACAGCAGATAAAGTATCTTCCTTCATGTTTCTGACTAAAGGATGCAATGTTTTAGTGTACATTTCCCTGCCTCCCTGACATCTGGTGCAAATACTAATAACACATTCACACTGATTCTATTAAGTCAGGCCACTATAGTCATTGCACCAAGTTATGCCACCTCAGTAAAGAACTTCAGTGGTAACTGTTTGGATTTGTCACACCACTTTGGGCAGAGAAATTTCACTCTTCCCATGAATAGGGACAGGAGCCAAGATATCAGCCAGCTCTGAATTAGAAGCCATTTAATTAAAGTTAGCACAGTGCTGAACCCAAATTAGCAAGGTTTACCAAGAGCCAGCATATATTAACTTGAGCTCAGCATGGTAATAGTGCTACGTGCTTCCAGCCGAGTTTGCATAGACAATAATCTCCTAAGGCACAATGCCTATGTGGCCAAAGAGCAGGCAAGGCTGAACAAGTTAAAAGGAAAGTTCTACTACTTTCCCTCATATATCACCCTTGTACAAAAAAAACAAACAAACAACAGAAGTACATCCCAATTGTTATATACAGTATTTAGTATTCCAGCCCTGTTATACTTAGAATCATGGCCTTCTATGGCAGGGTTACAACACTGGTGGATAAGGGAAGAGCAACTGCCATCAGCTACCTGTACTTGTGTAAAGCATTTGACACTGTCCTGCATGACCTCCATGTCTCTTACCTAGAGAGGCATGGATTTGATCAACTGGATAAGGAACTGGCTGGATGGTCACACTCAGAGACATCTGGCTTGATGTCCAAGTGGAGACCAGTGGTGTTCGTCAGGGATCGGTATTGGGACTAGCGCCGTTTAACATCTTTGTTGGTGACATGGACAGTGGGATTGAGTGCACCCTCAGCAAGCCTGCTGACAACACCAAGCTGTGTGGTATTGTCAACATGCTGGAGGGAAGGGATGCCATCCACAGGGACCTTGACAGGCTTGAGAGGTAGGCCCATGAAAATCTCATGAGGTTCTAGAAAGCCAAGTGCAAAGTCCTGCACCTGGGTTGGGGCAATTCCAAGCACAAATGTAGGCTGGATGGAGAATGGACTGAGAGCAGCCCATCAATGGTTGATAACAACATGACCCAGTAATGTGTGCTTGTAGCCCAGAAAGCCAACCATATGCTGGACTATGTTGAAAGAAGCATGTCCCACAGGTCAAGGGAGGTGATTCTCTCCACCTGGAGTACTGCTTTCTGCTCTAGAGCCTGCAACATAAGAAAGACATAGACCTGCTTGAGTGAGTTCAGAGGAGGGCCATAGATGATCAGAGGGCTGGAGCACCTCTCCTGTGAAGACAGGCTGAGGGAGTTGGGTTGTACAGCCTGAAGAAGTCTCAGGGGAGACCTGGTAGCAGGCTTTCAGTACCTAATGGGGTCCTACAGGAAAGGTGGAGAGGGAGTTTTTACAAGGGCATGTGGTGACAGGACAGGGGGGAATGGCTTTAAACTGACAGAGGATTGATTTAGGTTAGATATTAGGAAGAAATTCTTCACTGTAAGAGTGGTGAGGCACCGGAACAGGTTGACCAGGGAAGGTGTGGATGCTCCATCCCCAGAAGCGTTGCAGGCCAGGTTGGATGGGGCTTGGAGCAATCTGGTCCAGTGGAAGGTGTCCTGCCCATAGCAGGGACATTGGAACTAGATGATCTCTAAGGTCCCTTCCAACCCAAACCAGCCTGATTCTATGGTTTTAGTTTTATTGAACAACCTATGCAAATGGAGATCAAAGGAGCAGCAGACTCAACAACTTTCTTGTCCAGAGCAGTCATTACTGGGGATACTGACAATCCTTCTAATGGACTGAATTTACTGACCATAGGGATCTATATCCAGTTATTACAGAAAGAAAGTGATCTCATGCAAGAGTATCTTTATGCCCCAAACCTCCACTACCTTATGGCTCCAGGTACCAGCTTTTCTAAATTCATATATGCCAAGCAGAAGAAAGGAAATGGGTTATGGGAAATTGAAGAAAACATCCTTTCTTATCTCAGATGAAGTAAGCAAAACTCACACTACTTTGATATGCAAGTCTGGGTATCATCATTAAAATACCATGTATGGCTGAAATACTTAGCATGCAGACAATCCTAATTATCTGTTAAGTGCTGTGTTAACATCAGAAACAGCCATGATATTCCCAATTTACAAAACAGTAAATCAAGGCAACAAAAGGTTATTGCAACTCTGATACAGCAGGGAACTATTTAGCTTTTAATTGCTCTTCTTGATCATTCTCTCTTGGTTTATTTCTTTTCATCTGCATTGTAACATGGTTAGGGAAGGACTATATCTAGATGCCACCTCTAAAGTCCTCTAAATTTCACTCAAATCTGCAATCCAAATTTGAAACTTGATCCAAAATTTATAGTTAGTGCTTTTTGACGGGTCCAAACGGTTTCTCAAATCTAGGTAGCTTCAACCATCAGGACCTCTTTAGCCTATGATATAGATTCTTTATATAATTAAATAGAAGACAGTATGAAAATACAATCTGAATGGAAAGATAAGCCCAGAGAAGAGAGTGGTGTATGGAAAAGTGTTCATTTATAACTCCTACTAAGGACCAATATGAAGCAGTCCAAGAAAAAATATTTTTATTTGGAACCATTTGTTGTTGTGTTTTTCTAAAATTTAAATCAAAATTGTCCTCAGGAAGTTTATGTTAAAAAACAATCAACCCCCTGAACTTCCTCTAAAAATTGAGTAGCAATTGTTTTTATTACAGACCCCTTATCATGTGTAAAGCCGAGTACATACAGAAGACTTCATGGCATCAGAAAGGATTTGATCAATCGCCCCACAAAATGTTTTTCATAAATCATTTTTTTTTGCTGAAAAAATAATAAATGGTTCCAGTATCTGAAGGGGGGCTATAGGGATGCTGAGGAGGGACTCTTCATTAGGGACTGTAGTGACAGGACAAGGGGTAACGGGTTAAAACTTAAACAGGGGAAGTTTAGATTGGATCTAAGGAGGAAATTCTTTCCTGTGAGGGTGGTGAGGCACTGGAATGGGTTGCCCAGGGAGGCTGTGAATGCTCCATCCCTGGCAGTGTTCAAGGCCAGGTTGGATGAGGCCTTGGGTGAGATGGTTTAGTGTGAGGTGTCCCTGCCCATGGCAGGGGGGTTGGAACTGGATGATCTTAAGGTCCTTTCCAACCCTAACTATTCTGTGATTCTATGAAAATAAAACTCATACAAATGTTACTATACCTGTGAAGCAATGAGGGGGAAGTTTGACAATTCAGGATTTGAAGCACTATATTCAAACTACATTTGCACAGAGGATAGACTAACTTCTGGATTCTGCACATCCTGCAGCACAGAACTAAGAATGCTTTCACTGACTTTGAGCTATGTAAGATTAAGCTCCTGGGGCAGGTATTGGAGAAATACCTGGGTTTGTAATATGGCAACTTCTAAGCATACAGATAAAGCTGCCCATGGATGCATTATTTGAGAAGTAATGCAAGAACACCCAGTTAAAGACTGCAAAATGCATAGGACCAGAGTTATGGTGACGTGACATACCTCAGCTTCTGAAATGTTCAATTTCTGAGTGAATAATAGTGAAGCCTTAATGCTGGATAACATATGGTTCTGTATTTAATGTTCTATTTAAGAATGTGTGTGCGCATAAATTGTATATATAGGGAGCATATATAGATGGATGCCTACCTATATATATGGGGACACACACATAAAAATTTATATGCAACATGGTCATGCACAGTAATAAAAAGAATAGGTCAGGCTAGAGAAGTACTTCCAAAGCATTTAGCAGGAATGAACATCTTATCTTTAAGATTCCCATAGTATTTTGTCATTCAAATTTCTAAACTGAAATGGAAAATATGCATCAGACTTGAACCTTTAAGAATAAACTTCCTCAAAGAGAATTTCAGCTGTGGAATCAAATGCTTGCTATTTGAATTTACCAAGCAAAAAACCACCCCATCAAGGACCGCACACAGAATTAGTTGTGTCAAAGGAGACTTAGAGGTTTTCAGAACAATGGCATAAAAGATGCACTTTACCTGTTGTAAAGAAAACAGGCACTGAATTAGCTGGAAATTCAAAATAGGGGGTTCTTAGAAATGTAGAGTACAAATGAGTATCCAAGACTACAATGCATTGGGACTTCTACCCAAGGAAGGTCAAGTCTTCAATCTTAACTGGGGTTGTGTGAGTTCTACTGAATTCCACCCTTGAGTATTGCAAACATCTTTTTTTTTGTACAGGATCAGTGATGCACATAAAAAAAGAGTTGCTAATTATCAGTGGTAACAATTATACATTGAACAAGTTACCATTAAACTTCAAAAAGTTCACACTAATGCGTGAACAATTATTGGCCTAATTAAGCAACCAGTATTGCATCTGCACACAAAAATGAAACATTAGTTAAGAGTGTGACAGTGTTGGTAATGTTAGATAAAAGGAAGAGGTAATTTGGATAGCTAATACCCAGACAGAATTTACTGCACACAGCTCACAAAAAAGCAGGTAGTTTCTATTCCGCCCTTCTCTCTTTCCCACTTTTCCATGTAGTTTTTTTTTCCAGATGTGAAATCAAAGGGACATCAGGAACCCCCAAAACCTGAGGGGGTGAAGGGCTTGGGTTTTTTGGGGAGAGAATGGAAGGGGTCTTGTGTAATCGACACACACTGAGAATCCATCAGCTTTTGCGCATAAGAGCACGGGATGCCTTGTGGTGTTTCAGGCTGTAGGAGCTGATGAAATCATTTAGTAAACAAGAATGTCTCTCCCTTAGACACAGGGATACATGATGGCAAGCATCTAGTGAAAATCAGTTTAGGATACAGCACGTCGCGATGTTACAATGGCTGTCATCAGGTTGTTGCTTCTGCATTAATTTTCCTCCTATCATTGCACAAGGCGTATAAAGCCAGGTCCTGTGATAATAGCCATTTATCCATGTTGTCATCTGGGCCTCAGCAATAAAGGAGGGCAAGTTGCAGGGAGGGAGACAAAGCCTCCCAGCTGTGCAGCAAATGCCGTGATTTCACACTTTTCCATTTTTATTAACATCTGAATTAATTTTCTGGGCCCAGATTACATGTGATCAGATGCAGCACTATGTCATCTTTGCTTGAATGTCACTGGCCAATGACAGAAAATTACACAAGCCTACGGAGCACCATATTTCTATGACATTTTCCCAACTCAGCTTTCTCCCTTTACTCCCTATTTATGACTATTTTACTCCCTCCACACTAGATGGGTTACATACTCAGTTCTTTCACAGAGCCATGGAGTCTAAGGAAAATACACTGTCCATTTCACTGAAACGCCTAAAGCTTCAGGAGAACTTACCTGAATGGAAATGCAGAACAGTGTATAAACCCAGTCCTAGGGCTGCCAAACCCAGTCCAGACTGCACAGCTTTTTATCAGTCTGTGCATCTCCTGTCTGTCTCTGTGTGCAGACCTTGAGAGAACCATCAGGATTTGCAGCATTCCAGTGTGAAACTACTTTAAATGTATCACTGCTGTTTAACCCCTTGTACTCTGGTCCAAAGTATGTCCATAGCCCTGCATCCCTGAATGTCTTCTTGTTCCCACTGTACCCCCCAACAAGACCTCAGCATGTGCATATTCAAAAGCCTGGTTTAAAGCCTGTTTGAAAAGCAGACTGGAAGCTTCATAATGTTTTCATCTTAGAGCCTGCAGGACCAATATTGAGCCAACATGCAACCTCAGGTATATTTAATGTACAAATCCCTAAATACTCACATTTCCCTCATACCTTGGGACCAGTGTCTAGCAGGAATTCTTTCTCACTTGTTTCTAAAACTAAAGGGCATTGGCAAGACTGAGTGCCATGCTTTTCCTTGCACTCATGGCAACTCTGTTAATGTGATGGAAAACTGAAATAGCACCCTCAACAGCTGAAACTGAATATTTTCATACTTGTACGTACAGATTCTATCAACTAAAAAAAACCCAAAACCCTGAAATCAAACTAACTTGCTCTTCATGCACCTTCATTCCATCTGTTGATTATTTAGTACCTCACATCAGTCCCAAGGATGCTCTTTACATTTCTCCCTTAACTCCACATGTGGAGCTTGTTGGTGGCAGTGGTTAGGAGGACTGGAAACAGTCTCCTGAAACAGAGAACCTTGAGACAGACAAAACTCTCTATGCTGCAGGGCCAAGAAAGAGGGGAAAAGGGCAGATGATAGTTCTCCAACTGGAATGCACTTCAAAAACATTTTCCAATCCCTGTGCAAAACATAAAGCCACGTAAAGCAGATGCTGCATCCCCTGTATTTTTCACCTGAACACTGCCCTATCCCTATTAGGGGTATTTTAGAGCACTGTGGAATGACCCCATTTTAGCAGATGCTCTAAAAAAAAGGCCTGATACACCTCCTTGAGGTATCACGGGCGTTGCAGCTGCCCATAATTTCTTCATGCTGGTTGATTTGGATGCACCTTTTTCTATTAACATCAGTACAACTTGACCACAGCTTTCAAGCTGAGCATAAGCTTAAATGCTTTGTGTAGGGACAGACTTTATTAAATACAGAGTTCAAATTTAAGCCCAGGTTCTTAAACACTATTTGGAATCATGGAGTAAGCAATGCAGGAGGCATGTTACCCATCTCTCTCTGTTTTCTTGTGCCTACATTTATATCCTGTCTTCCTCTGCCTTTTGAACACATCATGTCATGTTTCCATATTGTGTGCTGGGCTAGGCATGGCAATGGAAATGTTGTCTAATTGCGATTGCACTTTTCATGGCGTTCAAACTACAATAGCAGAATGCACTGCTTTTTTCAAGTAAAACCTTCAGATGGGCACGCCACAAATTATCCATCTGTGGAAGCCACCCATGGTGAAGGAACTTTTCACCAGCCTTTTAAAGTTAAGATTTCTGCAAGAAGTATCCTCCTGAATTGCAGAACGAGTCAGCAATACCTACAGTTTTCTGGGACTGAGCCTCACAGAGATTACTTTTGCTTCAGCCATTAGCAACTATTAAACTAATTTCACATTATATAAAGCTGATGGAATATGTGGGAAAGGCAATCTTCAAGGCATTAACCCTTCACTTCTCAGCATGTTTTTTATGCTTGAAAGGAATTTGATGATTTCAGCTTTTTTCTCCTTCTTAACTTTGCCTCCATTAGGATTGCTTGAGTGAATAAGGGGTTGCAGAAACTGGCCCTTATACTGTAATGTAATCACAGATTGATTCAGCTCTGCAATCAGTCACTCATCTGTGATGATCATTTCAGGGTCCTGCCAAGAGTTTCTGGAAGGCTCTGTGCTAGCTCTCTTCTGATCACACAGACCACTAAAAACGTTCCTTGTATGCTACTCTGCACTAATTCATATATCTTGTTCTGAGGGGAGGGAGAAAGAATCATAAGGAATCATAGAACACTAATGAAACATCAATGCATACCATCCCCAGCAAAATCAAACACTGAAAAACTGCAGATACAAATAAAATCTGTTTAGGCTGGGCTTAAAAATAGTAACAGAAAAAGGCAGAAGTAAAATTTAAAGAAGGGAAAAAAGGTTTGGAATGTGCATTTGGAGAGAAAAGGGATATCCAAAGATCAGTGTCTCTGAGAAGAGCCCATTTACCAATGTCTAAACAGCTAATAACTGAATGTAAAAATGTCTGCTCAATCCAATAAAAATGTACTGTAGGATTATTTACTACATCGTAAACTTTAAAACATTAACATGAAGAGCATAAACAGAAAACTGAATATTTACTGTGTCAAAGACTAGCTATGCTTTCCAAAGTATGAGTCAGATATTGCTACTAATAACACTGACAATAATATTTCCCCTGGCGTGAGTGAAATTACTCTGAGTTAGAGTACACAGAAGCACTGAATCTGGCCTTTTGTCTCTTGCTTTGTGATATCCATCTCCCTGATGGCTGACTCCCACGAGCTGACTCCCTCAAGCTTTGGACACCTGGGAAGAGCCACAGACTCTGGCATTAGCTAATTGCTAGGACTGTCAGTTTTATGTATGGGGTGTCACAGAATCTCTTTATTTTCGGGATACCTGGAAGTGCCGCCGCTATTTTCTTGTTCAACAGCTTGTATCTGGTACTGTCAACAAATGTTGCCCTCACTCTCTGTACCTCAGGATGATAAATGCATCACCTGAAGGCTGCAAAGACCAGTTCCTTCCTAGCACTTCTCTCTTTAAAGGGTAACATAATGCTTCAAAGGTGGGAAATAAAAACCCATAAGGAGTTCTGAAGAGGGAAGGACGTGTGCAAGTGCAACCATGCAATCAACTGGAATGCGTGGATTTTTCCTGCCTGCAAGATCTAAAACTTAGACAATGACCTACCATTGCTTTATTGTTGCAGGAAAACAAAACAGGGGTGTCTGTATTTCCTCTTGCACAGAAAAATGTATTGATAGGTTTGCAGACACAAGACAAGCATGAATACTTTTGGGTTCTTTGTTAAAGCATCAGGTCCCTGCATACTCGTTAGGTCCTGCATGAAAGGGTTTGACTAAAATTCTGCTTGACAAATGTACTCTCAGAAGTGTTCTCAGGGGTTTGTCTCATCTTCATTATCAATTCAACCATTTTTAATACCAATGTTGGGGACAGGTGAAGAGGGATGGAATCTCTTCCTGGCAGTCACTGTTGGCAATGGATTTTTTGCCCACATAAAAAGTCAGTGGTGTGCATGGCACTTGGTTAGAATTTATTACGTGTTGTGGCTCACAGTGTCCAGACAGAACACAGCATATATTTTTTTTTCTTTTAAAAAAGCAGATTTTCTTAAAATAATGAAATATTCAATAACAGCGATTTATTGGTGTGTTCTTTATTTGTGGGGATACGGAATCGCTCTTTTCAATCTTTCTCTTGCAAGCTCAGCAGTGTTGAATAATCATGGGAAGGATAAGGGAATTTACTTCACTAACCTTAGTAATAATTTGAATTGTCTTTGAATATATTTTAATCTTGATTTAAACATGTACTGCAGTGTATTCATCTTGAATTGCCCACTCGCATAAGAAAATACAACTCCAGAATATGCTTATTAAAGACCATAATGCCTTTGAGGGGTTTTTAAAAGCAAAGTGACGTTATAATCTTCTTTCACTGTAGTAGTTGCATACTTCAAATGCAGACAATGTTTGCTTTATAATTATTAATTATTATGGCTGCCAGATACAATTAAAGAACAGCTCGTGCTCTTCCTACGGCTTCCTTCAAGCATTCACCACATAAGACATTATTGAAATTGCTAAATTAAGAAATACTAACAGCTAGCGCTTATATGATCTTTACTCCTCAAACCCTTAAAATATTTTGCAAAGAGGGGCATTATTGACCAATATTGTCGTGAGCAGAAGTGAAGGACAGAGCATTTGAGGTGGTTCCGCTTGTAGGCATTGTACATGGAGGGTGCAAGCCTTTTCAAAGGCTTTTCACATCACAGTGAAAGAACTTTCAAAAAGGTTGCCCAGGGAGGCTGTGAATGCTCCATCCCTGGCAGTGTTCAAGGCCAGGCTGGACGAGGCCTTGGGTGAGATGGTTTAGTGTGAGGTGTCCCTGCCCATGGCAGGGGGGTTGGAACTGGATGATCTTAAGGTCCTTTCCAACCCTAACTATTCTATGATTCTAAGTACCACCAACACATCAGGCTTCCTCCTGGTGAGTGCCTGAATGTTCAGTGTGAAATGATAAAGAGATTTCCAAAGCACAGAGCTTTGTAGCATGCTCTTCAACACAACATGGGGCAAAGAGTTTAAGAATTACAGCATTTTATACTAAAACACCATGCAAAAATATACTAGCACAGTGACTGTGGAATTGGTCTGCTACAGTCACCTATTGACACACTGGCTCTGTCTTAACATTCAGATAACCGAGGTTGGAAGGCAAATATGATTTTGCATCTTAAACAGGGAAATGGAAAATGTTTTATAGGCTTTCATGCTTTATTTGAAGATTATCGTAAAGTGAGATTTTTCATACTGCAAAGACTCTAAACCGCAAGCCTTCTGTTTGAAGGCTGTTGACAGTCACTGCAATTTTTTCAGAGAGTGATCTGGTCTATTTTCAGCAGAGTTGAAAGTATCAGAACTTAAATAAAAAGCCCACTTTTTAAAACAAAGAACTGTCCCTAACTGAACAAAGCCTCCCTGAGAAAAAACCAAGTGTTCATCTGCATTCTGGAGCACATTCTTCAGCCTTTTAAAGAAAAATATGACTCAAAGATTATTTGATTTTTAAAAATGAACATGTTGGCGGATTTCAAAACACATTTGATATAGTGCTACTTAGAGGCTGAAACACAGGGTTATAAACTACAGAATAAGTAATCAACCCCGTGCATCCATATGTATTTGCCATATTAATATTTACTTGATCCATATAAACACAATAAAAGAATGAAAACAGAATCACTGCTCATTAGGAAAACCTCTCCATAAGGCTGTGTTTTCCACACATGCCTAACATGTCCCCATTTATTAGTGAGAGTCATTTCAATATTTCTTTAGGAACAGCAATTTGCTTAATTGTAGCTGAACAAGATGGCTGTAAGGTGCTGAGGTACAGAGAGATTTTTAGCCATGACAAGTCATGAGGGAAACTAATCTCTCCTGATGGGTGAATCAAATTTTTGGATTTTGAGTCCAAATCCAACAGATGAAGCTAGTCCACTGAGGCTTTTAATAATCAGAAAGGGGAAAGGAGAAGAACTACACAGCTAAATCATTGTAACTAGACAGTTGGAAAGGCAGAGACAGTTTGCACTCGTAACAACTCGGACTTCATGAAACCATGTAATGGAATAAAAACCTTAACAAAGAATTAAAACAAAGATGGAGGACTTTAATTGAAAACTTGATCAATTAGCACAGAGGCCATAAGAAGGAGGCATCAGAGCATGAAATTTGATTAAACAGAACCATAAGTTCTACTTCATTTTCAGCAATGTCGCGAAACTGATGACCTTGAAAAGAGAAGATATTAGAAGAGTGTAAAATGGCAGTTATCTCAATGCTGGTTAAAAGAGAACTGATAATAAATATTGTACAGTAAGGAAGCCTTAAATTAAAATCACATACATATTCAGAATGGAGAGATGGGTAGTCATAAATTGCAGTAATTGACATGCAATCCAAATTTATTACAATGGATCTAGGCAGAGGGAATGCGAGACAGTGCCCTAACTCCACAAATTTGACAAACGGAGCAGATCATACTCTAGGTCACTGACTACTCAGAGTATTTTTTGACAGTTGGCACGACTCTACTGCATTAGATGATCCTTTTGTAGTCAGTAAAACAGATTAAAATTCTAAAGCTAGACAGCATCTACAGCAACACAGCACTGCAGTCACAGTGTGATTCTTCTCAGTTTTGACCCACTAGGAAGTCACAAAAGGATGCTCTTTCATCCACGTGACACTGCCATAAACCTGTGAAGACCTCACTCTTTTTGATAGGTGAGATAATAGGTGAATGTGATACACTGTGTTGGACACAACACCTTTGTTCCTACTGCAAAGAGGTGTGTCTCCACAGTCGCTCTTGTAGATTGCTTCAAAACATGCTCACCCATGAGCTACAAGTCTATGTTCTTCTAGGACTAAATGCAAGGACTCAGCTATCCAGAACATGAAACATAAGCACCATCAACATGGGGCTTACGTCTTGAGCTGCATTTCAGCTTTATCCCAGCTATGAACAGACAAACAGTGCCTTTCTGATATAAAGCCTGTCGGAATAGAAAACAGAAAGGTTCTCCTTTATTTTTTCTTTTATGTTTTAAAAAACTGCAGACTGATGGAGACATTACAGGTTCAGTGCTTTATGTGACGTGGCCATGCGTTTTGGTTCCCTATAGTGCACCTTAAGTTTAGATCTACTGTCATGTGGAAATACAGCTTAAGTGATTCCAAGGTGTTTTTTTTCTGAAGTGGCATGTCCTTGCCTGCCACTTTGTAATGCCTATAGGATTTGAATGAGGTTAACAGAGAGTGCTTTTGAGAATCCCACTTCTTGTGAATTCCAGAATGGAACAGTAGCAAATGTGTTAAGTATCGTGTGATGGTTTTGCTATCAGTGCTCTTCTGAGGGGAAATTTTATGGATAAAGGTTCTTTATGAGAGATTAAGAAATATAAAAGTTCTTAACTTTAACGGGGTTTACATCTTGGTCCACCTGTTTTCCATGCTGCTGACCTCAACAAAGCCAAACTGATTGCAGGAGGATAATAACAGCATCACGTTGTAGTAGCTACAATGTCAAAAATAACAAAGAAAGAATATTTCATTTTCTTTATGGCAACAGAAAGCAAAAGGAATTTTAGCTGTGTAGCAGTAAATGTTGCCCTTTACTCTCTGGAAAAGAACCAAATCAGTTAACCACAATAAACTGGGATGTCCACATTAGTGCTTCTTGCTTCACTGGGCTACCTCCCTCTGCAAGGGAGAAAGGGACAAGCACTGGTGTAACACTGATTTGCAGTGATCAGGTTTCCAGTACATCCTGTCCTGGATAAGTGCATAAGCACATGGAACACTTAGGAGTAAGAGGACTATTTAATTCTATCCAGTTCATTCATGAGAAGTTTTGCTTTCAATCTATTCCCTTATTTTTAATTCTCTGCTGAAGGAACAACCAAATATTTTTGGTTGCAAATTACACAATCTGGCCTTTTGAGATCAGATGAGACCATTTCCTAACTGACTGTTCTTTAATTCTGTAAGAAATGGAGAAAGTTTGCAAACACCATGCATTTGTTCTCATACATTTTCTTAGTTTCCTTGGGCTCAGAGTACCAGCAGAGACCCTGATATTCCATTAAGGCTGTATTATTTTCTTATCTTCTGTTTTTCTTCAGCATGTGCATAACTTTCCCTCCCGAGGGAAACGAAAGACACCACCATCCCATCCCATAAGCACCCATCTAAACAATACCAACATGCAAGGAGGAGTGCTATTTACGCAAACTGATTTTCTTTCCTTGTTCATTCCAATGAAGCTTATACCAATTGGCATCAGTCTGGCTTCTGGGAGTCTATGGCTATTAGTTTCTTCTCTTTCTTTTTTTCTTTTTTTTTCTTTCCTTTCCTTTCTTTCCAGCCTTTGGTTCTTTACTAAATTCCCTACCACGCATGAGAGGCATAATGTATTTATTCTGAGATAATGCTACTTTAATTCATTGCAGTAAATGAAGTGTACCACTAAATACTACTTTTTTGGCAGTCAAGTGGGATATGAGAATAAACATTGAAATATTAACATTCATGAGCTGCTAGGAGGAGGTCTGTTAATGCAACCATCTTAGGAAAGAAAAACCCAAGGAAACCAAGACTTAGTGTTCTAAAAGAAATAAAATAACCAAAATTGATTAGTAACTCACATTCCTCAAAATTCACAGGCACCAGAAGGGCACCACCACCATGTTTTAAATGTGCACTGCTGATGTATGGGCTATAGGGACAGAAACAGTTCAACACTCAGATCCCAGAAGGCATCTTTCTCGAGTCCACACAACTTCTGCACTGGCCAGCAGCCGCTCATGGTTAGCAGGTCCCAGAAAGATGTAGTAAAAGCGTAAGAGCAAAACCTCTCCAGAAATCTCTTTGCTAGCAGAAATCACTAAATGAGTAGAACGTATCCAAGGAAGTTCAGCAGATGCACTGAGTCTGCACACAACCACCACAACCATCATCTCCGCTAGCCTACAGAGACCTTGTACACCCACAGCGCTAGAGTGTGAAGTGTGAAGCTCCTTCTTCTTGGTGATAGGCATGAGAGGTACCTTCCTCTGCCTGCAAATAAAGACCAGAGAGGAGGAATCACTATACAGCCAATTGTATTATTCTTTGCTTTCTAAGGACTTGCAACAATCTTAAGCCACTGACTAGATGCTTTCTGTGGGTTCTACATGCTGGTTCTGACATAGAAACACAATATGGACTTTTTTTAGAACACCATATGGACATTTTTGGTTTTAGAACTGGTGAGGTTTGCCACAGACATTAAAGTTTTTATTAAAGCAGAGTTCTCCAGCATTTCTAGGACCACAAAAATCTGTGAGTCAATGCAAAACACTATTTCCAAGAAGAAGATGGAAATGGAAGAAACTGGGCTTTGGAGGAAGAATACATCCAGGAAGATTCCTTCCAACCCAAATAATTCTATGATTCATTCCCAAAAAGTCCTTCCACCCCAAAGCCCATGTTGTTGTGCATTCTGTGAAAGACACAGATGAGGAACAGCTGTGTTATACTCTGCACCTCTTTCAGGATATGCACCAGCCAACCATCAATCTCTCTTACCCCTTTGTTTCAGCTGTGGTGGATAAAGCGAACACATAGGTCCTAAAAACTCGGTGAAAGTCCATATGAAGATCGAACAAAGACTCCCAGTCTTAAATCCATTGCCTTTCAAACCCCAGCTTGCCTTGTATCCAAAGTGGGCTCAAGGGAAGTTCTATTGCAAAGCTTGTTTTATCCTCTGCAAACCCTGCAGAAGCAAACAATTCTTAGAAGGGTCTTGATGCTGCATGCAGCCAGGCAGTGTAGGAATTACAGGCAGTCTGGCCCACAGGCAATCTCCAGCCAGCAATGCAGATGGATAGATAAGCTATATCTATATTATCAAGTAACACAGGCCAAAAAGAGGAGATCTGTGGACAGAAATGGCTGGTGCTTAGGAAGTGGTATCTGCACTAGCTGCATTTACTTCAAACTAGCTTTAGACAGGCCCCATGCTCTGAGCCCATTGCATTTGAAGCACAAGACAGCTCAGTAACATGAACTGATTTGGATACTGTCCCACTGACTCTGGAGGCTTAAGTAGTTCTTATTTACAAAGCTTGATTGGAAGAAAAGGGGTTTCCTAGACCTAGAGCTGTTGTTTTACAGCTCGCATGGCACTGTTTGTGATATGCGACAGGACTCTAGCAATACTCTTGATGGTATCTGGCACCAAATTAAGTACCAATACCGATTTAGAAATGAGGACTATGACTCACTATCAGTTTAAACTGTGTTATTGAGTAGAATCAGATATCTTGGCTCTAAAATATGTGATAAGCATGTGGGATCTTGGGTAAGAAACTGTAAGGTGAACTTGGGTATAGGGTATATGAGGCATTTCAGTTTTCAGATTTCTGTTTTCTTTTCTTTTTCCCAGGCATTTCCAATCCCAATTTAACTACTACTGATGTTCAGCTTTTCTTGCCAAACTCCCAGTAGGTTTAACAAACCTTAAGCCAACAGATTTGTTCATTTTGCTGTTTAGTTTGATGCCACACTAGCTGTTGACCTTGTGCTGTGGCTTCACTTAGCTGGTAATTTACCAATCTTATTTATTATTTCAGAATTATCAACATTACTTTTAAGATGTTATTTGAAACAATTACAGTGAGTGTCATTCATAGGAATTCTCCTTTTCAAGTGGGTACAGCAATCCTTTTGATTTTTTCCACTTATTTTCATCTGCTACAAGGCTTTAAACTGTAGTAGTTCTTATGAAAAATTCAAGAACTAGAGCTATGTTTTCAACCGCAGCTTCTAATTTATGATTCACCACTTTTGGAATACCAGACCTAAGATACCCTGCAGCTAATTTTCAGAGGTGCTGAATGCCCACAGCTGCTGGTGGCAGCTGCTTGACGCTAGTCTGTCTGGAGATTGGCATGTTAAACACTAGGGTACATGTAGCCACAAGATAATATTGCCAGTGGCCCTATGTCAACCCTGAGCTGAAGCAATTGGGTCTAAAGGGTAGGCTGCACAAGTTAGGAAGTTAGTATGGGTTTGAACACATGCCTTTCCACCATCATTCTCTGTGAGTAGTTTATTAACAGCACAAATATGAATGAAGCACCTCAACCCATCTACAAAGACGTTAAGTTTTAAAAAAGCTTTGTGAGACAAACAGCTTAGAAAGCACACTTCTAAGTAAGCTACCTCTCTTACTGCTCATAAAAATGTCCACACCTGGTTTGGAGTACTTAGCTTAAGGCTGGATTTGCTGGTGAGAAAATGCACCTGTACTCTGACTCCTTATTCTGTACCCTCATTCTACTAATATCACTCAGTATGGTACTTGCGTTTCCAAAGCATGTGATCAAACAAGGCCACACCACCATTTCCTTCTTCTTCCTTAGTGTAGATAGAGTTGTGCACCCTACCACATTGTAATTTCATACACTAGCTTTGCACAGCACTGTGTATGTGTATGAAGAAAAGACCAAGGATGAGAAAAGAGATCGGCTGATACATCCCTTTAGACATGCATCTAAGCCAAGCAGTTTCTGATACTGGCATATAGCCAGCAGGAATTTGTTTGAGAGGTGTCTCCTCTGCTGTGAGGAAGACCTCTCAACCATAATGGTTTGCAATCAGAGTGAAGGAACCAAGAAAAGACTTATTCTAATGTACATGTTTTCTTAACAAACAATATATGGTCCAAAGCATCTCCAAGAGGACTGTTTCACATTGGGAAATGTTGAATTAAAATAGCCAAAAGCCAATTTTCATCCCAAAATTGAGAGAAAAGTATAAAATTGAATCATGTTTCACCTTTTGCTTTGATTCAGTCATATTGGAACCTTGGATTTTTAAAAGATTGAAGCATTTAATTTAATTTTGTTATTACCCATTATTAAATTAAAGTTGTTCACAGTTTCAGAATAAATCAGAATTTTTAGTCTAACTGAGAGTCACACTGTAATTGAGGAAAAAAAAGCACACTTTGAGACTCCAGAATATCTTGTGCTAAGATACTCTGGTCAATTCCTCTCTCACTTACTCTGCTTCTGGGTCCTCATTCATGTTAAATGTAAGTAAGAAATACAGGCTAGCACCTCTAGAGGATGACAATGAAATTTTACTGAATTGTGATTGAGACACTATTTCTGTACCTTCACTCATGAAAAAGAAGCTGTGTTTGTTACCAAAGATAAACACATCACATAATCACTTCAGTTGCTGTTATATAGCTTTTTTTTTTTCTTCATTCTGTACAATGACACCGGCGTGCTGGATGATAATCGTAACTGCAGTTTACAATTGCTTTTCACCCCTAAAAGGTCCAAATATGCTTTAGAAGCCTTTATAGCAATGTGGTTTGTGGGTTTTTTTTAATCTACCACTACAGTTCAAACACCTCTGGCATGGAATTTGGCAAGTGTTCAACAGCCTTTATCACACAGATAACTAAAACTGAATGCACAATCCACAGGTCAAAATAAAATCATCCACCAAAGATAAGACCACATTTTCAAGATTAATAGTAATAATAACAAGATAACCAGAACACAACAAGTTAACATACATGCGTGGGGCAATGGTCTATGTAGAGAAAGACGTGGAGCCACCCAGACTCCAGGAAGCCCATCACTCTCTTTGAAATGGATCCTTCTCTTTCTGCATACCCTGCCAGTGCTACTGGAAAAAGTGGAAAAGTGACAGGGCCATAGGATGCCTCTTCTCTATGATATGAAATGACTACTCTTCCAGAAGGACTTGCAAGGACCTGTCTCACTTCACTCTTGTGATGGCAGGCAGAGTCAGTTCTACATGGTCTGTAAGATAGAGGCTTCTCCACACAGTCTGAACAACGGCTGTCGAGACAGTAGGTTTTTCATGTCACCCCATTTAATTCATGCTTTGTATGCCACTCATCTGACCACCAACCACAGTTATACTCAGTCCTTTCAAAGGAATCCTAAAAGGCCCCCTTGAAACATTAATTCCTACCGTTTCCAGGCTGTGATCCCTGAAAATGGTCCTATATGTATAAAAATAGAAGTTGGTCATTTCAGGACGTAAGAACATGCATCCACACGTAGGACTCTGGGATCTAAAAACCTTGCTGCAATCTTCCACCTCCCAACCCCTTGCATTCTGCCTTTGCTGGAGCAGAATTGGAGGTATTTAGTACAAAGGAAAATGGCAGAAGCCTGTGCATTGTACTTTCCTCTGCAAGCACAGCACGAAGACTCCTAGCAAAGAACATAGCAGAGTTTATAACGATGCTACATTTGCTACTAGTCAACAGACTGAGTCGCACCTGCCACATACAAAATGCAGGTGGGACCTTTGCTCTTGCCAATATTAGGTCTGGCAATTCACATATATGTGGCCAAATCATCACTGGAAACTCCAATTGCACCTGCATTGCTCAGGATCTTGGCTCCAGACAGCATTTGTTAAAAAGTCACAGAGTTGGATGTTGCTCTCATTGCGTGTATGAAGACACCCTGTGCACTGAGAACAGACTGAGCCGTGCTCAGCTGATTGCTCACTGACACTCTCGTGTGGTATACAAAAACATATTCTTTAAAACATATAGGTCAAAGTCACATCCACCTTAGTGTCTTCGTTTTGTCATTTAATTATTTGAAGTGCCAAGGTTTAAATGAACTACTGAAAATGAGATATAATTCTAGCTAGAACACCATTACTATACTGAAAGTTAATGGCCTTCATGTACTGTCATTCTGACACCTTGTTTTCATCAGGAAACATGTTTTGAACTAAAATGTTCCAGATTTCAAAATCTTTCACATGCCCATTTTGGTTTTGTATTTTGATTTTTGACAATATGAACAGGAAAGTTTTAAACGCTGCTTTACTACAGGGAGAGTGGACACAGGGAAAATGAACTTTTTTTGCTTATAAGGGACATATATTTGTATTCTTTTTATGAGTTCTTTCACCAGAAAGACCTAAAGCTAGAAAAATTACATGTTTTCACTGCGTGTTCTTGTGAATGAGGGTCTTGATGTAGGTAGGGACTGGTTGCAAACAGTGCTCTCTGTACATAGATATAGTTTTACATAGGAATAAAGTCTTTAACACATTCAGTTTAAAGTCCTGCCAAATCAGTAGGAGCCTTTTCAATCATGATAATAGGCTATGGTTTGAGCAGAAATATATATTAAGCTGTGGGGATACCTGAATTTTGCAGAACTGTTTCTGTTCTGCAGGGTCTCAAAGGAGTTATCTCTCCACACAGTTCCCCCTTCAGCAGACCCTATCTCTGCATCTGCTCCATGCGTGTGAAAATGCAGCAGTAGCCTTGAATGTGTCCTTGTGCTACTGTTCACCATGCCTGCACAGTGCAAAAAGAAAACTCCAGCTGGATTACCAGAAGAAACTGGAGATCTTTGCTTTAATTTCTGATGTGTCTGCTTTCTATATACATTTAAAATAAAACAAGATTTAGAAGTTGCTTGTTTAAATGGAAACAAGTCTCCAGCTGATGTCTCAGTGACAGCCTGCTCAGTATCCTAGACCTTCTTAGCATCCTTTCGAGGCCCCAGGGTCCTTATGCATCTTCTGAGGTTCCCCCTTTACAAACTCTCACTGGGGCCCTTCCCTTCTTCTTCCAGAGCCACCAGCCCACATGCTGACTAGAGTGGGACTGACCTTGCACAGCAGCTAGCTGAGAACAGTACCCAGCACAAGCCATCCGGGTCAAGTACAGCTCCTTTCCTTCTTGCTTCTAGCTAAAGGTCTAAGTATTTCCTGGACCACATTGCTGTGTTATCACCCGGTGGCAGGGTAAGAAATCATGGGCTTGTGGATCAGCAAGGAGGCAGCTCCCAGGCTGGATCATATTGTCTGAGGGCTGTGTTCTGCATTAGTACTGAGCAAGGGAACAAAATGAAGGCTGTGCACAGTTGTTCTTGTACACTCTAATAGATAGCACATTTCTGTCTGAAATTTCTTTTAGTGAGATTAAATAAGACTATCAAGGGCAAATTGTCAATGTGAGAAATACACATTGAAATACCCATTACCTTTAATGGAAGCTGTGCAAATTCAGACTGCGTACTTACTCCCTAATGTTGTTCTAGAAAATCCTTTTTGTCTACTTTTCATCAAGTTTTCAGTAGTAGTGTCCCTACATGCATATTACAAATCCACAGTGGAAACTTTCAAGTCAGTTTCCTTGAAGCTTGATAATTACTGGATGTCTTTTCCATTTTCAGCCTCAAAAGTTTGACTTTTTTTTTTAGTGTATTTACTTTTTCTCAAAGCCTATCTGGTTATCTGTCGTACATTCAGAAATACTTAGTTAGTAAAGCTGACGGTGCAGTTCACTGCGTTACAGGCTGTTGTTGCAACGAGTTATGTAGATTAGCACCATTTTTACTGCACCACATGAAAGGGCATCTGGTTTAATACATGGTACCTCTCTTCTGTTTGTATGCAACCACTGCGGTACATACATCTTTCCCTGAAGTGATTTTCTGTTGATGAAGGTTTATTGGAAGTCCTAAGACTCCAGAGACTGTTCAGCTGATGGCTCCGAGTCCTGAAGATGGATTTAGAAATACATTATTTCTTTCTTTCAGTTCGCAAAAGAGGCACTAAGAATCAGACGTCCTTTTAAAACAACAGTAAAATGAGATACAAACTTGAGTGCTTTATTATGAGAAGTAATTCCATTTCAGATTTTGCGTATGATTGACATAGTCTATGCTTTGATAAGATTAAAAAAATCTCTGGAGAGAATCGCTCATAATGAATCATTTATTATGTATATCTCTTAATTCTAGAGGGGTTAAGGATGAGTGAGCATGAAAGCCAGGGACAGAGCTTTATGCATCCCATAAACAGCTCTCACAGATATTTGTATGTGTCCTCAAGCACCTCTGATGAACTACAGGAATGAAGGGCGCTTACCGCTTTTCCTACCAGATGTGTGCTGTGCATAAAGTGTTGTCACATAAAGTGTTGTCTGAATCTGCCATGACCCCAGAAACCAAGCTGGGCAAGAACAGGGGAAACGCCAGCAGCACACTTGAAGAGCAGAGATGCAAAGGAAAGCAACCTTTCCTGTGCCACACAATAAAAGGCATAGGATGGGAGGCACAGAGCAGCCAGGCTGTTGCCCATGCACTGATTTACCACAGGGCCAAAAGGAAAGCACGTGCAGGAGGCTGGGAGCCACTACTGATGCTGATGTGTGAGAGGATACGTATCTTCAGCTTTCTGCATTGCCTCTTCCCATGGCAGGCACAACTGGAGGAATATTTCTGCTCTGTAGGGTTTGGTCCAGGGCTTAAAGAAACAAAAGGTGATTTACATCTAAATGCAGCATGACTTTTTTAAGATAAGCATGGGCCTAAAATTTTCTGTCCTTGAACCAATCATGCATTGGGCAAAGGATGTTTTTTCTTGCATACATTCTTAAAAGAACAATCTCTAACTGTTACTCCCAGGGTCACAGACCAAAGTTCCCATTGATTTCATTAAACATAAATGGAGCATTTTGTATCTAAGCTGTCCGCATACCTTTTTTACAAGCTGGCACATGAACACACCAGAGCTGCAGGCATGATATACTGCTCTTACAGGCTGATACAACACTTATCATCATAAACGTGGCATGTTTTACAGGCTGCCTGATGACTTAGACAAAGAGCCACCACAGTGACTTCCCTGGCTCTGTAATAGCTCCATTTACACTTAGTGTAAGGAGGCAGCACAGCTCACTTTTGGATAGAGAGCTGATAGGGATTTAGATTTGACAGTCTGGTGAACAGAACAAGCCTGGGTGACTGTCCATAGAAATTCATGCTCTTGTTTTACAGTGCTGGCTACTCAGATTGTTTCAAAAGACCTGCCTGGGTATTTTTGTACCTACGTAGAACGCCTCTTAAACTTTTAGACTGTGACTGTTGACTTGGATTTTAACATTTGCCTTTTGCTGCCTGAGCTGCACAGCTGAGACTTGGGGTGGATTGTTTCACCCTCGTCAATGGGAAAAATGCTAGAACTTACTGAAGGAATTAGGTACAGGGAGATTTCCCATTCACAGCCCACCTCTGGCCATAAGCCCAAGACTGAGTTCCCAGTACCTCTGGTGAAAAAAAGCGTTTCTGGATGACAGAAGGAACCTCCATTAAAAATGTGTGAAAATACAGATCATAATCAATAGTCATTTTCTGTTAAAAGAACCGTTTTGGTTTGGTTTATCACAGGTACTGGCTCACTCACCACACGCCAAGGAGGTGTTTCCCTGGTGGTACATGACACATTACACATCAGTGCCTCCTCGTTCAGACCTGGGTGTGCTGCAGATTCCAAAATATAAAGCACCTTTCAACAGCAGCAGTGCTCCAAAAACATCTTATGCAAAAGTTGCGTAAAACAGGGAAAGGTTTTGATGTCCCCAGTCTTCAAAAGAGATTCCTGTAAGAATTCTAATTATTTATGTTTTCTGCTTTCTAGCACTGCAGTGCCTGGTCACTACTATTTGCTCCCTCATCTACTATGTTTAAACAACATACACTGTCCCCACTGTCTTACTTCTTCCATCTCAAGATCAGCAGAAAGTTGTTTTCTAACCAAGCAGAAGCCTTCATTGAAATATGCACAAAAGCATAAAATATTTCAGCTTGCCAGAAATTAGTGAAAGGAAGAGGGGAAATTGTTCCTGTTTATCTTTTCTGGTTTATTTGTTTGTTTCATTGCTTGCTTTACAAATGGTATAAAATCCTCTTAAAATGCTCCTCTCAACCTGCTCATTATCTAAAACAACCATAGATCACTATTAATGTCACTTAAAACAGACCAGAACTTGGAATTATTCTAATTTAGTGGCTAAAGGGTATTATCTACAATGAAAAAAACAGTGGAAAGGTGCAAGTTGAATATAATAGGGTTGTCATCAAATTAAAAGAAATCTATTTTTTCTTCTAAAAATAAAACCAAACCAAACCAGAAGCATTTACAACATAAATACAGAAAGCATACAGCTGCTAAGTGCACACACACATTTTTCCTAATAACAGAATGGAAGCTATTAAAACCAGGTAGAAACAATAACGAGAACGTTTGTATATGTATTACATGAGGTTACTCTTTGTGTGTGTAGGATATTTCGCGTGTCCTAAGCCCATCATTTAATCATGTGGAAAGTACAAAGAGCATATTTCAAAATAACTTATAGGAAAAGAGGATGTCCTAAAGAAATGTTTTCTATTACCTTTTACTTACACTGACACAACTGAAGAACGGAAAGCATCGAACAGAACTGGAACAGCCTGTGTCAAATTGACATCAAAATGCAGTACGTGGTTATCGCACAAGTCTGGAAAGCCACAGTCCAATAGGCCTTACTCTCTGTGAGCTTGGGTTAGATTTTTTATGTCAACTGCTCTAGTGATATAAAGGAGTCTTTAAGCAGAGCTCAGGAAAGAGATGACCTTCCTCAGCATTAGCCAAGGACTCCATATCCTACACTGCCTTATCCTACATTCAGTCCTTCTTTCCTGATGCAAACATTCTCCCTGATCTTCACCACCTGAAAGGCCCTCTCCTGTAAGTTTTAGGCACATTGACTGCTGGTCTACTCTTGATGTGTATGAGGATACTTAGATGAAGAGCATCATGTAGGAACAACCTCTGAGTTTGTCAGGGTCTGTCACCAAAAATCTGAGACCCCAGAACTGAGAGTACTTACGCACGAGAGAAAATAAAGTCACACGCACACAAGCATTGCCATTGAAGATTTGCATCAAATTATTCAGATGCAGAAACCCTAGATCCTTTCCCTAAAATAGCTCTTGATATCTTTAGGGACTTTCCACCTTGTGGATGTAATTCCTTAATTAATCATCTTCTGTCTGCAGTCCTGCAAACTTCTTGGCGGATCTCTTATGAGACAGTTACATATTCATGTGATACGAGTTTTGTCTCAGTCAAATGTGGGTTTTTTATGAGTAACAATATG
The DNA here is from genome assembly GCF_034315485.1 of Pezoporus occidentalis. Taxonomy (NCBI): domain Eukaryota; kingdom Metazoa; phylum Chordata; class Aves; order Psittaciformes; family Psittacidae; genus Pezoporus; species Pezoporus occidentalis. Next base: position 819,748 of record NW_026914502.1, read on the forward strand.
GGTTATAATCAGAGGTCTTTTATTTTTGAAGTACTAGCTCATCAACACACCTAGGAAACATAGGTAGCTGTTTAATGAAAAAAAGTTAAGCAATAGGCTGAAAATTCAAACAAAGACACATTTAAATTGCACCCCTTTAACAGTACCTCTGCCCAGACATGCAGCTGCTGCACTTCATTCATGATTAAGGTACGCATTTACTTCCGTAATGTAGTTTATAGAAGACAAATAGTTATATTTTTCTGCAATCACTGTGATAGATGCAGCCCCTATGTCAATGGTGAGGGCTGAATCATATGACTTGGGTTCTTCATACTGTCCAGAGCACACGGGAGGGATGCCTGCTGTCTGTTCAGTAAGCCTTTGCTGACTAAATTAATAGCAACTCAGAAGTCGATCTCCTAGGTGTTCTAGAAGTGCTGCTGCAAAACAAGTTTGCATGCATAACCATTGAGCTAGAAACCTATTGGAAAATGTAGGCTTCCAAGTGGCCACCAGCCCACACTGGCATGCAGGCGTAGATGTGGATGCAGACATCAGATATAAATGCAAAACCAAGAGGTAAACAGGAAGCTTTTCAGCTTCAAGTTTCAAACTGGAGAAGATAGGATGTAAAGGAGTTTCAAGATGACAAAATGTCATATTCTAGAAATAATAAGTAGTATTAAGCAAAATTTTATCCCATGTGCCTCTTCCTATGAATCTAGTTGTGCATATTACCTTCAACTCTGTGCTGTCTAGATACTGGATAATTCTTAAGGAAATAACAGTTTTTTTCTTCACCTTTTATTCTGCTTTCTCCTCCTTCTTAGGTTTGAGATTCAAAAAAAAATGTGTTGGTTGTATGAAAGCTAATTCACAGGAACAAGAGCGTCTGACAGATCTTTCTGGGCTGATATTCTAATTGCTTGCTAAAATAAATTTTGCAGCTAACATAGAAGAGTATCCTGGTTTGAGTCCTGAAATTAGAAATCTCACTATTATGGTAGCGGTTCTTATAAAAGATGATGCTTGTTGAGAAAGATTTGCTTACTTGAATAGTTTTGGCAGCCAATGTGATTTGGCTGCTATGAAACTAGTGTGAATGTCACAGGATTTGGCTCCATTCCCAGCTTTGTTTTGTGAACTTGCCCAAAAGTCATCACTCAATCTAGTCTTCAATGGTGCCAAGGGAGGGACTGTCCACATATGACTTTGCTGACTACCTAATATAGTAGGTCCCTACTACAGCTAAATAAAAGAACCCTAGCAAATCCTCTGTAGGGTTTTGAACATAAGGCAGAAATCTTTTAAGTTTCATTCTGCATTCAGTGGGGAACCAACAGAGAACAGAGGACTAGGGAAATAACCCTACCGTTACCTGTGTTTCTAAGTAGACAAGCTGCTGCATTCTACCATTTTTGGCTGTTTTCAGACTGGATAGTTGTATTTCCAGATAATGAGGTGCAATTTCTTCAAAGCAGCTTTAAATCCTGCTGCATATGATGAAATGTTGTAATGCTTTTCATTTTCTTGTTTGTTTTGCGAAAAACAGGAGAACAATAACAGGGAGTTGATTGGAAAGATATTGGGGACTATCAGGTGCCTTAGAAAAAATCTCAAATCCTAAATATGCTAATACCTACAGTTTGCTAAAAGAAGCAATTTTGTAGCATTTACTTTAGCGCATCCTCTTCATTAAAGAAAACTTCCTGTGCCAAACTTTAATGCACTTTTTTGTCTGTGTTGACAACTCGAGTGGGGCTTGGGATTTGTTTGGGTGTTTATTTATTTCTTGTTAATTGGATTATAAATGGTCACAGAGCCAATTCAGTCTCCAGAGTCTCTGATTTAACGATGTTCTGAATCTGGTTCTGAAAGTCACCCACAGGGGAGTGGTACTGAGAAACATGCCACCTTCTCTTTGCATTGTGTAATTAAACTTTACCTGACTAACAATAAATTAATTGACAAGGTCTCCCTATAATTTCAATGAAATGTGAAAATTATCCCTTCTTTGACTTATTTTCATCAAGCTGGATCAATGTAGTTTAGGAAATTAAATGTTACCCAGCTACCTCTAGACAGTTGATCCTAAAGCCACCTCCAGTCCCTTGCTTTCTCTCCTTTTCTACCAAAATTGTTATTCTCTGCATGGCAGAAAGGATTCCCTGCACAGCTGAAGGAGATGATTCTTTCTTCCTTTTTTACTTAGTTTTTTACTATGTGCTAGATTTGCAGCTGTTAAAAATATAATTTAATCTAGAATTAAGTGCAGATGCAGCACATGCAGAAGCAGCATGGCTGCAGTCCTACCAATACTGCCTAATACCAGTTCAAACAGAGAGGCAATTTTGTCGTGTGCTGTGTCATGTGGGCTAGGAGACAGAAAACAGGCCCTGGACCACTAGTAAGAATGAAATCTTTGAAGCTATGTCATGTCTGAAGAAAAATACCCCCAGCAGCAGCATAAGAAGGGATTTCTGGTGCATTAAATCAGAACAGATGTGACAGTACCCAAAGAAAGTGCTTCCTCCCACAAAGCGCTACTGGCACAGCCTGTGGGGTTGGACCCAGCCACCCAGCCCATCCTGTCAGACCTCTCCCTTGATGCTACAACTGGTGGTAGTCAAATTATATCGTGCCTCAGCTCTCCTATATGGGACTTGAGAAGACCATCTCCTCACTGCTGAGGTCAGCCATCAGAGGAAATGCTTACATCTTTGCTTCATTTGCAAACCATTACTTTGTCAGTTAGCTTACATCTTATGCCTCAGGCAAAGCTGCTCTATTTAACTGTTTGTATGACTGCCCTCAGTGGAATGGAGTTAGCGCACAGCACACCTAGCTTTATTCCTTGAATAATACCCTTGCATTGCAGACACCACAGTCCAACCTGCGGTCATGTCAGGGACTGCTGCTGGAAGAAACTTCTCAGTGATGGGTGAACTTTAAAAGCGCAAACCATAAGGCTGTATAAGTGTGGTTTAACTGGACTTAAATATTAGGGAGGAGGCGTCAGAAGAGTGAAGGATTTAGGGCCTCATCACACTGAAAATATGCTGCAGAGTTTCTGAGGAGCTTTGGAAGATTTTCTCCTCTGTGCAGCACAAGCAAAGCTGAATCAAAGGCATGAGTGTCTGAATGAAGACAAAACCGTATCTCCAAGATGCTGGAAGAAGAAGAGATGAAGACAGAACTGGGTGAGAGACCCGGTGTTACAGATCTGCAAATCTGCATTTGGAGCTCTTGTTGCTCCTTGTAAAAAGTTATTATATCACCTTGTGAGGTCATTCCAAAGCAGTGTTGAAAATCAGAGGATGTTGGCAACTGAGCTGAAAGAAGCCATCCTCAGAAAAACACTGATTTTAGAAGTAAGCCAACTTAAAATAATAAGAATAAACCTGAGAACATTATGCTTAATTTAATGAGGGCATTTTTTCCAATTTACTGTTATAGGTGATTTGTCCTGTACCATTTAAATTAGCAACAGTCCAGTGGGAGAAAGCCCCACATATAGAACCGATTCCATTTGTATTCTGAATGTATGGAAAGGCTGAACTGAATTTTGCAGAGGTTATCTGTTCACAGAAGGCCAAACCAATGCAAGAGCTGCACACTATAATGAAGAAAACTCAGAAGGATAGATGGCTGAACTGAACAAAGGCAGCAGGAATGTTTGTCTACTCTGAAATATCTAACAGAAAACAGCAATACTCGAGACAAATTTTTCACACCAGGTGGCCTGAAGTTAAGCACCCACATTCATATGTAGGCAATGACATGAGTGATTCAAGCTACAAAGGACTCAGGCAACTACTGCTTCCAATGGAATCACTCATCAACAATCAGGCCATACCCTTCTCAGCCTGCCTACAGATTTAGTGCCTAAATTAGGCAGGAAATTTTGAAAGTCCTGACTTTAGGAGTTCTGTATCCTAAAAATACTAGAAAAATTCAACATAAATGTACCATCAAACTTGGCAACATAAATGATTCACCAAGTCTTCATATAAGGTAAATCAGCATGGCCCTGCTGGCATCATGAAAATGCATTGATTTTCAATGAGCTGAAGATCTGGCTTTGCGGTCCAGTGTGGCATCTGTGTATCCTTGTACGGATGATAACTCTGCATTGGCAGGAAAAGCTGGAGAGGAATAAGCGAACAGCCCCAGAAAGCAGGAGTTACGGGTTCACGCCAAGATTTGCAACCAATCTGCTGTGAGATCTTGTACACATCACTTCATTATTTGGTGAATCTTCCCAAATAAACATCCCTCTCTAGATGCCTGCTCAGACTGTAAAACTCTTCTTACTACATACTTGTACAATGCTGAGAAGAACCGCATTCTTATTTCACTTTGTGCCCTCACCTGTTATTTCAAAGACTATCAATATCAAATGTATCTTATTTAATAAAACAAGCCCAGACTCTCTGGGTTAGCCGGGTAAAATCTGCTCCTGACACAGCAAAGTTAAAATACACCTGATCAGCCTTGAATCTGCATCTGCCTAGATGTGCACAGACTCCGTGAAATGGATGTAACCGCACATGAAATGTTACAATGACAACAAATACACATAAATCTACTGAACTGATGAGCATTCAGTCAGACCTGATTAACGATGCCCCCAAGAGCAGCAACAAGCTGTGTTTTCATCCTTGAAACTGAAAAGCAACAGTTTTAAAGGACATGAAGCAACACAGGGAGTCATTTCTCTTCCAAGCCCTTGAGAAATATTTCCAGCATGATTCTGCCCATCATTACAAGAGCACTGAATGGCAGCTAGAACTCCAGGAGGTACAAAGCCCCATCAGCTTCTCCACCATAGGAGGGAATAATCTCTGCTCCATGGTAGTAAAAGTCCTATCCAGTACTTGAAAGGAGACTTACAGAAGAATACACGACCCCACCAGAACCCTGGAGAACCCCAGTATTAAAATGGGTAGCTCTCCTTAGCCAGAGGTGCAGCCTTCTACCCTTCAGGCTAATATACCTGGACAGGCCACCTCCACAAGGTCTGAACCAAAGCTCTTCCTCATTCAGACAATGCAGAGGACCACAAGCCCTGGTCTACCTGTTCCCATTCATCTAGACATGTCTAAGGAGAGGCACTGAGACCTGCAGTGAGCACGCAATCAGACTTTAAGGACTCCTGTGACTTGTCCTGCACTCAGACCGGCAGCTCTCTCTCTGCTAATCACACACAATTTTAGGCTGCCAGGGTAATTTAAATCGTCTGAATTGGTTTTCAGAGTATTTCATAAATATTGCCTGCTGGCATAAATGGGACCGAAGAGCTGGAGATCTGAAAGAGCCAAACATCCCTTTTGGCACCTTTGCTCTAATGATGCAACTGTGTCTCTGCCAATCTCTGCCGTTCTCAGCAGACTGGCATTAAAATGATGCTTTGTGCAGGAAAAAGTAAATAAACAGATTATGCTCCATCTGATCCATAAACAGTGGGATCTCATTAAAAGCCACCATGTGCAACTTCAAAGAGCAATGCATTGTATCCTGTGATTCATTTGAAAACCAACGGCAAAACCAGTAAGGTCCTTATGCAGTATTTTTATTTTAAATAATACGTGGAAATGGATTTCTAAATGTTTTCTCCTGGGAGGCCAAAGCAGTTCTGATAATCAGTCTACCTAGTTAATTACTAATCCTCTACAAAAATGGCCAATAGTCGGGTTTGTCAACATAGCTTAATAGAGATGGAAATGAAATGTTTCTAGATGTATCTAATCTTCCTAGCCACAGTACTTTCAGAAATGCCAGAGGTGTTTATTCTCTCTTCTCCTTCTGAGGAGCAGATGTACCATAGCCATGGCAAGATCCTCGGCACAAGCACAACTACGGTTTGATCTCAAGCACCATGAGCTTTCCTGGCTTCTCCCTGCCCTCGTCTATGCCCCTGTGAGGTGATTTAATATCGCTTCCAGGAATAAATGCCAATTAATTTCAGTTTGTGATTTCCTCACTGTTACACATCTCATAAAATAAAAACAAGGAAAAGAATTTTGGAAGCTACCTGCCATAACAGGGACTTTATAACATGGCACGTTCTCAGTCTTTGTTCCAAAGAGCAACTAGTCTGTTACCACTATCAGTGCCCAGCCATTCTCAGAGCTAAAATAAGTGAACTAAACTATACCAGCACAGTGCTGTTTATAGTTTGACGTAGCCATGTTCATGTCAATGCCACAGAGTCAGATGACAGAAGACAATAAATGCCAATGAGCAAGGTTATGGCCATCCTGCACTCAAGCTGGCCTTCACATCTCTCCGTCAAACTTATGGCTTTCATACTAAAGACTCACACTGCAGTGGCTTCCCAGTGGCAGATGTGTAATTCTGTGCTGTGTACAGAACATGGGTATTCTTCAGTATTACAAGCTCATTTGAACTTATACATGTAACTTCCCTCTAAGTACTTGAAACATCCATCAAAACACGTTGCAGTTTTATGAAACTCTAGTGGGCCCATTACTCACTGGTGCCTTTTCTCTCACCTCCCATCTCCGATTTCAATCCTGAGTTTCATAAAACAAATGCATATGTTTATACATCGAGCAGTCCCATGACTGCAGCTTAGATATTACTTTCTCATGCGCCAACCCATACATGTATACTCAGCAGAATCTGGGCTGATGTTATGATTCCTGAAAAATTCCACTTTTCACTTTATTAAGGATGTTTGGGGAAATAGCCTGGTAGTTTTACACAGGATACATTAGAATTGGAAAATAAGGTCCACTCAGCTGCAGCTCTGTTTCTATTACTAAGCTGTCTTTTCTTCCACCACAACCTGATTTGGAACTCTTTTGGGGGACTGCAAAAGCCCAGCTGGAATCTGTAGAACATCCTCACTTTTCAAATTTATCACTTTCTGTAGAGCTAAACAGAATCTACTGAAGTGCCGTATGCAAAAGCAAATACAAGTTTGTCATTTGCTTGGTTTCCTCCTGCCTCTGCCCCACCATTTATTTTGTATACCAGCCTGATCTTTTTTGTTTTTCTTGAGAGCAGTTATCATTTGATTATAATCTTGCTCCTCTTCTAGCAACCTGATTAATGCAATATCTTTACTATACTACATCATAAAGATTAAGCAAACATTTATAAGTGCTCTAAAAATGGTTAAATAAATCATCTTTACAGTATTTTCCTAATTTGTCCAGAAGCACTGTAACATCTCAGGCTGCCAAAACATGAGCCAGGTCTAAAGGTTCCATTCATATCAATGCAAGATAAAAAGGGATTTAGCAAAGACAAAAAATGAGCTTGAAACCTTTCTAGTAGAAGAATCATTTGGATGATAAAGAGATGCAACTGGGAATTCCTAGAAGAGATAACTGAAGAAAGGAATGCTTTATCAAAGACAAATATTCTTATACTTCTTTATAAGAAGCTGGCAAGCTCAAACCAAAGTATACTTTAAAGTGAACACCCTTATGGTCTGTGTTCTCACCCAATCAAAAAGTCTTTCAAAATAGGTAAGATCTGCATTTTTAACTGTATAACAATCAAGCAAACAAACATAGCGACCAAGCCAGAGGTCTTTATACAACAAGAGCAAAGTGATGCTCATCTTCAAGAGAACAATAAAGCACAAAGGGACTTGAAAGCAAATATTCACCCATATTCCCACACTCGTTGAGAGCCTTTAATTGCATATACTGACAGCATCACACATTCCTTGAGAACACTGTAATTGCATGTATATGTAAATATTCTAAAGTGCAAAGCAACAAGGGCATATGCTCTATTTCCAGCCCAAAGGCAAGAAATACTTAAAGAAATACTGTCCATGGCCCACGTTAGGATAGTGATTTGGAAACTACACGGTGCAGCTGGTGATCAGTAAAGCTCAGGGTCTGAATAGAAATACACTGCTCCACTTTCAAGAGCTTCCAGTATCCTGGGACATAACACAGTACACACTAAGTGAAAAGCAAACTGAGCTCTCATGCCTTTTTCATAGCTTCCAGGTGGAGGAAGGCCAGAGCCTCTTTTCTAGGGTTTTCCTTGGAACAAGCACAGATGTCTGGCACAAAACATACATTTGTGTTTTTACTGGATGCCAAGCTGAGGCTTGGCTTTTCTTGATTCCTCGTCAGCCATTCATCATACGGACGGTCAAGCAGTTTCTCCCTCAAGAGCTCCTTTATCAGTTTAAGAACACCTGACCTCCGTTCAGCCCATGAAACTGAGACAGGAAGCAAAGTGCAGAAAAAGATGCCTGTAATTTACACACCAAGCCCTGCAAAACTCCCCCCCCCCCCCCAGTGAGCAGATCCTCCTCTGGTCGGATGCTGCCCGCTCCCAAAGAGCAGGGATGGAGCAGCTGTAAGCACTCAGCCACTAAGAGCTTGGGCACAGAGGTTAGCGTCCGGCCCATCAGCACCCGTGTTCTAATGGCACCAGCTGCAGTGGCCATGAAACCAGCCACTCAAGTAGCCTCCTGCTCCCTTCAAAAGCAGGAATGGTCTTAGGTGTTGACTCACTTTAATTTTCTGAACTGGAAACTACTGCACTGAAACTGAAACTACTACTACGGAAACTGGTTGGAGGAGAGGGAATGTTTAGGGGCAACAGCACCTGTGAAAAATGTCTGTGCAAGAAGCATCTACTACCACTTTTTATTCTGCCATTTGCTGTCCCCGTGTTAAAACAGAAATAATAATAACAACTTCAATCAAACGGTGTAACTAGAACGTAAGAATTCGTGAAGAATTCCTAAACTCCCACTTGAAAGCTGCTATATTTTATCATTATAAAATACAAAACCAATTATCAGATCCTGAAATCTTAGCCAAAATGTCAAAAAAAAGCCCAACCCCTGCATTCTCATTTGCAAATGGACTCAAAGGCTAAATGGTGCATTTTAATATAGCAGACACCCCCCAAAAAAACCTGAATGCAAGTGTATCAGACCTAACTGGAAGTTCTTACTTAAAAGGATTGATATAAAGGCTGCAGAGCATTTATCTGCAACAAAATGTAAGCAGTCAGCTTAATACTCTTTTCCTTATCTCTACCTTATTATTCACAGAACAAGGGCTGTGTTAACAATGTCAAAAAAGTAATTTGAAGAAATATGTAATTAAAAAGACCTAAACATGGCAAAATAATAAAACATTTCTAAGATTTTATTAAAAGCTCCAAATGAATTGATATAGCAAAATCCAGTTAAGCATCTAAGTAGAGTTTAAATGCCTCTGCGCATTTCAATAAAGGTCTCACCAAAAGAGTGTAATATCGTCTGCAATATCTTAGGATAATATTGTAATGGCAAGATGTCTGGGTTCTTCCTACAGCTCTGTGTAGAGTCAAAAAGTCATACTTCCATCCCTGCCTCCCCGTTCAAAACTCCACACGGATAATTTGATTTTGAATAAAATCCCTGAAAATTCTCTGAAAAGGATTGAATCATTACGTGGAATCGCAGACACAATTGCAGATAAATGATTTTTATGCATGGAAATTTAAACTGAGGCAGTTCCTATTTAGAGTGACAGAGAAATAATCACGAATAGAACTATGCCTGTTGAGTTAACATGTCGCAAAAGTTCAACTCTGATTAAATTCATCCAGGTTCATGTGTGGGGCTTGCCTAAGACAGTCCTTTGGAGGATAAAGCAACACTGAAGTTTGTCACAACATTTCACTTCCCCTTGCATAACAAAAGCAGTGCTGGTAATTACAAAAACAATTTTACTGGAAGATTACTTCCTGCTTCCAATTCCTCCTGATTTTTGGATGGGCATTAATATTATATATACAAGAGTGAAAAAATACGGAAGCATTTTCCCCAGAAAAGCCAGAGTTTCATTATTTTAAAATCCCTTCTCTAGCTTTTACCTACTGAAAATAAAGAGTTTCGGGTAAAAACATAAAACTGTGGTCTACAACAGGGTATTGACTGAATCCCTGAAACACCCCTCAGTTTGGACTATGGGAAAGAAATATGTAAGTTATCAGAGCTGAAATGTCAGAGTGTTGGAGTGCTAGGCTAGTGATGGCCAAGTTACATCAGCCTATCCCCAAGCCACTTTACCATTAAGTAAAATGTTCTCACATTTTTATATTGCTGTATGTTTCTAGAGCATTGTGGTGTTTTGAAAGTGTGCAGTCTTGGTTAGCAGAGAAAAGGGCAGGAATTGTCTAAACATTTCAATGGAATGAGGTGAAATACTATGGAATGTTAGAAATGGAATGGCTAAAATACTCTTCAAGAGCTGTGTGCCAGGACATGCTGCTGCATTATGGCTTCTGGTCCATGAGTAAGAGCACCATGATGCCTTCTCCTGCTGTACCTTCACACTGAAGAATGACAATTTGGGTTTTTTTTCCCCACCCAAAATGATGTACAACATGAAAAATACATTGATGGAACAGTAGCACAAACTTATCAAAGCACTTTGTTCACTGTTTTATCACATACATACACACAATAATCTACGAAATGTGCATACAACAATACAGAATCAAAATGTTAACATCAAGAGGAAACACAGCAAAAATGTTCTGAAAACAAAAACACAGAATGTTTTTCCACTCAGAACATTGATCAAACTGCTTTTTCCTGCAGAACGTTTCTATTCAATCACATAAACATTTGAAATAGTTTTCAATCTATCACTCCAAACTATTTTCACTACTACTAACAGTAAATACACAGGCGAAAGCTAAAGCAACATGCTGGCTTGCTACGCTTACTTTATATAAAAGATACACATCTTTGCCAGCAAATTATTGCTTACTTTAACTCTTGCTGGAATGTAACTTGTCCAACAAAGCATAACTGCAGAGCTTTGAAGTGAAAAAGAAAGTGAGGAGTGAAAAATGCTAGAATAGCTTGGAGGCCCAGAGGATGTGGTGCTCAAGCCAATGCCACAATATCGGCACAATCCAGAAGATCAACAAGGCACAGAAACATTTTCTTGCTGTGCAGGGCTGAGCTGGAAGCAATTAGGAAAAAAGAACCTAACTCAGTGCAGTGCTACTTACAAGGGTGAAGCAACAGTCATGACTAAAGCACAGTGAGTCGGCGCCTGCCACGACCAGCTGCCATTTCAAAAGCAGTGCTTAAACAGTGGTTTGTGGAAGGAAGTCTGAGATGGATAAATGCCTCCAGGAGCCCCAGGGAAACACAACTGCTCTACAGACATTAAAAATAGCAGCGTGAATTCCTGCTCTGACGAAGCAGCTAGTAGAAAGGTTCTTGGCCCCAAGTAAGCTACAAACGGATACTAAAAATGTGGTGAGCCCCTTAAAGTCTTACCTAGGCAGGTCCCACAGGAACCCTGTCTAGAAACTGAATGCTGATGAGCAAAAGCAAGAAGAAGGGTAAAGTTTGGGGGTAAAATGGAAAATGACTTTACTGAATAGAAAGCTCTGCTTAGTGTTCTTAATCCTTGCAGGTTGGAAGTAATTGCAGTGGTTCCGTAAAGCACTGTCACAGGGGGTGCAGTGGTTAGCTGGTCATGTCTTTGGTGGGTAGTGGTTCATATCAATAACGTTCCAGGCTTTCAAAAGCAGCCTGTATGTCTAAATCAATTAATTCCCTCAGCCTTTGTGTGTGGTACGCAAGCCATGCTATCTCTTTCCTGAGATAAGGAAGCCAGAAGGATCTGAAATTGCTACAGCAGGAATGTGAAGCAGACAGGATGAGAACCCCATCTTTCTTTTGTTTAGAGCTGTGCTTTGAGGAATCTCTCCAGCCTGCTTCTCTCTCCCCTTTGATGTTACTCAGTATTATCTGTTCGGATCTCAAAAGTGAGTTAAGCACTAGGAAATGTACAGAGCTGCTGAAACCCCACCAAGAAGGGCTCTGGAAGCCATAAAAGTCCTACAAGGGCTTACCTACAAGAGAAGTGGTTTGTGCTTTGGCCTTACCATTTTAAAAAGCCATTGGGTGATATTTGCAGAGAAAAATGTAAAAAATGTGCAAAATACAAACTTTAATTTAGAATGAAAGCTGATATTCAAACGTAGCTAGAGCAGCTGGAACACGGAATAAAGCATTCAATACTGACAGTAATTTGCTACTTGATGCCATTTTATCTGAGAAAAAATACTTATTTGAAAATCTTGTTCTATTAATCCTCAGAATTACTTCAATGGAGGGATTTTAATAGCAAGGAGGATCTGTGTGACTGGCGAAGGATAAGACTTAAGGGGGCTTCCCAGGTTTCTAGTATCTGTTTGTAACCTGGGGCCAAGGACCTTTCCACTAGGCTTCCAGAAGTGAGGGGAGATGTGTATTGTCTAAGGGGGCTAAGATCATCTATCCTCTTCCTTCTGTACAGCATGATTTGATCAGCAGGCCCACTGGACCTGCCTGTGCTTGTTCATCCAAGGGTATCTTTACTAAAAAGCACAGTGGATGGAATCCCAGCTCTACTGACGCTGATGGTAAAATCTCCCAAGTATTCTGATGAAACTTGTCTGCTCCTCGTTTCCTGACTCGTGCTGCAATTTTGGTCAATGCTTAGGGGAAAATCTCAAAATCTACAGAATAATCCTGGTGACCAGATGGGAAAACTATTATGATGTAGGAAATACATCTGGTGTGGGGTGTTCATGCGTTCAGTCGGTGACTCAGGGGCATTGTAAAATAATCCTATATACTGCAGAGATAGGTGAATTAGTATAGAAGTGATCCAGCTATGGTAGTACAGGTGTCTATCCTGACAGGAGAGCTTAAAACTATCTCAGATCTCTCTGTGCTTTGCACAACATGCAGGGAAGCCATTTTCTAACTGACAGAAGAAATTTACATTCAACCCCTTTTGTCAGGATGCTATTTAAGCTAAATTATAATGAAAACATAATTTGGTGTTTTCATAACCAAGACTTCTAATTGGATGTTATAAGAAAGACTTCTTATACTGCTTTACTACAAATCCTCTCCACCTCTTTTTAATATCTGTCCTGTGCTGGCAGCAGATAATTAGGTTTTTTGAATACTAATAGGATTTGCCAAAAATGTCTCTCAGCCCATCGTGCATTATTTCTATTTTAAATCAGAGACTCACAGAAAGAAGTGAAAGATGAGGATCTGTTTCATGTTGTGACAAAAAAAACAACCCAAACAACAGAAGAAAAAGCCATGCTAAAAAATATTGATAAAACAAAAGCAGAAAAATAACTCAAGAAATATCTCCAAAGTCTATCACACAGGGTATTTCGCTGTTTCAATACAATATGAAAGAACAAGTTAGTACAGAGCCCAATTATTGCCTTGAGTGCAGTATCAATATTGCTCACATCTTCGAATAACTTTCTGAATTTTCCAGTGAGTTCATAAAGCCAGAGCAGGCTGCCTATGAGCTGATAAAGAACTTCACTTTCTGAGGCAAAATATGATGTCTGCATCAGAAACAGCTGCGTTAGGAGGCTATGACAGATTCCTGTTGTCCCAAGGGTCATTTCTTGGTGAGGTACGTTTGTTCCTATCACTGAAATGCTGCAGGCAGAACCCTCAGCTTGCAGAGATGCTTTATGCAGCATTGTCAGTGAGCAGCCTGGGCCTCTTAACCAGAATTAATGTCCTAATTTCAGGGGAACTACGCCATAAGCAGCCACTTGCCCACAGTGTGGCTCTGGAACCCCGTAGGCCAGAAGAGAGCTCAAGCTGCTGAAGGTGTTGGTGAATCCAAGCAACCAACGCGTGTGTCTGTCAGATAGGAAAACTCCAGAGAGGAGTTTGCATCAGAGGGACCCGTTATCGGTGTCCTGATTTCGTACCTCATTTTCTTACCTTTGATGTCACTACCTGCTGAAATTAGGAAGGCCTGTCCCTCTGAGCTGTGGCTGACAAAGGATGAATGTGACACTTGCACGGCACCGTGATGGAGCGGCCAGCGCTGGCAGGAATTACATACTCTGCTGACTCCGTGGGTAGCATTAGAACCACAGATGCAAATGTTTAACATTAAATGGAACAGAGTACAGAGAGGCAAGAGTGTCATCCAGGAGAAGGCAAGGTGCACAGGAGCAGACCCAAAGGTATTGTCTTAATATCCCTGTCTGAACTGTCTCATATGAAACCTCTGGAAGGGCAAAAGAAACACACCATGTCAATACTTCTGAAACTATCACCTGGAACATCCGAATTCCCATTTTGTCTCTGACATTGATTCCCTTTGTGCCCTTGGCAAGGCAATAAGCAGTACCAAGTTATACCACCTGGCTTCACGCTGCATAGTTCCTTATTCTGCAAACAGCCCTATATTGATTCCAACAGGAAAAACAATGAAGTGACATCCTACACCTCTTGAGCAAGAAGGGTTGCGACCTGTTTTAGTGTTTTCACTCACAAAAGCAACACATTATACGAATAACATATTCCCTTTCTGCTCCCAGTTGCGTTAAGAGATTTAATGTTTTTTCCAGTTCTCTGAAGACATAAAGATTGACACTGAAGTTAAGTATTTTGAATAAATTTTTACATGCCATAAAGGCAGCATGGTATTCACAGATATTCTGCAAGATTACCTTATCTTAATATAGCTTTTCTAAAGGTGTAGATTAACTTGTCTAACTGAATGTCAGAGGAGGAAACATGGTGGTGTTATCTTGGATGCTTCTCTATTTGGCAGATCATAAGCCAAGACAGCAGGTAGGCACTGTCTTCTTCCTTTGACTGCTCCCACCACTTTGTGCCTCTCATTCAAACAACCCTGCACTTGGACCACCACCTCTAGCTTTAACTCACTAATATACTACTGTACCCCAAGCAGTAAGATACAGATTTTAAGGGCTTTGAATAACATCAAGTTTTAAACTGCAGTGATTCTCCTGAATACATGAGGAAGTGTAGCCTTTCTGGAGTGACATTCTCCGGTGGGTGAGATGTGTACATGCTAGCAAGACAGCACACAACGTTTTGCCTTTCCTAGGGCCTGAAAGCCTATGACGTACATTTGACCAGCCTGCTTCCACCTAGCTTGCGTGGTTCTGAAATCTTATTTGCAGATACCCACATGTGCGAATGAGCCCCCGAGGTGTCGCCTCAGATGGTTATGAACAAGACTGCAGGATCCCTCACACAAACTCCAAAATCCTAGCACTAGAGATGCTCACAGACTAAATCTGAGCTTCGAAAGGAAGAGAATGATTCTGACAACTGCTTGAGAAGGTCAGTTGCCAAATGCCCCTGCAAGGACAGGCGCATACTCAGGGATCACCAGTATACTCAGGGATCCTTTCCATGCACATTTTGCATATAAATGCACTTTCACGTGTATTTTGGTTTCTTTCCAAAATACTCTGACACCTTTCAAGGCACAGGGCTGTGCCAAATTCAGCATGTCCAAAGCCTACAGACATGAGCATAACGTAGTAAAACAGAAATTGATGTGAAAGGATTTCAGTATTTACTACTAATGCTGTGCAAGAAGTAAATTCGGTCAAAATGAAAAAGGGAAGAGCCCACAACGGTAACCTTACAGGATCCTAAGTTTTAGGCTGGAAAACCCAACTCTACAGTTTTCCTCTGAAGCTCTAACAATTTTATGCTATGTGTCCTCTACTCTCCATTCCACATCTTCCCTTTTCCCACCTCAATAATGAATTCATCAGATTTCTCTGCTACAGTCTGTAAAATCTGCAACAAAAAGGTGTTTTTTTGCTCTTTGCTCTTTGCCTGAGACACTCCATAGGCAGAAAAAAAAGCTTGGAAGAGGCTGTTAAGCTGAATTCAGCACTACTGAAGCTCTATTAATATCATGTTTTAAAACTCTTGATTATTTTTGTAAGAAGAGCCTTGCTTCTGTTATGCAACTGCTGTGAGACTCTGACAGAGTTGCCACTACAGTAGGTGTCAGGTTTAAAGAGCTCAACGTAAATGATACAAAGGAAAGCGTTATCTCTGTGCACAAATGTACACGCACGTAAGCATGTGTGTACATGTGTGACTGTGTGTACCTTTATTTACCTGCATATACGCATGTATTTGTATACATGCCTCTCGCATCCTACCATCACAGTGGCAGAAGGCAATGTTGAAACTATTTCAAAACAAAACAAATTGCCTGCTGGCATTTCCATTTACAAAATGTTTCAGTAAATTGCTTTGTTAAGAGTAACATCATTTCCTTCTCACTTAATCATTATTCTTCTAAACAGTGCTTCCATTTTAAAAAGCATTGCTTTTTGCTACTAAGTTTTGCTGATTTATAAACTTCACTGTCCCTAAAGTAGTTTATGCTGATTACATGACTAAATTTGATATTGCTATGCCTGAACTTCTTTCTGAAAATGAGCTCCTAGCTACAGGGCTGTATTGTCCTCACCATGACTGAAAACAAGGACACAAATAACACAGAAATTACCTATTTATGTAAATGAAAAAGGTCGCGCTCATTTAAAAATACTTGTAAAATGCATGCGTTCCTCAGAATGACCTCTCCAATAAGACTTATTAATTCACTTTTTAATTGATTGTCATTTTCCTCTAAGACATCCAAAAAGCAAGACTTTCGGGAAGGAAAAAAGTGGACACTGCTTTTAACTTCAAATACTTGTACATTTTCTGTATGCAGATGTTAATTAATAGTTCACTGACTATGACATATTTCTTTCAGTGCTGCAAGGGCAAACACGTTATTTCCCCGAGCCTGATTCACACATCCACTGCAGTCACTGGAACTCTACCCACTCAATTCCACAGGCCATGAACCAGGTCCAGGTATGTACATTATGTTAACTGTGCAGGATGGGGCACTAATCCTTATTCCAAAGCCCTTTCTCAGCTATATAAAAACTGCAAAAGAGCATAGAAATGCACAATTCAGAAACACATGGGCTCTCCTCTCACATTCATAGGCAGATGCAAATTATAAGCAATGAAAAACAGGAAGTGCTGGATTCAGCTTTCTGCCCGAGAACATCATGTAGTAAACTCCCAACCACAGCAAGTACTACATGTGGTATTGCGGTTTCATGAAAGACTTGATCCAGCCCTCTGCAATAGTTTGAACTCTTAGTCAGATGTGACATCTGTGCATCTGTAAATTCTATGGATGAGGTAAAATCTGGGTCAAAATAGTAAGAAAAAAACCCATATTCATTTCACTTTCCCCCAGCTGCATTTTCATCTGCTTCACAAGCTTTGTTCCCGGCCAAAAACTGTGGAGTAGTTAACTTCTTAACAAACAGAATGTCTTGGTAAATATATCTGGAGCAATACATGTTAGTAACCTTAGAAATTATTATAATGAATGCACCAATAGTTACAAAAGTAATATTACTAACAGCAATGCACATACCTTTATTTAACTCAAACTCTCCTCTCTGGACACAGTCAAGCAATATGGACCACAACACTCTGAAATAAAAGCTCTCCACATCCTATCACATTCTGCCAT
Source organism: Pezoporus occidentalis (assembly GCF_034315485.1). Taxonomy (NCBI): domain Eukaryota; kingdom Metazoa; phylum Chordata; class Aves; order Psittaciformes; family Psittacidae; genus Pezoporus; species Pezoporus occidentalis. The sequence continues at coordinate 837,111 of NW_026914502.1, forward strand.
GCCATAGTTATGTTGTGGTATATCTCAACTGAAGAGCAGGTGTGAGGTGCCTTTCACTTGAACGGCGTGCATACCCAGAATGTTGTGTTTCTGACATAGTGTGCATGCATTTCCTTTTTATTTCTGTTCTGAAAGGATAGCTGGAGCAGCTTCCAATCTGACATAAATCATCCTTTGCCAATATTACATATCTGCTGGTCATGACGCATGCTGTTTCTTATCTCTGAAGATGTGAACATGTGTTTCAGATGTACACAGACATATCCTGCTATCTGGGGAGGGTGAGTTTCTGAAAAGGACAATGGATAGCAGGTCAATGGATAGCAAAATCATTTTTTCCCCTATGAGCATTGTTGTAGTAAAGGGAAAATGCATTCAGGCACTATATACAGACAGGGACAATACATTGCATTGTAAGATCTTTCCCACTCATGTGCCATTAGCACTAACAGGAAAAGTAAGATCTTAAAGGCTCAGAGGCAAAAGGAAGATGTTCACTACGCAAACCACACACTAGGCAAACCACACAGTTCTACAAGCACCAGTGTGATACGCAAACAGTATCAAAACAGGAAAAAACCATTGTACTGTATGCAAGAGCACCCACTTTCTCAGAACTTGTTTTATATATGCAACTATTTTATTGAAACAAGAAATACATTCAGGAAAATATATGGAAGAAAACATAAATGCGTAATTTAAATGTCATCTACATGTTAAGGTATGATGTCTGCTGCTCCTCATCAGACCTCCTTCAACATGAATAGGCATGCCAGGGAAGTTTTTTACAGAAGATGGGTGCTAGAAGGGTGAAGGATGGAAAACCAGGGTAATAATGATGGTTAGCAGACCAGAGTATTAAGTAGTTGCCAAAGGAAAACTAAGCTAATAGACAGACAAGTACAGTTAACAGATTCTTACTGTCTGTGCATATATTTGGGGGGGGGGGGGGGGGAAGCTATACAAGCAAAAGGAATTGTCTCAGTTCTAAGGCATGATAGCCATCAATGTTAGAATATATGTTGTTTATAAAGCATAACTTTTTACAAGCCTTCTAAGATGCATATAATTGTTTCTGCCCCAGAATGCTTCAAATGAAATGAATGTCAATTATATTTCAGTAATATATTCTACCACAGAAATTAAAACTAAACATGTCCATCCAGGAAAAAGGCAGGTGCATCGGGCTTCAAGTGGAAAACACCTAAACAATTTCCTAAATGCAGAAATCTTCTCAGTGGTTTACTCAGCTAATAAGATCTAGTTCAGTTAAAATCTATTTTCTTGTTGCTACTATCTGAAATTTTAGTCAGCCTCCTTGGGAACATCACTACAGCAAGAAAGATTTTGAAATAATAGAATGTGCAATAATTGGGCTTTGAGATTATGACAGTTAATTTGGCTGTCTTGGAAAAAGTACTGTTAACTTCCCTCCATTAGAATAAACCACGGTAACTCCTATTTCCAGTGATTTCAGCTGCAGATGCAGAAGTGATAGAGAGGCATCATCATTTCTACCCCATAACATTTTTGCTGTCCTTCCGTAAAAGTCTGTGTTGATTTAAGGTTCTTTCCCCTCACAAAATCTTTATGGTAGCTAGCTAGCATAGCTTTCAGGTTTTATCTTGCCATATGTTTCAAGTTGTGTGCTTCAGTCTGCATCTGCTGAGTATCTGCTACAGTATGGCTACAACATCAAGTCAAAACAATTGGGACTACAGCCTTTATAATAATTACTCTCTGCAGCTGCTGAAATCAGAACCTTTTTTAAAAACTCCAAAAGCTGGAGCTTCGTTACCCCTCTCTCTGTGTCTCTATTTTTGTCTAAAGCAAAACTAAGCACGTTTTGACGGGACTTTTGGAAATGAAAGATAGAAGCAGATTTTTTCAAGGAATAATAATATAAACACACACTGCTTTATGCTGTGGAATAAAGATGTACCTGGCTTTTGCCATGACAAGTGATTTAAAGAAAACCCCATGTGGGAAAAAAAAAGTTGCAGTACAATACATCTTAAGTGTTAGAAATCCCATTTGGAAAACAATATTGATGAAGCTGTGCTTTCCCAAAAGAAATTGCTGGTTGCCAGAAACTGAAGAATTTATTAACAGCTAAAACTTCAGCAATCCTAAGCTTCCTTCTCTTATGGTTTATAAAGGCACTGCCACCCTCTTCATCTCAACAGCTAGACAGCAAAAACAAAATCAACCTGTCTTTCCAGTGAGTATATTCAAGCATCTGCATGCCATTAGATGTGGCATCACTACAGTGATTCAGAAGTTATAAAGAAATGTACTTACAGAACCAAATTCATAGGGAGCTGTTTAATTAGAATAATTTGTTCGCAATCTGAATGCAATAACCCTTTTTAGCTGATCCAGTAGTACTGTTTTAAAGCTTCTGTGATTAAAACGGTATGCTCACAGGATCACCAAGGATTCATTCGCAAGGGACCTCAGGAAGCCAAAAGCAGGATCACCATCCAGGGCAGACCAAGTTGCTCATGGCTTCGTCCAGCCAGGTCTTGAAAGCCTGCAGGGATGGAGGCAGCACAGCCTTGCTGGGCAGTCTGCTCCACTGCCTCACTGTCCTCTTGAGGGAAGAGTTTTTACTTGTATAAAACTGTATAAAACTGCTGTAAGGTGTCCCCAGGCCTTCTCCTGACTGAACAAGTCCAGCAGTAATAACATAAAACAAAAAAAGGTTTTATATATGTATATATATATAGTGAGTGTAGGTAGCATTATTACTGCTGCTAAAGCACAACCATAACCTGGCATACTGTTCCACTGTTAAATAGGGGAAAAAATGTTTCTACCCCAAGCTATCAAGAGTACTGATTTTCAAAGGTAATTAAGGTAGCTGATTTCCATTAGGTTTGGTGTAAGTCAGCTATCTAGATAGTTTCAGATATGTAGCCATAACACTGTGAGAAAACATGTTATTGTCATCACAGCCTGAGCCCTTAAAGGTCCAGCAAACACAATTTACTGTAAGCGTGTGAGCAGCCACATCTGGCTTACTTTCAAACTTACAATGAGAACATGCATGAGTATTTTCAGACTGGTACCTAAAGAAAGATAGTGCATAAAAAAAAAATGGGAAGGCAACAAACGGAGGGACAAAGGATATGTACGTGATGCTCAGGAATACATCTTAATAATAAACCCACGTATTTCCTTTTTTTGGTGTGTTAAAAGGTCTGCCAAATGAAGCTCACTACTGTGACGGTGAGAAACTTCATCTGTAAACTTCAAAACTAAACCGAGAAGCAATGTCAACAGTTCTGTGAGTGCCCTAAACAATGTACACGCTGAATTACTCTGGAGGACTCCACTCCAGCCACCACCTGGAGAACCGAATCTCAGTTCTTCTGATTGTCTGACTTCTGAGTGTTTGGAGTTGAGGAGCTGAACTCACTCCTTTGGCATTGCATTAGCAATGGCTCTCAGGCTCTCTTTTGAATGAGTTCCTCAACACTACTGAAAACCACCCCTTTCCTTTGTCCATCAGGACTTGACACAAGATTCAAATGGTCAGAGCAGTTGCTATAGAAGCCATGGGAATCTCTCTGACATAGAAAACAAGCCTTTTGGTTTATTTTTGATCTACCCAGTGATTTCCTCTCATTTTACAAGGATGCTATTTTTGGTGGGGATTTATTACATTTTCAGCTTTATGTCAGAAGTACCTAGAATGATCAGACAGGCCCCTTCCTACTACTTTTGTTTTCTAAACTTAAGAGTTCTTAACTCCTAAATAAATGCAAAACAAATTACTGCCAGGCCATAAAGCGTTACATCACCATTTTATGACCATTAATGACAATTTAAAAAATGTTGAGGTTCAATCCACTTAGGCAGACTCTAACTTAACAATTCTGTTACCTAATTAATTCTTGATTACCTATCAAATCAGCCAGCCAACATGTCTATATTTGGGTGAAGTTACTCATTTTCTGCAGAACTTGTACCTGGTAATACAAGGGCAGGAGTTTAGAAGCTCATTGGAGCATTGGAGACAGTGGCAGAAGAAGATGCACAGGAAATGTTTTCTTTCGATTATTAAACTATGACATGTTTTAAATTTCTGGGAACAAAAGATGTACTGGAGTGAAGCTGATGTGCTGCTAATATAAGGTCTACATGGTAGAGCATTAAACAGTGTATTCTCATAATCAAGCTTTGACCTGAACTCAGTGTGAAAGAATTATAGGCGTTTTCTTTCTCCTATTGAGAAGCACTGCACAATCTTCTCTCTCTCTAAATACATACATCTCTATCAGTATAGATATGATCAGTGAGACAAATATACTGGGACTTAACAAACAAAAGTGTATCTATCAAACTAATGCTATCTTTTTCTTCTTATTCAACTTCAGAAATGCGTGTGGAAGTGCACTAGGTCTGACCTGTGCACTAGATCCATGAAGCACCACTTATGGAAAATGTATGTAAACTCTTTCAAAAATAGAAGCAGGTGATGCCACTAAGCTGGTAGCTGCATTTGAACTCTTTCTGGAGTTCATTGTTGCTTTTCCTGATCTTCCAGAATTTCCACAGGGGCTCCATGGTGAAGGCACAGGAGGTGGGTAAGAGGGCTGCTGAAGTTCTTCTATTTAATGGATGCTTCTCCAATTCTTAAAGCAAGATAGCAACTGAGTATTTAAATAACAAAAGGATTCTCTGTTTGTTTTCCGGGACAGGGTGAACATGTTAATCATATGAAGCAAGCCTTACTCTTTCAAGGTTACTCCTCCCTGCTCTGTGTACTTTTTCTCTCGAACTAAATGCAGACTAGAAGCACATAAAGAGTAATAAATTATGAATAAGAACTTTAATTCACAGACCTCATAACTGAGAACCCTCAGTGATCTGCACTTACTCTCGATGCACCAGCAAACAAGCTACAAATCTTCTGAATGTTGTTACTAATATCCCTATCTTTTCCAGTAATTACAAGCAGTATCTCAAAAAAGGAGTTGCCTTATTCACTCCCACGGTATTGTGGAACAGTTTGATAGCCCTGGATTTAGCATTAGCGGAGAGCTCAAATAAAGTTTCAGTCTCAATGGAAAACTGAGTTTTTGGTTGGTCATATACTCATCCAAGTTCTTTGCTTTGCTTCTACTCTTTAGCAGTTTTTTTCCAAATAGAAGGTGATAGCATAAGAAGATTGGGGGGTAAAAATGAAACTAGAAATGTTACCAAAATGAACACTGGATCAAATTCTTTGCATCTTAATTTAGCCGTAATCTTGTTTAACAGGAATTTTACTTGGTTAAAAAAAACCAAACCCAAAATACAGCCATTACTTCCAGAGTACAGGGGGCACACTAAGTAACCTATGCAACAAAAAACTTCCACAAGAACTTGCTTATGGCCCGCTGACAGTACTGCCAAAAGGACATCTCTTTAATACCACGCAAATACCCTTTGTACTATTAGAAACAGCATCTCTCCACAAACAGGAATATGGCCAAAGGAAACCCATGCTGTTATGCAGTGTGTGTCTAAACAGCAGTGGCTAGTACTGAAAGCAATGTAATAATAGAAGCTTAGAGTAGTTTAACTCACTATATACTTACAGAATTTCAAGAACTTTTGCAGCTTGTGATAGCTATGTCTAGACTAAAATGCAATAAAGATATACTACATATTCTTCTAAAAACCTATCATCCTGAATCAGCTATGAAGATGGTTCTCTCACTTTGAAGACAAATAGGATGGATGTAAGTAAGTGCATAAATAATTCCTCAGGTGAGCAGTAACTTATGCAAAAAATACTGGTGCCTTCTGACAATCCAGGGAAGTTTTTATATAAATAAATTAATGGCAAGTAAAAATCTCAACTTCATATTAAAGTCTAAATAATCTGTTTATTAAGATCAGTTTGCATCTGCTGCACGAGAGCATTAAGACTAGGGTTTCACCTTGAACATGCCATTGGAGTAAATGTGAATAACCGATCTAAATAAGCCCTGGACAGCAGTTTTGCAAAGATTATCTTATTAGGCAAAGTTTTATGTTAGATGATACATTTTTCTCAAACTCAATATACTAAAATAAAATAGCTCTAAAGCTAATAACAAAAGAAGACCAAAACCAAGAACATGAGTTAACAAGCATAAGATGCATCTCTGTAACCCATCCTCGCTATTATGCTTTTATATTCAGCCTCCTACCAGCTGTAACTGAATCATTTTTTCAACTTGTTAAAGAGTAGTTTAGCTCTGAAGTTAATGTATTGCTGATCAGAAGGGGAAGGAATTTCCAAAATGAGTTCCAATTTACTCTTTCCCTTATATACACATTTACACATTCATGTGTAGTCACTGCTGCTGTGTTCCATGTGTTCAAACAGTAGGAGTTATCAGTAACAGCAGCTGCTGTGCAGGGGGAAGATGGTATTCCTCTGGAAAACCAAGACCCAATTCCTGTAGACCTTCATCCGTGAACAGCCTCAGCACTCTGAATCACACTGAGTCACACGTTTGCATCTACCTTTTTCCATGAATGTGCAGTCAGGATGATGGTACTGCCCACTTTCTGATCAGGACTCAGGGCCTTAGGGTGAAAATGTCAGAACAAGTGTGAGTAATTCCAACAAGAAAAGTGCCTCAGTCCCCTGTGGTTTCCAGAAAGCCTTTGTCTATGTTCAGTTTGTTTATAGGTTAATAGCATGTCCTAGAGATTGCATATGTAAGACTTCAAAGATGTTTCATCAAGGTAAAAAAAAACAAATCACCTTATCATAGTTTATTTCATTACATGCACATAAAAATCAATCACATTTAACCAACACTATCTAAAACTTCATGTTTCAGCAGGACATATCTCCAGTAATGTCTTTGAACAAATACCTTGAGAGGGCAATCTGCTGTCGAAGGAGGATAATGCACCCATTACAAAGACCTTGTGCTAATATATTAGCTCTCCTTCTGCCATCTCTGGCTTAGCCTTTCCCCCACTCTTCATTCTGGTCCATGTGGTTGGCAGCTATTGAAATAACAAAGACCACAGTATATGACTTGAATGCAAAGGAAATAAATCAGCATATTGCCTACTTCCTAGTAACGCTGTTTTCCACATTATCCAGAGCAAAGGCTCTCCACTCACTGTGGGAAGGGCATGAAGGATTCAATACCAAAGAGGTGTTGCACTGAAAATTTCCAAAACTCAGACTTCAGGTTTCCCAAAGAAGTCAAGTGGCCCGCTTCAGGATCTTCTCTCAAGGACAGCTTATTCTCAAACAATACTGAGCTGAGTAAACAAGGTGGTAAGGATTACGGTATTAGCATTAATGGGACATTGCAGCTGTTCCCGAGTCTTTTACAGACTTACTGGCTGATTTAGGAAATCTCACTGAATCCCCTGCCTCAGTTTCCCAATCTGCAAAGTGGCAATAATGATACTGACATCCTTTCTTTAAGTGCTGTTGGAAATGTGCATGATGAGCACTTCATGGAAGCCATGTGTAAGTATTGTTATTCTCTCTTCTTTTAACTTGAAAGTCACTTAGATTTGAGTGAGATAGATGCCACCTCTAAGAACCTCTCAAGACCTCAGAATCTGATGTAAGAATGACATGGCTGTGCCATGCCCATTGTCATCAAGCAGCATTTGAAAATGCAACACTAATTTAGCATGAGCTCTGCAAGAGACTCAAATTCTTCTGGTTGCCTTGCCTTTCAAGGGGTAATGCTCAAAGATTTATCCTTGAAGAGCAGGTGAGTGAACATGTGCAAGGTGGAGAACAACTGTGATTAATGCATCCCTTTTCCGATATGCCTTTGTTTAAATAGATTTTACAACTGTCTTGCAAAGAACAGTGAGCAGAAGTTTAGTTTGAGTATGAGATGGATCTTCACCGTGCATCTTAGGCTTGTAAACACCCTTGTACAAATGCACCTTTATATCATACATATCGAATATACAATTTTCTTGGTGAATACGTGGCATGACTGCTATTCTGTGTATGTCATTATCTATTAATAAAGCTATATAAAGCCATAATAAGCCTGTTTACTTGTAGTGACTATATTGCATCTTTAGCATAGAGGGAATCAAAATGTTCAAAACGGAAAAGAAAATCAAACAATGGACCAGAAGTAATTCTCAAAGGAATCTGTTGTTTAGAAAGAAGCTTAGTCCTTAGTCGTGTCCGTCCCCCCCCCCCCCACCTTCATTCCCCCTCCCTGCCAGCTCCTCGCTCACTCCTCCCTGTGGGATGGGGGTCAGAATCAGAAGGGTAAACATGAGGAAACTCCAGGGTTGAGTTTAACAGGTAAAGCAAAAGCCACACACACAAACAAAGCAAAATAAGGATTCCATTTCCCACTTCCCCTCTGCAGGCAGGCAGGTGTTCAGCCATCTCCAGGAAAGCAGGGCTACATCACACGAAACGCTCAACTGGGAAGACAAATGCTGTAAAACTTGGAACTTCCTCCCCACCCTCCTCTTTCTTCCCCAGCTTTTATTGCTGGGCATGACATTATATGGTATGGGACATCCCTCTGGTCAGCTGAAGTCAACTGTCCTGGCTGTGCCCCCTCCCAACCTCTTGTGCACCCCCAACCTCCTCACTGGTGGGGTGGCGTGAGAGACAGAAAAGGCCTTGATTCTATGTAAGCACTGCTCAGCAGTAACTAAAACATCCCTAATTTTTATAAAAATACATCTCCTGCTTTAATTTCTGCAGGTCAAAAGGTTCTTCAAGTTTGATTTGATTTTTTCTAAAATTTTGTTTTTTTTTTCTTTAATGTAAAAATGCAATTTGCACAATACTGTAACATATTAAACTGAACCAGGATGATACATTATTGGCCATATTTTAATGTGGATGCACTTTTATTTCGTTCTGAAATATTTGCTGTAGTAGATTGGCAATGTCTTAAAAAATCTCTTTCTAAAAGGATTCTACCATTTTCTTCTTTTTTAAGGATGAGCTGTTCTGCAAATTTTTATAGAGTATCTTTCCTGCAATTTTTGACATATGCAAAAATGCAGACTTCAAGGCCATTTAAGTATAAAAATTTCTTTCTCCAGAGAATCATGTCAATCTCACAATGCCTCATTGCCCCGTTTGTAAAACAAGAATAACAGTTTTCTTTTCCCTTAAACCACCCTTTGCTCATCCTACTTCATCTGTAAACTCCCTGTAGCAAGAGCTCTTCCATGCTCTGAAACAGCAAAACTATTTTAAAGGGAGTCCAAGCACTTCAGAGCGCTTTGTTCCAATACAACATGAATATTGTATAACAATCATCATTCCTACATGGCTAGTGCTCACACTCAATGTCCTATCACTATTCACCTTCAAATATGTTGGCACATTTTTATTGATTTGATAAACTCCCTGTTTTCAACATTCTTAATCACTGTCTCCTTCTTCTTTCTCAAGGGCTAATTTTATCTCCTAAGGAACTGCATATATAAGGGAGATATTCCAGTACTTGTCCCCTCAGCTGTACAGCAATCCAAACAGTCTGGTCCTAGGGTTAGGGTTTCAAGCATTTAAAAAGTAATTTACAAATCCGGCCTTTTCACAGGTATCCAATTAAAGAACATAAGATTAAACACATTTTTCCATGGGTCTGACAACAATGGGGCTCTAAGGAACATGTGATCGACCGATGGCTTTTTCATCCCTTGAGGCAGGCCTATTACCTTGGTAGACTGTGAAGAAGCAACTCCTTTCTTTTAGTTAGGGATTGCTCTTTCTAATTTGCAAGTGCTGATGTAGCACAATCAGGGGCAAGCACACTGCAATAAAGGCTGCAAGGCAGAAATTGCAATGCTGGAACGTAGTCAATGGACTCATTTTAATGCTTCTGCATACGGCTAGATAAAAAAGCATTGATTTCCTGCTGACCCTCTCCTCCAAGTTAATGAATGAAAGTTACTCATGTTAAAAGGCATGCAGCATGAGAAAGTCCTTACCAAGGCGGTAAGGAAAAAATGATAAGCAGGGTTTGAGGCAATATCTGTCACATAAGGAACTGCCCAGGTGTGAGATGTGCAGAATCCAGTGTGCGAGCATTACAAATCAGTGTGAATCTGGTACCATCTCTTTATTTTAATCTCCTTTTCAAGTCCTTTTTTGTTGTTGTTGCATTGCTCAGAGAAGCAGTCACTTTGAAGAGCTGAACCCTGCAGTGTGGTGCAGCAAATACACCTGCGCTGCTAAACACTAACTCATCAGTCTTGATCCAGGTTCATTGGTTCACCCAAGACAAAAGGGGAATAAAATTGCTTCTGAAAAAGGGGTAACAAATTTCCTTTGGTTCAAGCAAGGCTTGAGTAGGCATGAAAGGCTCTGAGATGCCTGCTGTCCTGTGCATCTTCCAACCTGAGACCTACAGGTTGCTCCAAATTTCACTGTTTTTTTCAGCAACAAGCAGAACTAAAACCACTTGGTCTCCACTTAGGTGGATCAAGTACCAGCTCCTAGCAGCCAAGGTTTTGTCCCAGGTCACCCAGTTTTCCATCAGTATGAAATTATATTCTGTCAAGAGCCCCACTCACATCAACTGTATTAGGTGTAATGCGAGATGCTGAAACACATTGATAAAAAGCGGCAGTAAGCAGCAGTTAAAATAACATCTATTTTTCTAACTTTACCTTTCCTCTTTTGTTCCCTTTCTGCTGCTTTCCATTTCAGGTTTTCACTCTTGGGTCTTGCTTCTTTTATCACTAAGTCCTTGTGTACTTTCTCCTTTACTGTAACTAAGAGTTATGTGGAAATGAGATGGGACTAGAGGCCTGTTTTCTTGCTTTCCCTTATGGACATGACAGTTGTGTGCTGGTCAGCACGAGTGATAAACCAGACGCTGTTTCACTTTTCTCACTTCTTGCCTTCCAAACTTTTTATTAAATATAGCTCATTTCTTTCCATCCTTCCTTTCATTGTTCTTTTCATAATGCAAAGGAGGAAATCCACAACATGCTCTAATGCATGACTGCTCTGAGTGAGTTGCCTCCCCTTTCTTCCCCTTGGCTATGTTTGAAAATTAAATGTGACCATACTAACTACTACAGGCAGGCATTTCACCGACCTGACTACCAGCCTTGCTTCTGATCTTGACATTTGTTTTTATTACCTTTCTTTATATAACACAAGTATAAACAGAGAGTGGATTCAGTCTTGGGGTTGAGGATGGAAACTCAGAAACTGACTTTTTTCCTTAGATCACCATGGGTTTTTTTAAAAGATCTGGCTAAATCTGTTCATCTCTTTAGGGTTCAGTACGTTTTTCAATGTCACTTAAAGCTCTCACAAGTATCTGAATTCCGTGAATGAAAGCCAGGACAAAAGTGAAAGCTATTTGAGTACCTGCCTTACAAAGGTGCTGTGATTTGAGGCTTAATCAGTGTAAGACCCACAGATGAAAAACTGCTCAGTATCTGTATTCTGATTAGATTTGATCAAGCAGATGTTTAGATTATATAGCTCATACAGAAATCAGTGATCCAAGCCACAATTTGAAATCGTTCACCAAACCCAGGCACAGGCCCTGTAAAAATGAAGTCAAAATTAATTTTGCATACAGTGATATTTAAATGGTCTTTCATTGTTGATGCTGGCAGGAGTACCTGTGGCCATGTCCATGGCTGCTTTGTTGGGTTGCTCCCCCCTAGCACCCCAGCATGGGCACTCCGTGAGGAAGGACACACCTCTAAATGCCTCCAGGGTCCCCATTCATGCTATCCCACATTCCAGAAGCTGTTCTGACATTAGCTCCTAGACCAGCCCATCTGATGCCACATAATCCCAGAATGATTATGGATTGCTTCCTGACTGACAGCATAGTAGCAGAGATGAAAGGAGGATGCTAGTCAGAAAGGGCCTCCAGTCTCCTCTGTTTCTCTGCCAGGATGCTGTCTGCATTTGTACGGGCAACAGAGGCCCTGATTTGGTAGCTGGCCCAGATTATGCCACAGTTGACCTTGCAAGAATCAAGCTAGTCCTAGTCTTAGCCACTAGCGACAGCAATGGAACAGATGGGAAGATGCTTCCAGATAAGGCTGGCGCCAAGACCAGCCCTACTGCACTCTGTTACACAGCTCTGTGGAATGGTTCCTCAGCCCAAGAAGCAATTTCACAAGTCAGGAGACAGCTGAGCCCTCTGAGAACCATACTCCACACCTCTTGAGGCACGTGAAAGCCCAGCCTGCAGGCAGGCAGACCAGCCGTGGGCAAGTGTCTCGACCCAGGAAACAGAGCAGAGAAACGCACCGACCTCCTAATAAATCACACGACACTATGCTCTTTGATGCTCCTTCACAGCATGCCAGCATCGCAAGCCAGATGTTGCAGAAGTGCTTGCAGGATATTTTTGGCAGAATGCAACACGTCTCGTCAAGGATGCTCCTTAGCACAGGTGTCTGTCAGTTCCTAGAGTATTAAGGTGTTTTCTTGCTACAGTCAAGTACCATCAAGGACTGGAAAGCACAAAAAGTCAAACAATTTGGTCATATGGATGCTGAGAAAAGGGGAAACACAGTACAATCATTTTAGCAGCATTAACAATCTCATTCTTTGTATTACAGCTATGTCGCCAATATATTATCGATACGTTCACACTCTGCCATTGTGTATCTCACTGCATTTCCATACAAAACCAATTCTTTGCCACCAAAAGCAGGGCTCATAAAGATAAAAAAAAGAGACACATGAAATCTGAAAACTGCTTACTGTCATCTGACTTAAACCTCATTTCAAAAAGGCAGAGGAGAAGGCAACTGAGCCTTCCCAAAAGGCAAGCAGGTGGCCAGCAAAGTTCATACATACTGTTCCAACTTAAAGAGCTGGATTGATTTTGCTCTTTATGGACTTCTCAGGTAACATGGTCAAGCCACTGGGATCTCATGTTTTTTGTGCATAAGACCTGCTTCTAATTAATATTTTTCTTCTAGTTTTTTTTTATGGCAGATCACAAATGTTTAAAGGCAGTGACCTCCACCCATCCTTCAGACTCCTTCCTCTCATCTTCCACGTGCATTCTATGAAGGTTTTGTCTCAGCTGAAGGCATTCTGGGTATGTTGTATACAGTGCAAGTGTAATGTTATTTTAATGAACGCTTGTACAGTACTCGTCCTTTAGTTACATTACATAAAAAACAGGTGCATTGGACATGGGCAATAGGAAAATAAGTTTATTTCAGAAACCTAATTGCTATGCTGATGACTAGAATATCAATACTGGCAGGATTCGCTGAGCTTTTTGAGTGGGATCATTTTTGCAATGATGAAATACTGGAAACACAGATTCCAGGTATTCTTTCATTGCAATTTGCTGGATCTTTTTACTTATTCCCAAAATGTGGGTCTCATTTACTTAGGTCAGAGACAGCCAAATTTGCAGATAGCTGCAGAGACCCTAGTGAGAAGGCTTTCTTCTTTGCTACTAACGGTCACAGTTCATTGTTAGCCCAACTCTGTGCTTTGGCCATTTTCTATTTGTGTCCCTCACGTTCTGTTTGAAATACCTTAAAACCTAGAGACACTCCACCACATGCGGTCGATCTCATTCAGACAGACTCATGTGCCAATACTAAGCAATGCAAAATATTTCCTGACAAACACAGTATTGTTCTACCATGTCTTGTACCTTAATCAAGCAAAGTCAGTGGAAGACTCTGCTTGGCTCAGATGTGCAGAGCCTAATGTTTAAAGGTAATCAGGCACCTAAGGGAGCAGGAAGCACCTTATGGATTTCCCAGGCAGTATGGGAAACTTTTGCCATAAAGTATGACCCAAGTTCCAGGTGATTCACTAACATTTCCTTTAGTGATGTTGCAACTGGCAGGATGGGTTACATTCCTGCTTAACCCTTGGTGTTAGACAATATTGCAGCAAGTATTAGCACAAATGACAAGGATCTATGGCCATGTAGTCATCTTCTGAATTAATACCTTTAATTTAACAGTGTCCAGCTAAATTAGCAGAACCAGATTTACAGAAAAACAAGGCTGGGTGTTGCATCCAATAGTTGTCTTACAATTCAAGGCCAGTTTGAACAACAGGCGGCTTCCATTTTTGCAGATGTTGAAGGCTGAGCCAATGCAGCATGCACCCTTTCACAGACACAGTATCAACTATCATCCAAGGCTAAAGCTTATTCACTCACTATTAACAATGGATTAGATTACCAGGAGTGTTGAGCAGTGCTCTATTCAACTGTATTCTCCACTATTCTTGCTATAAATTTGCTTCCAAAATAACTGTTTTACGCATCTGTTGCAAATGGGAAATGATATTTCAGTTTAACAAAAGCTATTTGTTATGATGCACAACCATTATTAATGGATTACACTTTTAATCCACTTTGTCACACAAATAGAAAATCTACAGCTTGATAGGATTAAAGATTTACCAAAGATTTTTTACTATTATTATTATTAGTGCTTTTCAAACAGATATTTTCTACAGATTTGTTATTTTCGTACTAGTAAATGTTTTAACTTTTCCAAAATAAATGTTTAATTTGGACTTTAAAGCCAGGCAGTTGCTGCTTTCCGAAAAGATCAGTGACTCACTCGCACTCCCATTAACTTCAATGGGAAGAGGAGTACGGGCTGAGAAAATAATCTGCAGAAAACCAAATCTATATCCTGTCAACCCAACAGACATTAAAGGAATTAATTACAAATCTCAGAAGTGAGGACAGTTGAAATGACATAGCATATAAAGATATCTTTAATTATTATCTTGACAATTTCCAATCACATTTAAATTCCTCTACAGTTATCAAAACATTTGAGTAATCTGCGCTTGAGATGCTTTCTGTTTACTCAGAATTTAAAGAGCTCCTTTCAAGTGAAAGGTAGAAACAGCTCTGAAGGGAAATGACAAAGGAGTGAGGGAAGCCCTAAACAAATCACACTTCTGATTTAAGTCTTATGTCCTTCGTGTAATCTCCCGCATTTCTCATATTTCTTACAGACTTTACACAATGCATTCAGTGCTGACACGAGAGCAGATTAGTCATCAGGTATTTTTTTCTGAATATTATCTTTAGCATAAATTGTGAAATGTCTCTGTTTCTCTTGCCTGCTTGGAATGTTCTACACCTTGTCTTTTAGTCTCTGCACCATGCCATTGGAAATTGCTTGCAATATGCACAAAGACTTCCTCATCCCTACTCCCACCGATGGAAAACATATACTATTCATTATTTTGATGCAAATGAGGCAGTAGTTAATCATTTGTTTTAAAAACAGGGTGCTTGAGCATTATTTAATTCCATAAACCAGCAAGCCATGTATTTGTATTTATACAAATTGGGCTTGCTGTTGCCATGCTTAAAACAAAACATTTGCTAAATGCACAGTGAATTCTGGCCTGTAAGTCCTTTCCTATTCTATGTTATTTTGCATTCAGATAATTCTTAGACTTTGACCCTTCTGTCTTTTTTCCCAGCCACAATCTACTACTAGCCTTGACAGGCTTGCTCACGTAAGTAAAGGCCCTCAACTTGTAATGGAGCCCAAGCTTTTGCAAAACCAGCATGTAGTATTAAAAGCACAAGAAGTGTGAAACACAGTAGGAATACAACTATGAACTGGATCAGGTGGTCACCTCAACGCAGTTCTGAAGAACGCCCTCTCTCAAGATTTTGAGGGGGCTCTACAGCAATGAGAATAGTAAATACCCCTACTGATGAGTACTCTACTGCTTTTCGACATGCAAGAAAAAAACACTGGATGGGAAATACAAATCAGCTTCCATAGGAAGACAGAAAAGATTGATGCTCTTAAAAGTAGTATCTTTTTTGAATCTGCTTGTTAATACGCCCATAGAGAGAAATCTGCTGAGAAAACACAGGATGACAGAGCTCTGCTCGCCAGTCAGCCTCGAAAGTAAAGTATTATGAAAATGGATTGCATGGCATGCTTTACATAGTAAGAAAGCTAATAATAAAAATAATGATGTGGGAGTACAGAAGGATGTTTTGAACTGAAGGTGACGCTTTAGATTTAAGGTTCTAAAACCGAAATATCCTCACCCCACTTTACAGAAAACAAGCACTATACGTGAGGATAAATACACAGGCTGTGTTATTCTAAACCTAGCCTGCACTACGGTAATGTTTAAGTGTTCTTAGTTGCTAGCCATCATGTAATGGTTTTTCCTTTTTTGAGAATAGCAAATGTATTTGCAGAACAGACAAGTTTGTCTTTGATTTCCAGGAGTTTTGGGGAAGTTCCCGTCTGAGAGTTCACATCACATGGTGAAGTGAGACAAACCACTTGACACTGCAGATTTCCCGACTAGAAAATTCCTCCGGAGAGACCGCATGATGTGCACTGTTCGTATTTTCAGACTGTGCTCATCAGGCTTACTTCACATGACAGCGTGGGCTGCACGTTGATCACGCTGTACTGTTAGCTGAGCAACTTGCTGTGTGAGTTCAGGGCGCTTCTTTCCCTCCCTGTGAATCCGCATTGCTTACTCAGACCAAAACAAGAATAAAGTAGTGCGCGTGAGAACACTTTCTGGATTACATTACTTCGAAGGGGAACCTGCCTGACCTTTAGGGCAGCCAACTTCCAGAGGTGACAAATGAGCCGTCCTTTGCTCTTCAGTACGTTTCTTTGTGCGACAAAGTGTAGTGAGCGCCTTCCCTTTACCCAATCATCTGCTCCATCAGTTAAATCAGGTGAAACTAATTATTATTATCATCGGCTCTGTTTTTTGCATCGCGGCTCGGGTGAGGGCTAACACGGGAGGGACCCCTCGCGTTTCTAAACGCACAGCAGAACGCGCACTGTAACTATCACTATGTTTAGCTTTAGGTTTGAAATCCTGGCGTCCAACACGCACCCTGCGAACAGCTCCCGGACAGAAGCTCACGCAGCGAGCAGCGGCAACGAGGGGCGGTGAACGAGTGCTGGGGAAAGGGGGCGGGCTTGCCCGGCGGGCCCCGGGGCACCGCCTCATCCCCCGCCCGGACAGGACCTGCGGCCCCGGCAGCAAGGCCGGCGGCGAGGCGGCCACCGCGGCTGCCCGCGGACCTTCCCCCCCCCCCCCCGCCCCGGGCCTTCCCCGCGGCTCTCCTTTCCCCGCCCCGCTCCGTCGTGCGGCTGGACGGCAGGGGCGGGGGCACGGGGGGCCGGGCCAGCTCCGCCGCCCGGCTCCGCCTCTCCCTCCGCAGCTCCCAGTCCTGGAGCGCCGCTCGGCTGCCAGAGGGACGCCGCCACCTGCTCCGGTGCGGAGCCGCTCGCTGCTCGCTGCGCGCCGAGAGGGCGAGCAGCCGCCCCGCCGCCCGCACCCGGGAAGTTACAGCTGCTCCCGCCGCCCGGGGAGAGCCGCCGCCGCCTCCCGGCCTCGGAGGACGAGAAGTCCCCGCCCCGCTCCGCTGCGAGAGGCAAGAGGCTCCCGCGGGCGAGCCGCCCCCCTCCGCCGCTGCCTCCCGGTCCCGCCGCGGGCAGGCGGGATGATGGAGCCCCCCGCCGCCGCCTGCGCCTCCTGCCACGGCCGCCCGCTGCCGCCGCCGCTGCTCTGCCTCCTGCTCGCAGCCCTCTGCCTGCCGCCAGGTGAGCGCCCGTCCGCGGGAGGGGGCGGCCGCGACCGCGCCGTCCCGGCCGCGCGTAACTTGGCGGAGGGGAGGCTGGGGCCGCAGGTGCTGGTGCGCGCCCGCGGCTCGCTGCTGACGGCGGGGCCGCTCGTCCCCCGCCCGCCCTTCCTTCGCCGGAGCGCCCCGGCTCCTGCTTCGGGGTCTCCGCGCGGCCGTGCGCCAGGGTCCGTCGCGGCTGCTGGTGCCCTCGGTTTCCCGGGGCGCGGGCTGGGGCTGCTCTCCTCTGCCGCCGCTGCCGGCCCCTGGGGAGTGCGGCTGAGGGTGGCTGGCGGGGCGGGCTTGTGCCGCCGCTCCGGAGGGCAAGGGGGGAGCTGCCCCCGTGGTGAGGGGCGGCTGCGGGAGGGCTCTCGCCTTGCCCTGTGGGCAGCGCGGCGGGGTCCCGGCGGGGCGTTGCCAGCGGCCGCCGTGCAGCGGGCGAGCAGGGGCTGCCCCCGCGGCGGGGAGAGCCGTGGCTCGTTGCGGCGCCCGTTTCACTTTCGGCGTGAGCCGCGCGTCTCCGCAGCGAGCCGCCAGCAACTTCGGCCCTTCAGCCGCGGCTCCCCGCCGCGCCTGGGTACCGCCGCGCGGCTCGCGGCGCCGACGGTTGCCCGCTGCTGGGAGGCCAGCGCTGGCCGGAGGCCCCGGGTGGTGCCGCCGGGAGCGGCCCCGCCGCCGGGTCCCCTCGTCCTCCCTGCTCCGTGTGCGGGCAGCGCTGCGCGGGGTCCTCCCTGCTCCGGCGGTTCGGGCTCGCGTCTGTGACTTCCCTGTCCCCCCCCCGTGCAGTAACCGTTCCCTTGGGGCGTTAGGGAAGTGGGGAAGCGCAGGTAGCGCTCAGTACAATACCCTGATTGTCTTGGGGCTGTTTTGGCCGTGAGGTGTTCGTAGGCTTTATTTTGTAAATATTTAGAGTGAAAGCGGAGTCTGAGGGAGAAGCTGTGAAGTGCGGAGTTCTGCATTCAGCGCCGGGAACGGCTCATTATTCTTGTAGAAAGAGCGTCAGCCTGTGGTAACATTTTGTACTGCTTTAAGAAACGGCTTTGCCTTTACGTGCCTGCCTTTGCAACCGGGAAGGGTTTGCAGAAGTGTTGGAGTTGGTGCGTTTTCACTCCTGGCCTCTGCCTCATTCTTACGGGCTCTCCGCTTAACGTTTACACGCAGCATGTTCTCATTGGCACCGGAGATAGCTGCAGACCTTTTTCACTAGATGTATGTATGGTCATTTTGTGCAAGCTCTAGTTAAGTAGAAACTAGCTACAGCAATAAAGTAAGGCTGCTGAAGCTTTCATTTCAGTTAGACAACTCGGAAAGCTCCAAACAGAAGGAAAAGCAATATTGGAACCGTAAGCGTTCTGCCAGGCTGTTCTGCGAGGCTTTTGCTGTGGTAAATACAATCACTGTAGGACATAAAAAATACCTGACTCGGTGGCAGAGCTTACAGACAATACTGTAGGAAGAGTCTTCAGGAAAGGTAGTTCATTTTATGAAATCTTAAAGCCATGTGAAACATCAAGAGAGATGAGCACCTCAGCTTCTGTGGAGCAGGAGTTGGCTCCTGTGGAGAGATTTATCTCAGTAAATGTGAATTTATCTCGCTGATTGTGCTACTGCCTACGTTTTCACATTGAGGGGAACTTGAAACCATAAAATATTAAACCTGAAGGGTTGTGTTGATGGAGGTATGTAAAAAGGTGGGACTTGACCAAATATGGTGTAACTAGATTGGAGGTAAAACCATTTACCTAGCTCTTTCTGCTCTTTGTTTTTTGTCCTCTCAAGGAGAAGCTCAGGCTGTATAGGCAAAAACGTATGGGGAGAAACCAGCCCCACCTCAGCTTAGAAACTTTCCCTGTACTACTGGAAATGCCTGGAAAGCCTGATACAACATTTAAGCCTGTAGTTCTCTGTTTCTTCTGGGGAATACAGAGGATACTTAAATATAAAAATATACATAAAAATTTTACCACAGACTTCACATTTCTTTCTGCTTGATATTTCTGCTGGTTTGGATAGCTAATTTGCTGTTATGTACAACAAATTCAGGATATATTACTTGAGGTGCTTGGCTTTGGGAGTTTCCTTTCAGGCTTGCATATAGAAAGCAATAGATAAGGTATTAAGAGCATATTAAAAGCTGATGTGCATCAGGTGTAGGTATCTCCAGCAGTATTCAAGCAGACTGGTGATCCCCAAGAGAAATTTGGAGTTTCTTCACAGAATAACCTGGCTAGGAAGATACCCATTTAAAAAAAAGAGGGGAGTCCAGGTCTGCATTTGGTACTAAGAGACTAAATTGGGCTAAATGAGAACACCAATTAAAATCTCATACTGATCTAGAGGAAATATTCTCTATGTGAAAAGAAAGTCAACTCTTAATCAGGAACTGATTATGGTCTTTGTAACTTCCCCCTTCCCCCTAATTCTGGTGAATTATAACTGTGAAGCTCAGAGTCTCTCCTGCTATGTTTTATTACATAATTTATTTCTAAAGACTTGTTACATATTGCTATATTGCGTAAGGGTGGGGAGGCTGTAATGTGTAGTCTTCTTACCCCCCTGAGGCTGCGTTCTCACTCTGCCCTGTGTTTTTTGGTGGTTTTATTTTACTGGTATATATGGTGTGACACTGATCTAGGAAAGCTGGTTTTCTGTGTTAAGGTCTGAAGTTCACATGTGTTTTCTGAAACTGAAGTCAGGAAACAGCTGAACCATGTACCTATGTTTCAGTATGTGTGCCTGTGGCCCAATACCTAGGTAGCAAAGGCAGACTAATTTTTAAGTGGGTTATAGGTTGTCCGATCAGTTGCTTTGAGAAGTGCTCAATATGTTTAAAAACAATTTTGTTTGCTTTTTCTTTTGGTGTGAATGTGCTGGAAAAGTCTCTCAACATAAATAGGTTTTCTTGTACTCTGCTGGCTTTCTAGCACTTCTCATAAGGCAGAGGGCAACAACAGAAATCATTCAGTCTCTGAAGTTTCAGCCCATTGGTTTTTACTGCAGAAAATATGTGTTATGTTCATTAATATCTTGGTCATAAGTCATATTTAATTCTAAGATCTCTTATTCCCACTTTGCAACCCACGTCAGAGTAACACCCTTCCTTACAGTACCATCCATTCTCCTTCCTGAAAGTAATTGACGATGCTAATGTGTAAATCCCAGGGTAAATAGTTTCGGCTGTCCTTGTAGTGGAAGTTAACCTATTTGGCTTATTTCTGGCCAAAAGTTTCTGGGAACAGAATGTCTCAGAATATTTATGCAAGATGACACATAAAGGGGAAAAGAAAGAAAATAGCATTAAGTGTTTTACATAATCCAAATTACATCTGTGTGTGATCAGGATGAAACTACCTTCTCTATTTTTACAGGTCTCTTACTTCTCCAGTGTGGTTTGTGGTGCTAAGCTGTAAGTGCTCACTGCAGATACCCATAATGTCATATGTGATTACATATGGTGCAGAAGGACCTCATATAAAAGCAAGCAGTGTGTTGGCTGGTCATACCACATCCCATCACCACAGGCTTTCTGTAGAAAGGTAGCCCTTTCTGTAGGGCTACCACAGGGACTTCCCAAAGAGTATTTTTTGACAAAGTGGTTTTGGACTGGTTGAGTGAAACAAAAGCAGATTGCTGAATAGGAAACCAGCTGTGGAGGAGCCAGGCCTATCTGTACATAATGTGAGCCTAGTAACGCTTGAGACAGTGAATGGACTTTGTAGGAGCTATAATTTGTAATTGGATCTAGATGATCAATGTTCAGTTTCCCCTTTATGTGACCTGCACTACATGACCATAAACATGATGGTCACAGTAAGCTGACTCAAGGTCTGGTCTGCAATGCTTGTTCCACTGTGGTTTCACACATTTTTATGTATTTCTTCTTATGTTACCATGCTGATTGTGGAAACTGGTTTGGTTGGTTTGTTTGTTTTTTGTTTTCACATGACTAATAGTATAGCTTTCTGCAAGCTGATACAGGGCTAGAGTTTTGAGGGAGATTGCTGTGTGTAAACTGCATAGTCTTCAGGCTCTCTATTCAGTGCTCCTCAAGGTTCCTCTGGGTTGGCTAGGGTATACCTTTTTCCTCCAGTAACACAGTCATCTTTTCATTGGAAAATGCATGTAAAAGAATTGAGGACCTGTTGCAATGTGCTGATTTCTCTTGAGTTCCTCTGCTTTCAAGAAAAACAGTTACGCTTCCATGCACTGATGCTCAAATGAGACTCTTCAAGAACTGTAAATGCTGTAGGGTGATAATTAGAATTGACTCGAGCAGAATGTGATTTTTCCAGGAAAAACCTGAACATTAACAACTCCCCTTGATTTGCAATTGTTGAGCATTATCTTCCCTGAAGACAAGGTTTCGACCTACACGTTCTGTATCTTTTCTTTAATAAGAACAGGATGAATATCAAAGGAGGCTGTGCATTCCTGTCTTCAGTATGCTTGAAAATGAATCTCATCTTTTAAAGAGAAGATTATGGTACAACTGATGTACTGACAATCAGTTACTGACAGTGATCAGATCAAGTTTTTTCCTTTTTTCTTTCCCAGTTTTGTTTTGCCTTTCTTCTTCCCATTGTGTTTTATTGAGGATGGCTTGGATCATAGTTGCTCCTACACCAGTGGATATTAGTTTGCTCCTCCAAAGTGGTGGCTGGCTCTTTTGAGGGATATCTGCCTAGTTTAAGATGAAATTGCCTTTCTTCTCATCCATGTAGGTCTCCAGAAAGGCAAATAAATATTTACTTACTAAAACAACTGCTGAAATAGTTACTTACTAAAACAACTGCTGTTTCTATTGAAGTGGTACTTTTGTTGTTGATAAGAAATATGCCTCTTCTGGGAGGTAAAAACAGAGAGAAAGCGATAAAACAGTGGGGAGAGTGAGAGAGAATGCCTGCAGCTTTAGGGTATGATTTTTAGAGGTTATCAGGGGTTAGAACAGTTCTGTAATGTTTGGTTAGAAAGCATTTGAAGTGCTTTCAATAGCAATGGAAATACTAAGCTATTCCCTTGATAAGAGGCAAAAAGTACATTTGTGATTTAATGAGTGTTTCGGCAGTCTGTATATCCATATCATCTGCTTTCAATTAAATTTTACTCGGCATAGTTAACCCCTTATTGTTTTCTGCTGTGGCAGCCCCATCTGTAGCACCTCCTGGCATCGTTAAACATGGGTATTTGTTGCAGCAACTTTGGTCCTGAGGGAAAGCACTCGAGCAGCAGCCAAATTTTAAACATCACCTTAGGCCTCATGGACAGCAGAAGTCCCCAGGACTGGAGCCCTGGCACGGGGGGAGACGTTTTGGCATGTGTCAGAAGCTCTGTACTGTGGTGATCCCCTTCCCCTTGGCTAGTGCTCTCATAGTGTTACCTGATGGTTGCATCCCAGCTGGCTGGGCTGGAAGGCTTTGGTTTTTTAACAGAACATTGATTCTGACCACAGTTGGCATCCTTTAAGCTTGAAGAGATATTGGCAGCTAATTCAATAGAGGGAGCTCCACTACCTTTCTGCTGAAGCAGTGTGCCTGATTTTCCCAGACCTCTGGCTTCAGCTTGGAAGTTATATTAAAAGTCTTTGTTTCTTCCCAGTGTTCTGTGGTGCCAGGCTTTGTTTCTGAAGGCATCTTATGTTCATCACAGGCTTCCTGCTGCATGAAGGAGAAGGAAGGGCAAATCTGAATCACATAACAGACAAACCCCAAAAGATGACTCAATTAGAGATACTTCCCTTTTGCAGCAAGGCATTGTGTGTGTTTTAAATGGGTACGCTACAGAATCGGGTTTTTAAATGATCTTTCCCTGGGCTTCATGAAGAAACTCAAAATGAATTAGAATAAAAGGAGGGTACTTTCCAGGGATGAAATTGGCCAGGTGGTGTTGCATGGTAATAGGGTTTAAGCAGGATAAGGGAATGGTTGTACTAGAGAAAACTGTTATGGTGAGAGAAAGGGATGTGTTGAGTAAGACCTTTATTTAACAAAACTGATTCTTTCAGCAAGTTCTTCAAAGATGATAAAGGAAAACTGAAATACATGTGCCATTCTGTAAACAGAGTCTGGATTCTGGGCTGTCCTAAAAGAAAGCCAGTTTAGGTATGTGCTGGTATCCTTTTAACCCATTCTGTGGCTCTAATACAGAAAGGTACATACCGCAAGCTAGGGCTTTACATTTTTCTTGATCCTTTACTTTACTCGGATTACTTTACTTGATGATCTTTATTGGATCATCAGACTGGTTTTAAATCAATTATGAAGCTCCATTAAGGATCATCCCTCCTTAAAAAAAAAAAAAAATCCTTTAAATTGGGTCACCTTCAATAAAACTTGTAATGAAGCCCTTCAGCCGGATGAGTCCAGCACAAATGCTGTTTATCATTTGATTTGCTGCAGAAGTTGTATATTCTTCCCCCCCCCAGTTTAACTAGAGAAAATAACTGTAGCTATTGGATAACAAAATAGATGTAGCTTGTATACAGCTGGAGTTAAATATGGCGTTTTATATGATAGACACTTCAGATTTTGTTGGTTTATGTGAGTTTTGGGGGTGAGTGTTTTGGTTGATTTGGGGTTTTTCTTATTTGGTTTGGTTGTGTTTTTTAGAAAGTGGAACAACACATTTTCCAAGAACTCGCTGTTGAGTGAGTTACCATGCTGCCCAGGAAGAATTGCACAGGCTCATGTTTCAGAAAGGCCAAGGGAGTGTCGATGTGATTTGTCTCGGGGGGGGGGGGGGCATGGTAAATGTTCACATAAAGCTCTGTAAGTAGGTAGCTTAGAGAGAATACCCAGTTTGGACCAGGCTTAAAAACAGATGGTTGAATGCAAGTGTGAGGTCTTAACAGTATTGTGAGATGCTCTTCTTTAATTGCGGTTTCTGAATTATTTTGTTGTTGGTTATCTAGAGTATTAGCCTGGATATTATTCCCTTCTGGTATGGAATTTCATGAAATGTGGAAACCAGGATGCATTTAGCAAAGCGAGTTCTGTGACTCATCCAGGTAAAATCATATTTATTTGTTGGCTTATTCTAGTTGTTTTGGAGAACAGAGTTGAAAATGGCCTTTACCTACAGTGCCGTACATGGAACAGACAAAGAAGGATGAAGAATGGAATATTTAGGCAGGATTTGGGGAACTTCAGGGTAGCCGTGTAACTTCAGTAGAGAGAAGGGTTTGGAATTAATTTCTTCATCCTTGGTACTGCACATCAAGTTGTATAACAAGTGCTTGTGTATGGAGCGTAGGGTAAGTATTATCTTAAAAGTCAGTCACTGACACAGCATTGTGGGATTTGCTTTCTCAAACTGGGGAAGTTGAATGCTTCTGACTGCCAACAAAGCGGTGTGCTGACAGCTAGTGATGTAAATCAAGGGAACACTTGCATCTTACTAGTGACAGTTTGAAAACTTAGAAAGGGGATAGTTTCTCCAACTTTAATTCACGACTGAGATGTATGTCACGTTTGTTTAACATTATTCCTCAGTTCTCAGCTACTGCTCAACTTATTGCTAATCCCGAGTCCTGCCTTTAGTAATGCAGAGCTTGCTGCACAGACACTTCTGTGGTTCGAAGCAGTCACCGATACATAAACAAATCATGGCTGCATAAATTCAGCTGCATAAATTTACGTTTTGCATCTTTGTTGCCAATGTAAGTGCTTTTTTTGTGAAATATTTAAAAAGTTTAGCTCTTGACGTGGCTTTTGACACAGTGCTGTGGAGGGGCAGCTGGTCCACAGTTTACTTTGACCTTGCTCATCGCTACTATTGAATGATGCAACGGGTTCTGTCTTAGCTTTGAAGTCCTAAGCACAGCCTTTACCCTAGAGATTTAACTCCAGTTAATGTGTGGTGTGCCCCACAGCAGCAAATTCCTAAGTGCCTGTGTGAATCTCTGATGTTGGTGTGGGGCATTTGCAAGTTTGCCTGCAGGTTTGGTAAGGGTCAGGGTCTGGTATTTCGTCCAGACTCAGTTATGTCTGCAGGTCATTTCTTGTCATTGCTTATCACTTTAAGTACCCTGCAGTGTTAAATCCAGAACTTCTGCACAGCTCCTGGGCGGGGGGGTATGGGACTCCAGAGCTTTTGAAATAGTGGAAAATAAGTGACCTGTTGCAAAGCTGATAACCATGGATGTAGAAGCAGCAGGTTAGCCATTATTTGGTTTAGATTCACAGAATTTATTCTGTGCATCTTAACATAGAGTATTCCTGCTTTGTTAGAAAGCTCTTTCCTTATCTCGGAAGAGCTGTGAGCCCTTGGGTGCCTGCAGCTGCAAGGAAGCTGCTGTAGAACCAGGGAAGACAAACCTTATGGTCTGCTGTATCAAAATATTGCTGTAATATTGATACTGCTAAAATATTGATATTGCTAATATCAAAATACTGGCTAGTATGGGCCAGAAGAGATGTATCATGTCTGCCGGAGAGCCAAAGTGAGGATGGGAGCTGCAGAAGTAAGAGTTGTGTTTTCCCAGAGGTCTTGCTGTGGGAGTGGGAATGTCACTGGGTGCTGAGGCACGCAGGCAGTATTAGGCTCTGAAGAGCCTGCTGGCCGTCATCGTCACACAGACGGGGACTTGGAGCACTGCTGCAGGCACTGTGGCAGCACTGCTTGGTGACAGCAGCTTTGGAGTTACTCTTGGACAACATACAGCTCCAGAGCCAGAGGTCAGAAACTCTTTGTAACGGTGGGCACCTATGCTGTCCGTGGCGGCTGTTTCCATTTCACTATGTGAAAGGGGAAGGGAAGGGTCTGTATTCCTCCAAGCACAAGAAATTCCCTCTGAACTGCTGCAGAGAGTTACCCGCTTACTTTAGGGGTGCCTCATTTTTGATCCTGCTCTGAATGGTGTGCAAAGCACTCTGCGGGTCACTTCTTAATCGTTATGTACATCTGCAAGTACAGCAGTGATGAGGAAGGATGGGCTTCAGCATAATCAGTATGCTCACAATCTTTGGCTCTCTTTCCATTGCATCAGTGGCACAGGGCGTAGGGGAATGAATAACTCAGTGTGTTCCTTTAATGAATGCTGAATGAGCAAGTATGAGCTGCCAGAAGAAAGGCAGGGTGTTATGAAGGGTGATAGCCACAACTGGAGAGGAGGAGGGACAGCTTAATTGGTTTTATCTGGAGTTCATAGTCTGGTTTCATTAGATGTGGGAGTAGTTTTGAGAACTGAAGTTGATGGTTCAGCCCAAAAGCGTCTTAATTTTCCTGGTCAGAAGTGATTTTAAACTGTTCCTTGAAGTGAGTTATTGTTACAGTTGTACATATGGTTGTTCCTGAGGGCCGTGTAGAAGCTTCGTGTTTGGAAGTTTAGAGTAAGTATATATAAAAGCCTAGCCCTCTTGGTATGGTGGGGTGCCTTGCTTTAGATGTACATTCTAATTCACAAAAAGTATCATCAGTAGTTTGCTCTTTCTTGCTTTTCAGCTGATTGCTAGTCTCCCTTCGAGGTCTTGTCATCTGTAAACAGCGATGATTGAGCAGCTTTTCATGTAAGTGCAGAAGAGCAGGGTGCTGAGAGTGCTGGGGACTGAGACTCCTCGTGAGGAGGCTCTGTTTGTACAACAGAATAACTATTTTGGACATACTGTACAGCACAGACTTCTCTCATAAGCAGAGAAGGAGGTTGGTGGTGCATAGTCTGCGCATTCTGGGGCAGTGTGGTAAGCTCTATGTAAAGCCTGAGGGACCATGTTAATATGAAATGGTAATAGAAGCTTTAAGTGGAGTATTGCAATGAAAGTCTTTTATTTTCTTGCTAAAACTTTCCATAAAGTCTGGATGGGGGTTTTGGGGGGATTTCTAGTAGTGTTTTTGTCATTCTGGGTTTTTTCCTTTTTCTTTAAAGGTGGACCGTTATCCTATCCTCAGGAAAGGAGGGGAAGGATAGGTACTAGTTAAACCAAAAGTTTATCCAGGCTTGCATTAATTCCAGGTGTGAGGTTAAGACTGAAATCTTCCATCTGCTAATAAAATGCTCAGCTCATCAGTTTCCCATTATCCTCCTCAGTGGCAATTTAAGGAGAGGTGTCTTTGATTCCCTCTGCTCAGGGAAGACTGAGGACTGGGTATGGCTTGCGGGTTGGGTGTATTTGTTTGGGTGTGTGTTTTCTGTTTTGTGCGCTTGGGGTTTTTTATTCTGGGTTTTGTTTGGTGGTTGTTTTACTATCATTTAATGAAAGATGAAAGTGATAATTGTCTCTGGAGTAAGTGGCCTTGTAAGCCAGGCTTCTCAAACAGTGATGCTTGCAGAGAGAAGGAAACTGTTGGGAATTGGGACGGAAAGAGGCTTGGGAGAGCCACTTTTCCCTTGGACAAGTCAGCAGTCCTGGACTGTTAAGCCAGGGGGAAAGTACCACAGCGTGTGTCTCATTTAAGATGATTTGAGTGGTCAAACTCTGGCATTCTAGTGGTGAAAAAATGATCTAACTTTTATGTTTCTTATGACATTGCATTTGCTTGAGCTACACTTCAGACATAGTCAACACTTGGTAATGCATAGTTGCAACTGCAAGGCTAGGATGTTTTATATGGTCTGCTCCTGCAATGGATGCACGTGTTTTTGATTGCTATTGCCAGCATGCTGTTTGTGAGTCTGCAATGCTTAACCTTGTACAAGTTATATCTGCAGCTGTACCAGTATGTTACAGAGCTCTCCCTGTGTCAGGGTAGCCAAACTGTGCCCTGCAAGGCTCAGAGGGTGGGAACTGCCATGTGATATGATGCTAAGCAGCACACATCCCAGTCAGAATGCTCAGGGAGGTCCAGGAGCAGCGATCCCTTTGAGATGCTGCTTCTTCCCTGTGTTACAGGAAAGGACTGGACTGAGGGTTTATTGACTCTTGAGGCGGTCAGCAGCTACTGCTGCAGCCGAGGAGCATCAGTGCATGCATGATTTAGCCCTGGGACTGAGCCCTCCCGTGTGCTTTAACTCTGCCTTGTAGGTGCTGTGTTTTGTATGTTGCCAGGTGTGATCTCTGCTACAGATGGTACATGCAAGTGGAGGTTCAAAGTTTTTTGAAGTGATTTGGCATAAGGATTCACAGTGAAAAAGCTTCTGCTTTTCTGCTGTTTGGTTTGGAGAGGAGTCTGAACTTGTCTTTCAAAGGTCATTGGAAAGGGGAAAAGACCCAAAAATGGAATGCTAATATTCATACCCACTGGTTTCTATTACCATCTGGTGTTTAAGGAAAAAAGTGTTTAAAGAAAACAAAATAATGTAATAGAGGCATTTTTTATTTGTAAACTGTGCTTGAACATAAAAAGATATTTGGAAACGTTTCAGGCTGAGAAATAGGAAATACTTTTTTTGCTAGCATTGTTTGGTAAACTGCACTGTGTCATTGACTAGTAATATGTTTCTGGTCTGTAGGTTTCGCAGAGTGAAGGTCAGAACGATTAAGGAAAACTAGAGTATTTAGAGTCCAAGAGCAGCACTTTGGGTCCTTGACAAGGGTGCATAAAGGAAGATGGATTGGTTTTATACTTAAAAGTTCATTTTTCTGCCATTGCTCTCTAAGCACATGTTTTTGACTGGAGCATGCATGAACTAGCTGAAAGACAAGCCTGCCGTCAGTAACTGACGGTAGGGCCGAAGACACGGGTCAGCATCTCCTCTGGGAGTGGCATACCCAAACAAGGCAAATAGCTAACTTTCAGCACCTTAAACCAGGTACATCCCTAAAGCCTGCGCAAGGAAATAATATGGCAAAATCGTGGAAAGGAGTCATTGCAGCGGAGACTGGGGAGGATGAGATGCCATCGGGGAAGGCCTTTAGAAGGATGCCGCCTGCACAGGAGGGGTGGCCCTTTTGATGGCCAGGAGGAGCTCGCCCATCTCGTGGGTGTGAGCCTGAGGGGACCCCAGCTCATCCCGTCCAGTGCTGCTGAGGAGGCAGTGGAAGCGGTGCCCGGGGGTCGGAGGGCGGGAGGAGGGAAGCCAAGGGCCCTGAGCGCGGCTGTGCGGTGCCGGTGTGCGCTGCCTCCTTCACTGTGCGGCCGTCGGGCCATACGTGTGGATGGAGGAGGTAAGTCACTGCCCAGGAACGGCAGCTGGAGTTCTGCTTGCAAGTGAAACAAGTTGTCCCAGAGAACAGAAAGCTCTCTGGTAGACGTTGGGATTAACCCTCGGTAGGAGTGCTCTGGGGGAGAGGAGTAGAAAGAGGTAGAAAAGAAAGCGGAGAGCACAGGAAAACCCCATTTCAAGATACACTGTGCTGCCTCTTCCCTGCCCATGTCACCACGGGCTGTCCCGGGTTTGGCAGTTGCTCTGTCTCCTCCCTTCCCTTCCCTTCCACCGGCTGTCATTAACAGGCCGTACGTACCCTTTGGTCAGGACAGTGTTCTGCCACACCACCGTGCTCAGCTCTTTATGTTCCTTCTCGTCAGCCATACGACTCGCTGTTATTTCCTGCATTGGGAAGACCTCTGCTTCCCCACAGGGATTTCTCAAAGCTGAAGTGCTCCTACCATGGGTTTCCATATCCTGTACTTGTCGGGTGACTGCTTGGACTGAGGCAGACCTTCTGGACAGCCTCCCCTCTGCGCTCCTGGGTTGGTATAGTATAGGTAACATGGAAGGCTGTTCATGCCATCTTTATCTTCTGGGGGGCAGGCCTTGCAAGAGGTTTGGTGTATGAGGTAATGTGTCAGGGGGAGGATAGTGTATGCTGAGCCTAATGGCTGGGTGATCTCAGTGTCTGGCTCTGTCCTGTTAAGCCATTAGCTGTGTTCTGGAGTGCTGCGGAGTACCTTAACGCTGTGGTCATTTAAGATGCTCAGGGAAGTCTGATCTCTGGAACAGAACAGCCCATATTCTGACATGTGTTTGGAATTAGTAAAACAACAGTATAACATTGGCCGTTGAATATGATCACTGTAATACATGTGGCTCTGTGACCCACTGCTGCTGAATGTGCAACTGTCAACCATCTTCTGCTGTGAGCCTTTTCACACTGTGTCAGTGGCCGAAGTGGAGAGCATCAGACTGTGGTAGCTGACAGACACTCTTAAGCCTGCAGCAGTAATTGTGCCAAGTCACAAAATCCAGAAATTAAGCTAACATAATGGTTTTAGGCCATGATCCAGCGTGTGTTTTAAAACCCAGCTTTGAAATGGTTTAAGTGTTTAAATACGTTCTTAAAGACCTAACTGTCAAGCTAGAAGTAGGGTCCCTGCAGAGGGGGCCCAAGAGGACATGGTAAGCCATAAGTGATGCTGTGGAGGCTGTCAAGGTGCTGGTTACTGTCTGTGAGTTGTAGCATCTTTCTGCTCCTTGCAGAGGATGCCTGGCTAGCATGGCTTGCAGAGGAACATTACGGGTAGGGGGATGATCTAGTTCAGTTGTCCTGAGTATGATGCAAGCTCACCTCTGAGCTGACTTTTTAAGCCTCTGCTTTTAAATTGGTTTTACCCCATATAAAATATATGAGAAAGGATATTTTTATTTTTTTTGGTGCTGTCAGCAGGGAATATGCAGCTTACAAAGCTTTCTTGGGTATAATTTTAAATGAAGAAAATGCTTCTGATAGAGTGAGATTATCTCATCACTTTATTTTTATGATTGTTAATTAAAATGTGAGGGAATCCTTCAGAGCAGATTTGCCGTTTTGGCACTTTTATGAGACTTAACATGGGAGATCTATTTCTATAGTTATGCCTCTTACTAGTTTTGAGATTAGGCCATGTTTAAATGCATGGCTGTCAAATTCTATGATGATTACTTGTTTATTTAGCAGTGTAGACCATTCAGTTATGGCCTCATTCATGTGGTGTTTGTGTCCCACTTTTGTTGTAGTGCTTTATTGTTACTGCTGTTTAAAATAAACCTGTATATTTTTTTCAGTGTTACCTTTCAGAGAGGCATGTTTCATTAGATAATGAAAATGAATTTTCATTGGACGGGATGAGTGTAAAATGGAAGTGAAGGAAGGGTCACTGTGCCTAACTACAAGAGACTTCAATAATCAAAACACTCTTGACATAAGTGGACACCTGTAAAGTCTTGGCTTACAGTGCTTAAGATTGTGATAGGAAGCAAGAGCTACAGGAGGCTTACTGAGAGAAATCGGGAGCTATTAAACACCCTGTTCTCTGCATTGGACAGGCACATCAGTGGAAGATTGAGGTTCTTTAGGCATGGTGCTTTCTATTTGAAGTTGTCTGAAGAAAGAACTGGAGTGAAGATCTGAACAGTGTTAAGAAAAAGATTTTTTTTTTTTGCCTTGCTCTAACCATGCCTATAATAACACAGATCTTTTGATCATAGGCTCTTCTGTCATCCTAACACCTCAGAATGTTTGATTGCAGAATTTCCCAATCTAGGAATAATTAAGGCATGGAGAAGAGCGATGGGATGTAAATTGTGAAGGAAGTCAGAGTCCAGCAAAGTGAACACGATGAGGGTTCAAAGTCATTTGCCTTGACCTATTTGTATAAGTGAACATGTGGAGAGCCTTGTGCACTAGGCCAGCAGGAGACTATGTAAAGGAGAGAAAGATGCTTTGCTTTT
This sequence comes from Pezoporus occidentalis, assembly GCF_034315485.1. NCBI lineage: Eukaryota > Metazoa > Chordata > Aves > Psittaciformes > Psittacidae > Pezoporus > Pezoporus occidentalis. The sequence continues at coordinate 869,190 of NW_026914502.1, forward strand.
CTCCCTGTGGGCCATTAAACATAAGCTTTGGGGATTTTTTTGGTGAAGATCTAGAGGAAACAGGTAGAATAATTAGGGCTAATTATCTTACAGACTTTAAAGGCAGCATTTTATTAGAGAATCTCATTGTTCAAGGCTATAATGTGTGTTTCCCTGATGCTTCTATACTAGCCCAGGCACTAGCATGAATGTGCTTACATGAGCAGACTGCACTGTCAAAAGCAAAGCAAGAGAGAGGAAGAAGGAGGGAGAATTGCTTCTTATGCTGGCAGGAGCACACATGCTGATGTGAGCTGTGTTTATACTAGCAGACTATTCTGATACAGCTAATTAGTCAGAATGTGTCTACCAAAATATGCCTCAGATTATAGTCCTTTTGCAGGTGTTAAAGGAGAAAACAATGGGTGGAGTCTCACTGTTGGTGATGTTTAATAGAGGAAATGTGTTAAGGCTTTTATATTTCCATAAACACATGGACAAAAATGAACGGAAGTTGAAACAAGAAAAGAGAAGGAAAAGCAAAAAGAGAAGTGAAAGAAATAAAGGCAAGGGTGGGTTTTTGTGTGTCTTCTGAGAAACTCACAGAAAGGTGGTGGGGAGGTGAACATAGAGAGGTGGATATTCAGAGCTGTGGAAGTAGACTGCCCATTCGCCTTTGGTCCTGCTGGAGCTCCGAGTGCTCTCTCCAGTGGTGATGCCAAGAGAAACACAGGATCGAGAGACTTGCCAGATTTCTATGACACAGATCTGCTTGGGAAACTTGTGGGATTATGACTGATTGCTCCTGTCTCCTAGATTACCTCCCAAACCAGTATTAACTTTGGGTAATTTTTCATCTCATTGCATCTTGGGTCATTTACCCAGTATTAATGCCATACACACTGAAGTACTCAATGCATTTCTTTGTGGTGGTATTCAGTCTTTGTTCATAGAGGGAAAACAGGCAGTGAAACAGGTGAACTGTTAGATAAAATATCAATGTTTCACATACAGGCTTTCATATTAGTGTAATTGGATGCATACTGAAAGTGAGAATCAATTATATGGCTGCTGCTTATCAGAAGTTAGCAAATGGTAAATGCAGTTTCATTTTTATAATCAATTACCTAGCCCTGGAACTGGTTAGCAAAGGTTAGAAGCTGTAATAATTTTCAGTAAATGCCTACACATTATCTCAGTGGATTTCTACACGCTGTTTTAGGGACATGAGGGAGAAATGTTTCTCTTCCCTGAAGTCTTTTAAACTAGCTTGTAAAAGATGAGGATCGACCCCTTCAGTGTCTAAGCACAATTTGCATACATGCCATGGCAAAGATGATGGAGTATACTTTCTCATTAGTCACTTTCCCCTTCAATACACTTGTAAACATAGATTGCTTTCAGCTTTGTGAATTTAAAGGAGGTTTGCATCCCTGCATGGTTTGTTTATCCACATCATCGGGCAGAATTGAGAGATAAGGGGGATAGTAACAAAGGATAACCTCCTTTATTATTATTTCTGTTTTCCCCTGACTTTCTCACTAAAGATCCAGAATTCTTTTGAGTGCAGAAGTTAGCTGTTGCTGGTGGCAGGCTAGGAGCACATTGTGCCAGAAAATTGCCAATCTTCCAGTCCTGCTAGCCCATTGAAGCTGCTGCTGTTCATACACAAGCTTTCATGTTGCTATTCTTAAAGTATCTTTTTACCTTGTTATCAAACAATCCTTCGGTGTTTGTTTTTTCACGTGTTCTAGCATTGTTGTTTGCTTATTGACTCTCTTTCTTGGTTGTATTTCTGGAGGCTTCTGCAGGCCTTGTTTCAGTAGCTTCTCTGCTGGATGGCAGCGCATCCTGTCAGGGTTGCACACTGAAGTATTAACGAAAGAGCTTGTGTGCACTGTAATCCTTTTTGTTTTAATCTGAAACTGCAGCTGTCAGAAATGGTTGGATCAAGTTGCTTTGCTGGCCAGGCTGTTATTTACCAGTGGGATATTCCATTTGTTTGTATTTCTGTTATTTTAGTGGAAGTTAATGTCTTGTGAAAATGGTGGTCTTGTGTATTTTCATGTTAATTCTCAGAGTTTACAAGGCTCATGGAAAAAATAAACACTGAAACACCCTACTCTACCTGTTGAGATTTTGCTTATTTAAAACCTGATATTAATTATGGAAAAAGCCCTTCTTGTTCTATGTTAATTTTATAGTTATTTACCAGAGTTACCTGTTATTTCTTTTTCAAGGCTAGCTTTTATAGACGGTTAGTTTGTATATTGCAGTATGTTTTAGTGCTAGTTAGGCTCTTGTTAACTGCTTCAATTTTCTGTCTCAATATCGTCTGTTTTTTTGACTGACTTAAAGTGGCTTGCTTGCTCCTCTGCTTTTCAAAGTAATGGGTAATATTTATGTGGATCTCGATGATCAGCCATTCTAAGCTTGTAGATTGTTTCTGTTGTGGGTCTTTTTTTTGCTTCTCAGGTCCTCACTTGAAAACTCAATTGCCAGGTGCAGATTGCAGCAGCAGTGAAAATGAAAGCATTTCCTTGGTACACTTGATATCTTTATTTACCAGAAGTCTCTATTTAACAGGAAGTGATGCTAGGAATAGCAACCTCTGCTAGCCTGTCTGGTTTGATTCTCGTTCAGTTTTGCTACCTATATTTAGTGGGGCTGTTCTTCTGTTCTCCAGAATTGTGCACATCTTCTCAAGTTGCCCCAACTTTCTGTACAAATCACAGTGAGAAATCCAGATCACATAGATGGCTTAATAAACTTTTTGGTGAGCAGGGAATTACAGGGCAGGGCAAGTTTCTTCCAGCAGTGGTTTTCTGGGGTGCTAAGTTCTGGCTGGGGTTGTGCAAGGATCCTTGAGGGAGCACAGCACTGGTGTGGTAAGATGGTAGCTGGTGGGTGTAAGGCTGTGCTAGGAGCTGATTAATGAAGCTGAATTATCAATAAGGCAATTTTCTTCTAGTTTTGTTGCTGCCTCGTTAAACACTAACTTGGAAATGCCTGAGCTATACAGAACTGGTGGGAGACTTACAAGGCTGTTAAAGTCCTGTGTGCGCAGGAGGAGGACATATGAGTCGGCTCTGCCTTTGTAGAGATGAGAGGAAGCTTTTGGATTTACTGTGGTTCAGCACCACCATTACCACTTCCTCCTTTTTCCTGCTCAGGTAGGGTTGACCCACTAGCAAATGCTGGTGGGCTGGGGGGAGCCGTAACTGGCTGGCTCACTTCTGGACAGGCAGAAAACTCAATGGAAGTCATTCCCATCATCACCTAAAATGACAGAACGAAAGAAATTAAGGAGCCTGTAAAGGGACTCTGTTATTGGATGAAAGGACAAATTGGATGGAGATGGAAAAGGTAAGCGAAAGGTGAAGGGAAAGAAAAGTGGAGGGAATGAGGGCTATTGTAGAGCTCCTTTTCATAAAGAGAAGTAATTTAAAAAACCCAGCAAAACCACCACAAGAAAACAAAATGACCACCAAGAAAACCCAACCAAAACTCCCCACTCTACTGACATTAGGCAGTGAAGCCCACAGATGGTTTCTTAGCTTTCTAGTTTATATGTTTCTTAGCTTTCTAGTTTATATTTTGCATGGCTTATAAAAATGATATAATGCTACTTGATTTGTGTCTACCTGTAACTGAGTGTAATTAAGGCTTTTATAAACCTTTATGATTCTGTGCAGTGGATATTATTCAAGTTAATTTTTATTGTAAATTTGTCCTGATGATCACTTATTGAAGTATTTTTTAAACTTAAAAATCAATGACATAAAGCATTTTGCTGGCAATTCATTATTATTTTTTTCCCCAGAATAGGGAGTAAAAAGAGCAATGCAACAAAGATGATCCCAACACTGCCATCTCCATTTCCTGTTTCACTTCAGGAAAATAGTGGTTTTTTTTCTTTATATACCTTTAATATAGGTTTAGCCATGCTGACTGAACATGTGTTAAACTTTCTAAGGTTACTACATGAAAATTCTTTGGTTTGCTTTATTCCTCAGAAGCTGCACAAGTTCAAATGCAGGGGAAGCAAGCTCTACTAGAGAACTTAATAAACAGGTGTCTACAGATTAACATGTACTTCTGTAGATGCTGCCTTTTCTTGTCCTTCCTTTGGGGTGCAGGGTAACTTGGATGGGAAGGAGTGATGAAAGATGCTTCTTAAACAACTGACAGGCCAAATAACTGATTAGGAAGGCAATCATGCACCTTAACAGAATGAGTCAATAAAAAACACTGGTTGCCGATTCATATATTTTTCCAAGCTTTCCACTTCTTTTGACATTGGTGTTCTAACAGGCATTAAAATGCATAGTTACTTTTTTGAGTTTTGTGTCTCCTCATACTCCAGAGCTTTATGAAACAGACACAGGTATACCTACCTTTCTCAGAATATTGAAAAACAAAGGAACTAACTGGTTATGGGCTAATGTTGACAATTTGACTCAAAACATTTTCCATATTGCTGCTGTTACAGTAAACTTGGAATAGATATAAAGCAAGATACAGTTGGGGAAAAGAAAATCTTGGTAGGGGAAGGAAATCTGTTTTACGCTTGAAAGCCCCAATATGTTATAAGTAACCATAACGGAAATGCAAGCATTACTTTAAATTTTCATTCAAGAAAGGTTACTTTTTGAGTTACGGTGAAGTAGTCTTGTAGTTTTGATGTAAGCGTAGAAAGACAAGTTGGAACTGAGCGGTAAAATAGTAGCGAGTTCTATCATAGAAATTTATCCTCTAATCTCTGTGTTATTGTTGAACTTTCTGATCCATTTGCCTACTTAGTGCTTGAATGTTTCCATAGCATAGCAAAGTCAGAATCTACTTGGTGTAGATGTGAAAGGGTTTTGCTGGTGTTATATCTAATACCATTTCAAACTTATGATAAAACTGGCCCCAGTGGGGAGGATTTGCTGCAGCTGTGCTCAGTCTCTGATCTGGACTGGATGAAATATGCCTTGTGCTATGCCCTCCTGTGATTGACTTTAGACATTGGAGGGTGTGGGTGAAGAGCTGTACTGTGGCTCTACCCCAGGTGTAGCCATGCTTCCTCCTTCAGGGATTATTTCTATTGCTGTATGTCAGAGTTGTGCCAAAAAGTACAATAACTCGGATGTTTTGCACCACAGCAGCAGTTATGAAGGACTGTCATTTACTCTGTGCTCAACAGAAAGTGGTTGGCCTGATAGGACGACGGCCAGGATACAGCTGGCAGAGCTGTAGGATGGTGTTGCAGATGGAAGCTGCTATCATCAGTGTCATAGTCTTGCTTCGACAAAATACTCAGGTTTGTGGTGGTGTGCATTGCTTCATGATTGACTGAAAATTTAATCTGTCAGCTGTTATTTCGTCTTGATGTGAGAGGACAAGAAGAGGTCTTGGTCCGCCTCTCTCAAGCAGATGGAGCAGTCTGTTCAAAGGAGAGTACCTCCCTGAGAGTATTGGTCTTTGCTTGCAGTTATGGATGGCTTCTTTCTAGAATAACTGTTCCTTCTCCTGTAGCTCTTTCAATTTCTTAGGTGATGGTGATCAGTCAGAAGTAGCAAGGCACAGTGACAAAATGCTTGGGCAGTTCTCCTCTATCAGTTTAAAGAGAGCTGGATGATTATTTCCATGGTCAAGGGATTGCAGATACGATAGAAAGACAAGCTTAGATTCTGTTCTAGCCATCAGTGGAACTTCTGAAAGATGTTTGCAAGTGCCATGTTTGGGATAGGCCTCTCAGGAATAACTCCTTAAGTAATTTCTTGTTTCTTGGTAAATAGCAAAGGAGTTGCTTTATCTTCAGAGTGTTGGATGTTGCGCCTCTATTTTTACTTAAAAGGTATTACGGAGTCAAAGCCTCCTTTTGATCAAATCAAAAGCCAGTTACGGATGATTTCTTTATCTACATAGAAGTAGTGTTAGGTACCTGTAAATGTGTAATTGGGATCTATTGCATGAAAACGACTGGATAAAAAGAAGTTTAATTTCATCTAGAGGTTGTTTGCTTTGTTTTTTACCTTCTAAGAGTAATGTACCTAAATGTCTGTGGAGGGAGGCTGGGTCATTACAAAAGTTCCTTAATTTCACTGTTACCTGCTGTTGTCCATTGGGTAGTTTTATGTGGCATAAAAACATTCAAGCTCTGCTTTTTTTGTATACTAATAGCAAGATGTGTATGAAGAAACTGTCCTTTTATTGTGCTGTTATCTAGTAGCTCTGCAGCCTTCGATGGAGGAGATGTGTTTTTGGCATATTAATGAATCTATCCTATGTCTATTATCATACAGTAGAAACATTTTAAAGAGGGGAAAGAGTGGTATGAGTGGACTCTTGATCAGTCTATTTTCATAGTGTGTGAATTACTTCCTGTATGCCTGATGCTACTTATAGTTTGCTGCTGCTATCTGCATTTTAATATTGAAAATGATGTTTTGAATTGGAACCACAGCAGTGGTTTCTGCAGCAGCATGGTCTCTCTTGCAACATCCTAAGCCAATTTTCCTCCTACTGAGTCACTTGTTGCTGAAGTTGGATGTGCCACTTTGAAGACACTTGTATTTAAAAGCTTACATGTGCTTAAGGCTTTCTCTTCTGTTCCTTAGTTTGAGGAAACCGATGCCTGACTGCTCTTTCCTTTTCCTTTTTTCCTGTTCTCCCCTCCCAGCCTCTGACAATCTTGCTGTCTGGTTCCTCTGTTTCAGTACAGCTCTCGTACAGCCCTGCCTTATCAGGCAAGGTAATGAAGAGGCATATCAGGCTGCTCTCAGGATGCGGAGTTTCCAGCAAATTGTGTGCTCTTGAATTGTCCTCTTAAGAGTTTTTTTCCAAGATGGACTATATGTCCCTTCACAGCCAGCTTCAAAAACACCTTTGGGTGTTTTAAACACTAAGGAGGCTGTCCAGTACCTTCTCTTGCTTTAATTCATTTACATGCTGTGAAAGTGGAGCTTCCTAATTACACCTCATCACTTGGAAGGTCACTTTTGCAGCTCCTCCAATTAAGTTATCTACATCAGTAAAATAGGGTACTTTTTTATTCTCCAGCTTTTTATTTGACTAAGACTAGAGTCTCTCATGTCCCTTTGGTAGTCATTATAAAACTTCAGGAAGTGAAGAAAAATAGTGGTTTCCTCATGTAATGTACTGTTATTTCAAAATTACATTGATGTCAAATTGCAGGGCTTGTTTATTGTAGGCAGTGGTGTCCTTAGTGGAAATTAGGTGATGTGTAGCTTCCGTCAACTGAAATCAAATCACCTTTCCTGCTGAGGTTTTGCTTAATCTCTTTGGTTTTCTAAAGCCCTACTATGAGCTTATCTTTGTCTTAATTTCTTTTGCTGGCCTTAAGAAGTATTCAATTTTTGTAGCAGTGTGAATCCTCGCAGTAAAATAACTCATGTAAACCTATTGGTTAAGTTTCACATTGCAAATAGTGGGGTTCTTTGTATTAAGTGTTATCATCACTAAGTGTTCTAACTAAACAGGGAAGTCCCTGAGCATTTCTAATGGTGGTGAGCAAATTCTGTCCCAATCTCTGCCTCTGAGATCACTGTGGCAACACATCTGTTTTGTGTGTTGCCTGTGTATCTTCTCTAGAAAACAAACCTGTGCAGTTCTGTACTGGTATTGTTCATGCACCATGACTCTAAATTACACATTTTCACAGGTGTTTCTGTCTCTTCCAGTCTGGCACGAATGTCCTCTGTATCTTTTTAGTGCTTAGATGGCCTGTTCTAATACACTCAAGAAAATGTCTCGGTGACTGTGAGACTTGATATATTTGTGTAAGATTGATCACTATACTTTGCTCTTGTGGTCTTGTGAGCATTTGTTTTAGCTTTGCCCTTCAGAAGTTTCACTTGGCTAGTTTGTGACAATGTAGTACCTTAAGTGGGTGTGTTGGATGTGCTTAGGTGCTCTGTTCTTTATTGATGTTTGTAAGTTGCACTAAATATTGTTGGGGGAAATAAAGCTAAGCACAAGAGATCTCTGAGTAATTGCATGCTTTCAAAAGCATTATGCTTAGCTTAATGCACGCTTTCTCTCCCAAGTGAAAGATGCAAAGCAACAAACTGAAGTTAATCACTCCTCTCCTCCACTTCGAATTACATATATCAGAATATTTCAAGGGTTTCTGCTGTTTTTCTAATGACAAAAAGGTGTGAGCAGGTCATGAAGCTATGGAAAAATGCAAATAGTCATAAAGGAGGATTTGTGAGAGAAGGACAAAAGGATGGAAGAACAGAAATAAGGTGAGGGGACTGGTGCAAATACATGAAGCACAGAGAGCAGGAGAGAGTATCTCAAAGTACATTCATGAAATTGTTACATAAATGAAAATATATAGGACAGAGTGTATGTAACTGTTCAGTGGGAAATCTGGATCATATAAAACTCTCTTCCCTCAGAGTATAACTTCTTAAAAACATGTGTTCAGTGTGGGATGGAGTTTGGTTTGTGATGGTGTTTGGCTGCATGGAAGGCTGTTTACCTGTTTAGTCTTTATGCAGGTCTATTGATTAATTTCAGATGATGGAAAACTAAATTTAGGCTCATCCACTCAATGCTGTATGAATTTCTTTCCTTGCTTTTCTGTTTTAGGTTTAACCCTTGGTCTTTGAAAGTCTGCAAAACTAACATTAGATTTCTGTGGCTACAGGTCAGCTGAGACCACTGTATTTGAAGTTCTTTAAATTCAGACTTCAGCAAACACTGAACAGGAGTTAAGATGAGTAGCGTGTGTGTGTAGGGAAGACACATATGTGTTTTGCTTTTGATCTAGGTGCCCTTTCCAAAGCAAAGTCACATGACATCTGTATGCTTCCAACGCAAAATCAGAGCATCTCTTCTGGGACCTGGTGAAATGTATTGACCTGTGAGCACATGGCATTGAACAAGATTGATAGATTTCTATGAGAGGGAGGGCAATAAGAGATAATTTATGCTACTGCATTAACTAGGCTCATTAGTGTCAAAGCACACAATACTGCCTTGAGGGCTCTGCTCTTTGCCACTTAAGTGGGCTGTGAGCAGATTGGATCGGTAGTGCAGATGCACAGCCCTGTAAAACGCTGGTTTAAGTAGGACAAGATTGCCTGGAAGAGGGCTGCCTTTATGTGAACCAGTTTATTGGGTTTGCCTGGCAGGATTTTGGTGGTGGTGGGCTACAAGGGTGCTCCTATGAGAAGCTGCCAGAAGCTTCCCCTGTGTCTGAAAGAGCCCATGCCAGCCGGCTCCAAGATGGACTCGTCACTGGCCAAGGCCAAACCTGTCAGCTATGGTGGTAGCACCTCTGGGATAACATTTAAAAAGAGAGGAAAAAACCCAACCCCCCTGCGCAACAGCAGCTGGGAAGCCCACCCTAGAGCAGTCTGTTCCTGAAGGACTTCATCCACGGAACCCATGCTGGAGGAGATTGTAATGAGCTGCAGCCTATGGGAAGGGCTCATGTTGGAGAAGTTCATGGAGAAGTGTCTCCCATGGGAGGGACCCCACGCTGGAGCAGGGGAAGAGTGTGAGTCCTCCCACTGAGGAGGAGGGAGCAGCAGAGGCAATGTGTGATGAACTGACTGCAACTCCCGTTCTGCATCCCTCAGCACCACTGGGTGGGAGGAGGTACGGAATTTGGGGGTGAAGTTAAAGCTGGGAAGAAGGGAAGGCAGGGAGAAAGGTGTTAAGATTTCTTTTCATTTTCTCGTTATCTTACTCTGGTTTGAGTGTCAGTATACTGGATTAATTTTCCTCAAGTTGAGTCTGTTTTCCCCATGATGGTAATTGCTGAGTGATCTCTCCCTGTCCTTATCTCAGCCCATGAGCCTTTCATTATGTTTGTCCTCCTTGTCCAGCTGAGGAGGGGACTGGTAAAGAGGCTTTGATAAGCACCTGGTGTCCAGCCAGGGCAGCCTACCACAACCACCCACTTAACCTGTGAGAAGGATCTGCTTGCTCTTGAGCTGTGGCCATCTGCTGGGAATGGAATGGGTCGCACTTACTTGCTTTTGGAGCCCTTGAGTGTGGCATTTAACTGCTGGGGTGGTGCAGTGTGTCAGACTGCTGTAGAGGCTGCTTGTTCCTGTGCAGGGAACCGGGAGCCATCTGACCCAGGTGTCCGCAGGAGTGGTCATTGGAAGAACTTCAGCTCTTCATTAGTTGAAATTTGAAAGGTCTTTATGGAAGCTAAGAGCAGAAAGTCATTTGTAAGTAGGATCAAAGCTGCTATAGTTCAGATTGAGGACCTCTTCTATCCTTTCACCTACGTGTGGTCATACCAGCAATATCATCACTGTGTGCTGACATCTGGAATTGCAGTTCTTTCATTGAGAGGGAAACTCTTCACAGACAGTGACAAAAACGGTCATGTGTGTCTCAAAGATGTTCTTAAAGCATTTGTGTAAAACAAATAAAACCCCACACATCTCAGAGCTCCTGTTGGTCTGCTCTGCTGGTTTTGTAACTTATTTTATTGTATACATCAAGGACCATCAAGTCCAACTTGCATATGCCTTGTCAGGGTTGGTCTTTTTTGTCTAGGTTAAAATCTGAATCTGTAAGTATGGAAAGCATCCATGTTGAGAATTCAGTGACTGCCTTGTTAGAATCGAAGTAGCGTCTCAGAGCAGGCATTTGTGCTTTGGCTAGTTTAATTTGCATTTGAGTGAACAAGTAGAAACTTTTAATCAGATGCTCCATTAGAAAATGGTCTGCTTTACTTACTTGCATTCTTCCTTACTGCAGCCTCCAGAAACGTGCTGCTTATATCTGTATCAGGCCAAGTTCTCGGTTTCTTGTTTGGAATTTTGGTTTATATTTTCAAAATGTTCTTGGTGTTTCCTTTCTCTACCAGTCTCAAACCTAGAATTTCCAGATTTGTGGTAAGGCTTTGTTCAGAAGTGCTGGGTTTTCTTCTTTGCGTTGCTGTGGAGAGTAACAGGTTTGGGATTTTACTTGTTAGTGGTCTTGAAAAACAGTAATATCTGGTAAATGAGATGTGTGGGTTAAGCAGAGATGATTCACTGACAAGCCCTAATACACAGAATCAAATTACATTACATTTACTGAGCAAAAGAAGTATTTCTATATATTTTCAGAAGATGTAGGAGAAGACGCATGAAATTAAGTATGTAATTTGGAAGTTAGTTTAATACCACTTTTTGGGGGAGAAAGCTTACAGCTTGGCAGCACCGGTATCATCACTAACAAATTGCAGGTGGAAGATGTAGGCAAATAAATACTTGCTGTTAAACTGTCTTATTAAATGCTGAAAAAGCAACAGTATGTCACTTCTGAAATATCACTTCATAAACCTTTTCTTTTGGAGATATGTTTCAAGATACAGAATGAACGAGGGAAAGGGGGAGGAGAAGGCAGAGGGCAAAGCATGACCGAAGATGAATCCACACCTTCTCAGGCTGGTGGTGCATCCCGAGTGCAGCATGGAAAAGTGCTAGGCTACCAGGTATGTGATGTGCTGCTGGCAGCCTCTAAAGCATCTGCTTGAAGCATTAGGTTTGAGCATGTGGTTATAGGTCCAGTAAATTCAGAGGGGACACATAAATATTTTGAACAAGAAAACAGCAAAGACATGGGAGAGTAGGGAGATACAGAAACAAGGTTTTGGTAGATCCGTATTAAATGTATCAGGGGCTGGGCAGCAAGAAGTTCCTTGTGGCAGAGTTTGTTCAGAAATTTAGCAGAATTTCTGGAAAACAGAAGTAGGCCCAGAGGAGTCTTACGTTTCCAGTTCAAGTGTCCGCTGCTGGTTTCAGGCCAGAGGGCACAGTGTGTTTGGGTGAAGTGACTGTTCATGCCCACATTGGAATTTCATTTGGGAAGATTCATAATGATGTTAGCAAAAAAGAGGTGCGCACTTAAGACTGGAAGGGGCATTTTGGATTATTAAGTCTATGTCCGTGTGGTTGCAGACAGTAATATCATGGAATGATTTGGGTTGGAAGGGACCTTAAAGATCATCTGGTTCCAACACCCCTGCCAGGGGCAGGGACACCTTCCACTAGACCAGGTTGCCCAAAGCCCTGTCCAGCCTGGCCTTGAGCACTTCCAGGGATGGGGCATCCACAGCTTGTTGGGGCAAGCTGTTCCAGTGCGTCACCACCCTCACAGTAAAGAATTTCTTCCTAATATCTGATCTAAATCTACCCTCTTTCAATTTAAAGCCATTCTGCCTTGTCCTGTTTGCTACATGCCTTTGTAGAAAGTCGCTCTCCATCTTTCTTGTAGGCCCCCTTTAGTTACTGGAAGGCTGCTCTAAGGTCTTACCAGAGCCTTCTCTTATCCGAGCTGAACAAGCCCAACTCTGCCAGCCCATCTTCACAAGAGAGGGGCTCCAGCCTCTAACAGTCTTTGTGGCTCTCCTCTGGATTTGCTTGAGCAGATCCACATCCTTCTTGTATTGGGGATGCTAGAACTGAATTCAGTGCCCCAGGTGGGGTCTCGCAAGAACAGAGTAGAGAGGGAGAGTCACCTCCCTGAACCTGCTGGTCATGCACCTTTTGATGCAGCCCAGCAATCGGTTGGCTTTTTGGGCTGCGAGCGCACACTGCTGGGTCACACTGAGCTTCTCATCAACCAAGGCTCCCAAGTCCTTCTCCTCAGGGCTGCTCTCAGTCCGTTCTCCACCCAGCCTGGATTTGTGCTTGGGATTGCTTCTGCTTTTGGCCTTGTTGAACTTCATGAGATTTGTGTTGGCCCACCTCTCCAGCCTGTCGAGGTCCCTCTGGTTCCCATCCCTTCCCTCAAGTGTGTCAACCACACCGCACAGCTTGGTGTCACTGGCAAACTTGCTGAGGGCACACTCAATCCCACCATCCATGTCGCTGACAAAGGTGTTGTACAGGATCAGTCCCAATATCAACCCTGAAGAAATGTCTTGGATTTCAGACTGAATACCTGATACCTCAGGACACAATTCAGCTCACTGTTAAAATGTCCAAGATGAGCACACACTCCCCCCCACCAGCCACCACAACCATCTGTTCATCAAAAATAGAATTCACATAGTTGGAGGTACAAAGTTTTGGGAAGTTTTTTGAGACAATGACTATAGAGGAGCTTTGAAGGTGAAATCACTTTTTACTGCATTTCAGAGGTAAGAAATAACTTTTCTTGACTGTATCATGAGGTTTTTTTTTTAATTTTCAAATATTATTAAGGGATAAAATTAATATATGAATGTTTTATGGAGTATAAACTCAGTAGAAAAGTAATGTTGTAGGAGAGGTAGGAGATAAATGAGAAAGGAAGGTGTGTGAAAATGCTGAAAAATACCTGCATGGAAAGTCAGCATGATGTGGTTTCTTATATTCTTTTATCAGTTTCTCAAATCCACTGATTTTAGCCATACATAGAGCATTTCTGTAGGACAGGAGAAGGGATCTAAGCAGTTCGCAGAGTTTGATTCATGAGAACTACTGGTGAGTGAAGAAACCAAAATTGGTGTTTCTGGTGTCTCAGTAACGCTTGTGAGACGCAAAGTTGGGCTTTTTTTTGTTTTCCATTTTGGGTTTTTTTGGGGGAGTTGTTTTTTGGGTTTTTTGTACACATCCAGCTCTCCCCACCAACACATTTAAAAAAACCCAAATTTTTCCTTTTGCTGCTGAGTAACTAGACCTTGAGGGAGCAGAGCAATAGTTACTGCTGTGAGATGGGGGTATCTGCACGAGTCACAGTAAGGAAGCTGGACTGAACAATGCCCTGTTTCTTGAGGGTCTGCCTGCTCCTTTAGTTTCACTCATGTTGGGATGCAAGTGTCTGTAATAGCCGCTTATCTTTTAAAGAGGAAGCATATTTGAGAAAGTAAGAACCCTAAAAGCCGGTGGAAGAATATTGATTCCCAACCAGCATTCTGAGAGGAGAATGATCCTGAATATACTTCTTCTGCTACTCCGTATATCCAGCAATTATTTTGTCCTCTTTGTTACTGAAAATAAGCAGTAATTTTTCTGAATGCCAGTAAAGCGATGCCCTGCTATTTCTCACTTAGCTGGGAGAAAGGTTGCTCATTTTCTGCACTTGTGAACCACCATGAAGAGCTGGTTCCAAACAGGCAGGGTGTACTCCCTTGCTGTTATGAAATCGGGGCTAATGACTTTCCTTTTCTTAACGTGTGTCATTTCTTGCCACTGCCCACACAATGTAAATGCAGAGATAAAATTAAGAAGAGAGAGGAGGGAGGGCATTCTGGTCTCTAATTGATTTAAATAGGGAACATGTATAATTCTTTGGAGTGACACACAGCTGGACTTGGCTTTCAGAAATGGCATTGTAATGAGACTCATGCTCGCTTTATGTTTGTGTGTCTATAGTTTATTGTCAAATATTTGTTCCTGTATGTTTCCAGTAAACATTAGTTGACCCTGGCTGGTTAAGCGAGGTAAGAAATTGCAGTGGAAGTAATTTCTTCTTCTGGATTTCTTAAACAAACCAATAAAAAACCCCCATACAAACAAACAAAAAACAGTGAAAAAAACAAACCAAACCCAGCTGTGCCCAAACCAAGCAAATGAAGGAAATTAAAAACCCCCAACAAATATTGATGCTGTAAGGCTTACTCCTTTGGAGTTTGATGTTTGCCTTTGGAGTTAGGAATCAAAACTCTTTGTTTATAACACAAAACAATGTAGTAGACAAGTAGAATGTCTTGCTTTTGTCTTCATTTCTCTCCAGCAGAAGGAAAGTGGTGGTGAGGTGATAAAACATAAGGCAACCAGTGATGGCTGGTGCTGCTGAAATCTCAGCCTCCTTCCTGGTGACAGCCAGTTGCCTGCAGCAGCAGGCAGTGATGACCTATGGATGTAGTATTACTCTTATATAGCAGAGATTGTGCAGTATCAAAGTGCTAAACTGGCTTCTTTAAACTTGCTTATTCAGTTTAGTTTCTTTGTGGTCTTGGTGTGTTTATCTTTCTTAAACAATACAGCTAACCCTGAAAAAGTGTAGAAAAACTCTGAAAATCTCTGCACTGACTTCTCTGGGGAGTGGTAATTCTGACTGTTCATGAGGAAAAACTCTACAGTGTGGGAGATGGGCTTGGGCTTCCCACTCCCAGTTGAAGGAAAATTTCAGGAGAAGAGGCTGTTGAGGGGCGGGGGGGAAGGAAATCCTTAAATCTCTATTTTACATTCAGACATAGAGCTATAATATGAGCTATATAATACGACTTTTCAGTTCTGCGGGCTAGCTGTTAAATTCACTTCTGTCATTTTTCCTTATGCTAAAGTAAATCTCCAAGAGAAGGTGGAAAGATGTAGTTTATACTGAAATAGCATCTAGCTGTAAAATAAGTGTAATGTTGATGTGCCCAGCTTCCAAAATCGTCTTTAAATAGAGCTTAAAAATATGAAAGGCTGAAAGTGGACGTCTCTTCCATATTTAACGGGATTTCTCAAACAAATTCTTGCAATTTTATTCACATACTGAGATTATAAATTGTCTTGTTATGGTTGTGTGGGAAGAGACTGTTAAAACAATAAATGGTATGTCTTGCTGCCGTTTTCCCACTCCCACCTTGTGTGAGAGGGACGTGGAAGGAAAGGACGGCTGAAGTGAGCAAAACTGATAGAAAGCATACATGCGACAATCAGAGTAGAGATCTGTCTGCTAAAAGGAGTTGATCTGTGCTGATGAAGACTTTGGGCTTCAGCTGTCTAACCCAGAAACTCAAATATTAGAATCTTTCATGAAAATAAACCCTGATATACTAAAAAAGGTGAGCAAAACCAGAAGAAAAGACTTCACAAAGTAATTAAAGATGCCCAGATTTTAATAAGGGCAGTTGGTGATTGGCATGGGAGCCATGGTGTAATTTTCTGAGGAGCTGGAGGTAATAGCCTAAGGCCCCTTGGTCAGTACTTGGTCTGTGGGGGTAGTGAGGGAGCTCTGAAGAGCCGCCCCATGTATGTTCATGAGCATTCACTGCAGCAGAAGCATCTTAACCCCCAGAAGAAGTCATTTCCATTCTGCTCGTGTAGAAAGACAAGAGAGGGTCATGGCTTCTTTGTGGCTCTGTGGTCTTGCAGCTGGGGGTGCTACTATGATGTGCTAGCATTGCTCCAGGCAGCTGAAGAAACAACCTGAGGGTCTGAAACACTCCCAAGAGCTGAGGGAGGAGAAAGAAGTGTATGCTTTTACCTGTCTTGTGGTTGGTATTCTTTGTAATGGGCCTGTAAACATTGGTGGGTAATGGGGATGGATTGGGTGTGGAATTTTTGTTTAATTTTCGTTCCTTTAACAAAAGCAGCAGATCTGGGGGGGGAGTGTTTTCTTCTAGAACTGGCTATTGTTTGAAATACTGAAGCATGAAACAGTCGCTGCCCAGCCACAGCTCCTCGCTTTCCAACCTTTTTGTTTGTGCCAGCGCGGATACTTCTTGTTTCTAAATTGTGGGTTATGGCTGTGATGTGCAGCATGCTTGCATGAATCTGATAGGAGAAAAGAGATTTCTGTTCGAAAGCAAGATCCTTGGAGGCATGAGCCCTATGCTGTGATTTTTTTTATTATTATTTATTATTTCTCTTTTTTGCTTTTTTTTCGCGATCCCTTGCTCACTGTACTGACAATAAAACGTAGAGGATTTTTTTGCCCCTAGGAGAGCCCAAGGACCCTATGTATTCCCATATGTCTGACCTAAAAAGTGAAGAGTTTATCGTAACCATTATGAGATTAACAGAATGCTGTGGCTTTCTGATCTGTTGGTTCAGTGGCAGTTAATTGTCTAGGCTGTGCTTCAGAAACAAAAAGCTTTTGGATGTTTAGCCTGCAGCTGTATCAGAAGTCGCTGTTCACTTAATTCCTTCTCTCTTCTCAGTGGGTAGGCAAAGACTAATTTTTGGATGCTGCTACAAACTGATGAAGGAATGGGAGGGTATTTCCTACTCTGCCATCTGAAAATGGCAGAAACAGCTTTTCATAAAGTTCAGGCTGCCACTAAAGTCTTAATGAATGGGCTTCCATCTCTATTAGTGAGCAGAGAAAGCAGGAATTAGATGAAGTTATTTTCTTACTGAAGGGGATTTTTATTTCTTCCTTTTTGGCAGAGTTCAAATTCAGAGATTGCTTAGGTTACTTTTTGGACGTCCAAAGATGTAATTGTTAGAATGTAGATGGGTTGGGTTCGCTTTTGTTTTTTCACAGAGTTTAGGAAGAAGAAATCTGTTGTGTAAAGGTGATGTCGGGCTGTGAAGCATTAGGCCGTTTTTATCTGAAGTGTGAAATTTTAATGGCCATTTTAAAAGCTGTTATGAAGCACTATTCATATCCTACAAAGGTTAAGCTTTATAGCTTTCTAAAACTGGTGTGTGCTTAGGTTGCAAATGCATTTTCAATTCTCTAGTACCATCTAAAATGTTAGTGTAGGGACAGATACTGAATCTGAATGGGTCTCTTCTAACCAATGACCAAAACAATGAAATGGGCTTTTTTTTTTTTTTTAATTAATAGGCAGTTTTTCCTTTTTTGCTCTAAAAGTAAAATATGTATTTTTGAATAGACAGGCTGGATGCTGGTATGCAAATGTATCAAGTGTACTGTGTGCTATGAATGTAAGTACTTGAAGCCTTAAAAGTTAGGTCAGTGAAAAAATCCTGAGGGAGGAGATTACAGGTGTCCTCTTGCAGCCTTCTGAAAGACCGTCTAGTCTGATCACTCAACATCTGTATCGGACTCTATGGGGATTACGTTGGCCAGTTCTATGTGATGAATGACTTTAGAACTAACAAGAAATGAAAGAAGGCACGTAACATCTGGCTAGCGAGGAGATACGTATCTCAGCAGTTCTTGTACTTTCTCCTTCTGAGGATGTCTTTGCTTTTGCAGGGAGGTTTCCTTAGGGATGAGCTGTGACCTTGGACAAGGACAAGGACTTCTGGCTTGTGTGACCTAACCTCCTTATGTTCAGGCTGATTCTTGGTATTCCTGCCATTATTGGTGTTCCAGTATTTTTCTTAGCACATGCATACACAAGATAAAAGAAACTGAATTTGCCAAACATCTTAAAGATCCTGCTGGCTTTCATGGGCAGAAAGTGCTGAAAACCACAATGATTCTGTTGGCTTTAAAGAGGGAAGGAGGAAGAACCTGAGTAGTGCTGCAGAACATTGCTGCAGCTGTGATTTAAGATGTTTTATGGCATTATTCTTTTAGTGTATCCCAGTAAGTACATGTCTCTTCACGCTCTAAGGCTGTGGAAAAAAAAGGGGGGCTTTAGAATGCAAATAGGTAAGAATGATTAAAAATAAAACTCATCTATGTGCCCAATGTCTAATTCGATGAGTGAAATTCTTCTTGGAAACGTTGCCCTCGATTTTATCAGTCATCATTTAGCACTCAGCATCATTAGCCCTATACTCTGAAAGGGAGGTATGTGGCTGATGGTGACTGCAAAAGTGATTAGCGCTTTTGCAGGGGAGCAGTAAAAGATGACTTTTTTCACTCTGAAAATGAGCACATCTAGAATCCGGTGAACTTTGTGGCAGAGACCAGCGGAGAAACACTTTCTGTTACTTGGAAGCAGCTTTTCTGGCACAAAAGCGTGACAGCTTGTCTGTCCTCTATTGGCCTGAGTCAGATGGGCTGGAGCAAAATCTTTGCTTAGTGAGGGATGTCACTTGTAACACAGAATAGGGGAGCAAACTCTCAAACATTGTTGCTGGGCTTCCAGCACAATAAAGTGCTGCTTTTGCTCCCTGTAACTTTTCTACCATAAGCATTTATTTGTTAAATTTACAACTTGTAAATAAATGTTGGGTTTGAACTACCCTGCCACAGGTTAAGCACCTTCCACCAACATAAATGCAAAACCACCCTGAAGACTGGGGCCTGGTATACTTTAAAGAACGGTGATTTTTATACTGTAGCTACAGTGAATAACCATCTATTTGAACAGACTGTGTGTTTCTAACAATAGATCTGTAACCATAGTGAAATGCCTTTCAACTTAACTTGACTTCATAAGAAACCAGGGAGAGACCTGTATGGCTAAACCATTCGTTTAACATATATGATTTGAGTGGTATGTTCTGTGACCCAAAAACATGCTGTGGAATAAATTCTAGTGTGCTTCTTGATGGTTGGCTTCCCGTAAACTAGCATGTTGAAACTTTAAATATGTATTCATGTTGCTCTGAACAGATCCTGAGTAGTGTTCTATGAAATATCCGGAATGTCAATTCTTGTATAATGGCATGGGCTAGTGCAAGCACTCGGAGAACTTCCCTGGTTCAGCATTTTCAGATATCTGGGTTTAATCACTGTAATTCTATGTGTGGTAGCAATTGCCTAATTACAAGTATATGAAAGCATTTGGTTTATTAAGAAAGACTAGTAATAAGGAGACTGTTTTTTAGGTTGGTTTTTTTTTCCCTGTATGATTCAAATTCAAGTAGGTTTGAGAGTTCTTGGTGTTGGATAAAGCTGTGAATGTGTCTTTTTGGTGATTCCCTTGTTAAAAAGTGTGCAGTAATTAGTAGAGCTACAAAGGGGAGCACTGAAGCAACACAACATTTAATTGGACTTGTTAAACAATGAGTGCGAATGGAGCGTTGGAATATGCTGGCAGTTTTGTGTGATTCTAGAAAATGGGGGTCACAGATTAAACTTTTGGGTTACTTTACAAACTCGGAAGTATCAGAGGAGCTAATCTCAGCCCAGTGAAATATTTTCTATTTCAGGGTTTTTTAGATGGGGTTGAAAAAGAAATATACGAAGTATACTAAATACATAGAAATATAGCAAAGTACAAGTGAAGTTCAGTTATTAGCAAGTCTGTAAAAAAAAAAAAAAGAATTGGGAAAAATCTCTTAAGCCTGTAAATCTTCTCCATATTAATTTATGCCAAGTCTGGAAGTTTGATAAACCCTACTTACGGGAATACACAAAGGATAAAGTGGTCCTGCTGAGAAGTTCTTACTGTTGTACTTATGAAACAGTAATTTCAATTGCAAAGTAAATATGCAGGTTTAGTTTATGGTTTATTACAGAAAGTGTAGGTCAGTACGTCTATATTTCACTGCTTTGTTTTTTCTTTATTAACTCCTCCCATCCCAAGCCTGAACCAACCAGAACTGAAGCCATTTCATATTCACATGGAAACAGGGTTTCTGTGGTAGTGTTCTCAGGCTGGAAAGCAACTGTTTTTCCATTTTAAAGTTCAGATGCCCAGATGGATCATACAAATAAAAATGTGTAGTATTTTCTTTTTTCTTCTGAAAACTGGATTAAAGCATTAATGTGCAGAGGCTGTTAATGATCTTTAATCACAAAGACTAAATATTTGAGCTCTTATCCAGTGATTCCTCTCATTCCCCCTTCTTTCTTACTCTCCTTTCCCTAGAGACATGGTGTTTCCTACCATCTGCGTTTCTGCTTTTTCTCCCTGTGCTGCATTAGCGTCGTTTCAGTTGTCTGTAGTCTCTCTGCACTCCCTTCTGCAGCAGCATCCACAATACTAGCCAGTGAAAAGGGCAGACGCTATAGCATGGTGTACAGCCTACAGCCAAACGTCCTGCTGCGAGCAAAGCCAGCCTGGTGTGGTTTTGCCCCAGTTGTGCCTTGTCATGGCCTGTGCTGGAGCACGTGCAAAACTGCCAGAGGGCATGTGGGCATGGAGATCCATCTACTGTGGCCCTATGTGATCTTACCTCACCCCATCCTGATGTATGTGGTTCCGTCTGGGGAGCGAGCAGATGCGGGCTTGCAGACAAACCCTCCAGTTCTCTCCATTAATCAAATCCTTCATTAAGCTGTTCTGAAATAAAGCTTTAGGTTTTGAAAGGTATAACTAGACTCAGTGGTTTAAACTATCTAGTTTGGATATTGTGTTGTGTGACCCCATGCAAGTATTTAACCTCAGACACATGAACAGTAAGCTGCTATTCAGGAAAATCTTCTGGTTAATAAACAGGGCAAGGTTCTGAAATCTCAGTGTGACCACTGAATACAAGTGTATGAGCTTACTGGTGTGTGTTTGCAGCAGTGGTATTGGCATAGAACACTTCTTTTGCTGCTGTTGCTCACACAGACCCGTCAGTGCAGAGTCTGTTAACATGAGAAAAATCTGAGAGAAAAGATGTAAACGACACAATTTTCTCATAAAGGTGCTTCGTACCTAGGGCATTGAGAGGTGTGCAGAGGTTTCTTTGGTCAGTGGAATTTTCTCACTCACAGATTCTTAGTTAAAACGGAAGCAAATTCTATTTGGAATAGCAGGATGCTTATTATGATTTCAGTCCTCCGCTATGGAAGGTGCCATGCTTTGGTTTTGTTCTTGGGGGGTTTTATTCCTCTACAACTCCTGTTTACCAGTTACTTGTAAATTGCAAACGCTTTGTAAGTTGCCGTTGGAGTCTCTTTGGATGGAAGACAGTTGAAGGCAACAACAGAAACAGCGTAGTTAACAAATACGCAAACGCTGTGTGGTTTTGACATGGTGTTAAACGCTTTTACCCGAGAGTAATTGCCCTAATCATCTTTATGTAGTTCAGATAGTTACTTTCTGAGGCATTCATCCTATAAACCTATAATTAAAGCACTTAGGAACTTGCACAGGTGCAATTTAGTGATGATACAATAAGGGCAACAATGAAGCTAATTTATGTTGGAAGGGTATTTTAAAGTAACTGAATTTCATAGCAAGACATGCAATTAGATCTGTTACTGTAGGAGGAAGGTTAGGAGGGTGCTGCCAGGTTGCAGTACACCGAATTCAATAATTTTAAGTTTCAGGTCATTGTTGGTTAATGAAAAACACAAATCTTGAACTCAACTGTAGCTTTTTCTTAACAACTCGCTGCTCTCTATGATACATAATCCGTCAAAAAAACACCCACAGATATGCTCTTTTGAAATTCCTGCATGGAAACGTCAAAACTTCAGTGCTTTACCATAAACAGCCTTACACAAAATCGTGCCTTTTTAATCCATGTGAATGTCATCGTGAATGTTTCTCAGATTTAATATTTGGGCTGTGCTGTTGGAGACCATTAAGAAGGTATGGCTTTGTTGAAGAGCAGTGACAACTTCATTGCTGTTTCTTAAGTAAGGACTGAAGAGTCTGTGCATGCTGTTAGGGTTTGAAATTACTTGCATTCTGTGCCTTGTGTTGGTTCTTAAATACCTGGCTACCATTTTAATACAGGCTCCTATGGAGGGGATTGTTTTGCCTATGCTTTTTTTTTTCCTGAGTAAGTGCTCCACGGGTAACCTTTTCAGATATTTAGTCCAGAAGCAATGTATAGCTGTATAAAGCGCGCACACAACTTGTTTCTTGCAAAAGGCTTGTCCAGTCAGGTTTGCTGGAGAAATCTGTGGCAAGTCAGTTGAACAGGTTAGTCATTCCCTACCTCAGAATGGGAAAGATAATTGGAGGCTTGCAGTCGTCTGTATCAAATACACTTGTTCGGTTTTTGCACTGTATTTTTGCTGGAGTGCAGTGGCCCCTAGGAAACAAGTGCTTTGAAACCATGGAGCACTGCTAGGCATTTGAAGTAGAAATGAGCTGTTACATGGTGTGTTTTCCAGGGGTTGTACTGGCAGCACTCTGATCTAAACTTAGTTTCCTGACTGCAGGTGTACACTTCTGCAGTATCTGGGTATTGTTTGGCTATGAAGTCATACATGGCTGTTTTGTGATGCTTTGGGTTTGCTGTATATGCTATGATAAATTTCATCGACTGTAAGGCTTTTTAATCTATGCTTTTACAAGTACCTTGATTGTGCAAACAGTTTGAATGATTACCTGAAGTCTATATATTTTCAGTTTTTATAAGCAAATTAAGTGGAAAGCGATGTGGAAGAATTGTGGTGTTGGAACGCAGCATCATGGAAAAGATGGGAAAAGGTGGTAGAGAATATTATTAGCCACAGAAACACGGGAGATAAGTAACAATTTTTTTTCCTTGGCATGTTTTAAAGAACTGGAGTAAAAGTTGTTAGATGCATGACAAAAGAGTCAAGTGTATTTGATTGCTCTAAATTTAGCTTACCTTTCTAAAAGGTCAAAATTAAGGAAACTTGCAGAACAATAGCCTCTACACTAACAGCATAAGAGACGAAATGCCTATGCTAAACCAATCTGGGAGAAAGAAGTTAAAAACCCCAACCCATATAATCTCTGTATCTAGCCTTGAAGCAAGCATACAATGAGATTTTTTCAATGGCAGAGGGTTGATACATTTCTGTTCTAACAGTGATGGTCACTCAGCATCTTTTACCAGTATCTCCTGCCTGCGTTTGGCTGGTTAAATGTGTTTTCTTTTGGTGAGTGGGAGCAGTTGTTGAAGGTGGGCTGCCTGCTTTAGCATGTTGCACATATGTTAGAATGTGCAGAGCAGGTGTTCCAGATGCAAGTTTAATCTGAAAATTCATGAGAGGACGCACAATGTCTTGTAACACTGGGGAACCCAGGGGGCTGAAGAGAGCTATGCTCACATTGCTCGGGCAGTGCGTTTGAGAGGCTAGAGTGGTTGGAGAGGTGTTGGTTCGTGAGTGAAGTCCATCTTTACAGGTTGCTAAATACATGAATGAGGCTCAGTGTTTGGATGCTCCCCCTGTTCTTTTTCTGCTGCGTGAAAATTGTTTTCTAAAGGAAACAGGCTGTTGCACATCTGAAGATTCTTATGAAAATTAGCCTTCCAAAAGTTCTCTAATGTTATATAATTAACCACTTTTGGAAACAAGGCAAGACAGATTTTTGAATGTATAATTTACACTGATGTCACATAATCCATAATTCAGGAGATAAGGGATGGGGTTGTTTGTTCATGATTGATTGTAATTGCAACCAGATTTATTAGGAAAAAAAGGGGGGGGGGGGAATTCTAAAGGTAATTTTAACATGGGGGGGGGGGGAATAAACCATGGCACTAGTATGAAATTTGTGACTTTTATCAATGTAAATGGACCAAATCTTAATGTTTTATTACAGTATTCAGTGGTGACGTCAAGCCACCTTTGACCTTCTCTTTTACTTCATGTTGATCAACTCTTTTCTGAAGATGTTTTATTTTTAGCCCCCCTGAGCAGCCTCAGATAGCAGTTATTTGAAGGCAGGGGAAGATGTTCCTGCTGGAGCTGTCAGATCTCCTGCACACCAGCTCTGCAGAAAAGGGAACGTTCACCGTTTGCTGTGGATCTTGTTACAAGCTGTGGAGGATGTATAACTAGAGGACACAGGGTCAGCTGCAGCAATGTGCTTGAGCCTCTTATACCTGTTGTGGGAGGGAGTCCTTTAAAAGATGGGAAATTTAGATACTGAGGGAAAGTTTGAACTGTCTAGCTCATGGTTGAGAAGTTGTTTAATGACAGGTTTGATTGTGGTTATATACAGTGGCTTATAACAGAAGAGAAGTGCAGGACAAGAATGAACAGTTGTACTTGGACTGTCATGCTGACTGTATTAAGAGCAGGCAGAGAAAGGGCTTTGCCCATTAAAAATGCTAATAAATTTTTCCGTGGCACAGTGGAAGTCCCAGGGAAAGTACCAGGGAATGGGTAGAAGCCGTTGGACTTTCTCAGTAATTGCTGCCCTCTGTGAGGCACAGATACTTTCTTTTTCACTTCAGAAGAGAGAAGCGGATGGTTGACAGAAAAGGAGCAGAGTCTTCTCATTGACCTCCTGGCATGAATCAGACATGGGTAGCAGATCTAGGAGGAGAATTGGTGACACTTCTATGGGAGGTAAACTTCTGCTTTTGGCGACCTGGGGAAAAATAGGAATGATTCTGGAGTTTCCTTCTTTTGGAGTCCTTCCTAAAGCGTTTTCTTCAAAAGACCTGTGTGAACCATGATAAGGGTAAACTTGCCCCAGTGCTTACAAGGCAGAGATTTCTTTCGTGCAGTATACAAACAACACAAACTATGGAGTGAAGGCACGTTTTAGTATTCATCCCTTGATGCTGTTGAATGGAGAGATGAGTTACGTGATGATGCCATGAAAATCTCCTTACCAGATGGGGAAGTGTTGCGGTTTGAGTCCTGGAAATTCAAACGTTGAAGCAAAGATTCTTGAAATAAGGGGTTTGCTGTTAGATGAAAGAGCTTGTGAATTAGAGAAAAGGCGGATGGTCATCTCTGAATCTGAATCTTGTCCTCTTATAAGGCTGTAATATTCAGAGTGGATTGCTTGCTTTCTCTTAATGAAGGCTAGCAGCTCTTTGCAATGCTGAATTTAAGCCCTTGGAGATGTGCATTAGCAAGCAGTAGTACTCAAAAATACATGATGAGTGACTGTTTTATGGCTGCTTACTCAGCATATATGCCTGTGTGATGGCCATGCATGAAGTAGGATTTATGATAATATGTTTCACTTCAAGGGAAAATAGCCATAATAGCCAGCTGGGAAATACAGTAAGTGCTCCTGATTACCCTTCCCACCTTGTTTACTCAAGCTCAAGTCTGCTGTGTGGCAAGCAAGCAGTTAAACATAAAACTAAATAATTGTGTTAATCAGTGTATAATTTATCTTTGTATTTGTTTATTGCCTTGGGTACTTGATGAGACAGCTCTAACATACAATTAATCAGTAACCTTCAGTGTTAGCTTCTCAGCACTGTTTAATTAATCGGCTGTGCTGTAGAGGCTCCGCTGGCTAGGAAAGCCAGGAGCTGTGCCATGTAAACACTTTTGTTAATGTCAAGTGAAGGTTGAGATAGGCTTTATTTTTTTTCTCTATTAACTTAATTGAACTTAATCAGCCTTTCAGGGTCTAGGTGCAAGTTCTAGAGGCAATTCTTAAGAATAGACAAAACCCATAGAAACCATGTGTCATGTAAATGCTGGAAAGGTTTTGTGCCTTGATCATTATCATAAGTCTTTTCAAGTGTACCGATCATCACATGTTTATTAGGTACCAGTAGAAGGTAAAGACAAAAGTGAAATCAGTTATGCTGGGTGTATATTTCACTAACACTGATGATGCGAGGATTGATTTTTACCTTTTCTAGACACAAAACCAGCTACCTGCAGATGTAGTTAATATGGAGGATTTTCATCTTGGCACTGCAGGTAGTCGCTATAAACACAGGTACTGGTGCATTTTGGGTATTGGATCTTTGTGTATGTCCTGTGTAAAGACCACTTTGAAGTTCTCCGCAGGTGTCTAGGAGAGAGTGAAGAGGGGGGTTCTGGGATTTACCAAGAAGTCATCTGTCAAAGTTAAGCCTTAACACACCTACGATGTTATTCAGACCCTCAAAATGCCAGGAGTGTAACGAATACTGGCTTCTAAGTGACAAGTCTTGATTCCTTTGTAGTAGTTATGTGATCTTGGAAGGAAAATTGCACATTTCAGTCTTAATACTTTGAATTTAGTTAAATTTATGACAATTGTATGAATGATGTGGGTGTGGAGGTGCTCTGTGTACGTGTTTGTTTCTGTGAAGCGCCAAAGGAAAGAGCAGGCTGAGAAATCTAGGAATGGCCTGTCTTGATAATAGACACAGTTTGAGGATAGTGCTCCCAGGACACCGTTTGAGTAGCAGGAAGAATATATGCCTTATCAAGAGCAGAAAGCTTGCACTCTGCTAAGACAACGGTGTAGCTTACTACTCAGAACACAGTGTCTTCTGCCAGCAACAGGTTGAAGACAGTGAGGTTGCAGCATATCACCTCTGTGATTTTTCTTTCCTGTTAGCTCATGAGGGAGCTATTTCAAACAAACAAGGAGAAATAACCAGCGACCGACAAGCTCTCCTAAGATTTATGGAGGCTGAAGTAAGCGACTTTTTGAAGCAAAGGACAGCGCTCTAGAAGTGTTGACCCCAACTGTTTACCTGAGAATGATAATTCAGGATGCTGCCATTCAAACCAGTGTTGCGCACAAGAGATGCGCTTGGGCACATGTGCTTTGGTACTTCAAAGTCTGTGGTTACAAGAGTGTGAATGAATGAAACCTGTGCGAGAATGGAGCAGATGAAATCAACTTGGAGGTATGGAAAGGGGAAGTGACATTTATTTATCATATGTTCCTCTATTCAGTTCTTTTACAGAAATTTAGTTGTCAAGTGTGGTCTTTCCCAGAAGATAGAGTTCAGGACATGTTACTGTACATCTTGATTGTGTTGGTTAGACTGTACAAGTTAACACTGATTCCTAATTCAACATGTTCATCAGCAGGCAGAAGAAACAATGAAGTCTCTTTCAAATAGTTTCATGTTGTCTGTCCCACACGTCCCTTCTGTCTCCTCAGACTGCCGAAACCCTGAGGTTCTCTCCATGATAACCATTACGCTTCCAAGGAGAATCAGCCAGACATGACTTAATTTCTCCAAAGGGGAACAAATTCAGATGAATGTGGGTTTAATATAGTACTCTTCTCTGTTAAGTAAGAAATTTCAAAGTACTTAAGATTCTTGAGTCTGATAGCTGTGTATCAACTCTGAGATGTTTTCAGGCTAAAGTAATTAGGGCTCAGCTGATGGACAGGTACACAACTCGCGGTATGATTACATGAGCTTTGTTTCCACTGGACACGAGGCTCCACAAATGATTCTTTATTGTCAATGAGCAAAACCCATTGTGGCTTTCATCCAGTGGAACAATAAGCGGGGATTCTTCAAATGAGAAGTGGCACTGCTGACAAAAATGCTGGACCATGAACCCAAATGGTGAGAAGATGGTACTGCAAAATCAATGCAGGTCCCTTACACAGTAATATAGAGGGGTCATCTGCCTCTTCCTATCAGACAGTCGCCTACATCAAACACAGCTGAGTATGTTAAATGGAAGCTTCATCCAAAAAAAGTATCAAGGATGGCACTGCTAAAAAAGAGCAATATTACTCCTACCTGGTGCTTAAGTTCAGCTAGAGTAGAAAGGTTGCCCTTTGTCACACAAAAACCAATGCATCTAAAGGGGGCTAAGAAAGCCTTTTGCTAATAGTAAATTAGTTAGAGAATGCTTTAACTGTGAAGGAAATACTCTTTTTTTATCCTTCCTCATTCAAAAGTGTGCAATTTCATATAAAGAAGAATCGGGCACTCTTTGTGTTTGTTCTTTTGGGTTTATCATGACTTGCAAAACTGCCATATGATCAAATGCAGGATTCCCTCTGCCAATATTTAACTTGTGTGATCAAGTGTATATTTCTCTAATACTGAAATGCTGCAGAGTGGACATTTTTATTCGTTGCACGTATCTGTTTGCTTTAGATAAACTAAGTAAAAAGAGGTGAAATACCGATTATAGTATTTTCTAGCTCAGTGTTTTATTTCCTTGTGCTTTTCCATAAGCTTTAATACCAAACTATTTCTTTGCCTGGAAGTTCCTGATACATTATTTTTTCTAATATGTGGACTAATCTCAAGACATTGAAAGGCTCATCACTTCTGTAAGTCTGGATACAGTGACCACTGCTATCAAGTGCAGCTCAGTATCTGAATTCTTAGGGCCCCAAGTATACGTCTGAGCAAAGTAGCTACATTAAATCACTTAAATACCAAGAGACTTTAAACTCTAGAGGCAGTTTAAATGCATTTTTCACAAAATCCATAATTTACACAGGATTTAATACCTTAGAATTATAAAATTGATACTGAAGTACACTTAGAATTACTTTTTTTTTCTTTTGTTAATATGGATGCTAATGGACTGGCCGGGGATAATATTTTCTTGATCTGTGGCTCATGAACAAGGAGAAACTGGTTGGTGATGTAATCAATGCTTATAGTCTTGATATTGGATATATGTGAAGATTATATAAAATGTATTTAAGAGAAGAAAAAGATCTTTTTACCCCCTTTGGTTTGGGAATTCTGTCTAATAGTAAATTGCGATTGAAAACTGTGTTATGCTGGTGCAATCTGATATGCTTGGAGTTTGTTTTCTGAATTGTGACTTCTGGTTCCTGATGGCAGCCTGTTAGCAATACATAATGCTAACGCAATTCAGTGATTTCCTTACTTGTTTAGGAAATGTATTGTGCTCCCCTCTGATTTTCTCTCCTCCCATACTTTACTACAAAAGCTTGTATCACAGCATTCATTTCTTGTTGTCACAAAATAGCAGGAATCTAATACTCTGTGCTTGGTGTGCTGTGTATCATAAGTATTGGATACCAGACACACTGGTGCCAAACTAACTAACAGAATCATTTATCAGATCACTTCAGGGGTTTGCCTGCATTTCCTTTAGCACTCTTTGAAGAGTGATGTAATAGGCTCTGACTGGCTTCTTGTCAGCAGGGAATATACAATATGATATCTGGCTTTTGAAATCAAACCTCTAAGGGTACACTCTATGCACAGAGCTGTAATATGACTCTTGAATTCTCAATATAGAGAAGTCCACTTTCATAAAAATGACTGTATGAGTGACAATGCAAAGCACTAGAACTTAATGTTCAGCATTTTTATTAGGGAGCCATTTCTCAGTTGTGTGTTTTTCAGAAAATTGATGGCTTAGGTGAGGCCACTTGACTTGTTTAAAGCAGACAAGGTGAAGAGCTTGTGCATACTGCATATCCTTTTCATACTGTGTAAGACAGTTGGGTTTTTGTCAGGAGAATGCTCTAAATTGTTGATCTCTTTGTAGTGTGGCCTCTATTTTACATATGGATGTATAATCGTAATGTTGTCGCTCATTATGCCAGCCATTAAGTTCTTTGTACCTTTGTCCAACAACATTGTAAGAAAACATCAATATAAGGAAAACCATATAAGCCTTTTTGATGTATTTAGTCTGCAGGGGTAGTTTCATTGAAATAAACTGTTACGTTGGCAGGTATCGCGTGCTTTGTCCTTTTGAGAGAAGGAAGGAAAAAAGAAGTACACTGAATTGCCTATTTCTTTGGTGGATTTTGTGTTTGGGGTGTTTGTTTTTTTTTCGTGTGGGTTTTTGACCAGGGACTTCCAGTTTTGGACTATTCTTCTTCGGGCAAAAATAACTTAGAGGGCAGAGTTTGACAGTCTCTGTGCTAGAAAGCTTGACACATCTTACTGTAATTTGTCACTTGTTCGGTTCCCACTCTGGAAGCTTTCCTTGTTTCACGATCTTCCTGAGAAGTTGTTGGTAGTTGCAATAAGAAATATAATCACTAAAGACAAGAAGAAATACCATCAATAAAGACAATAAATAGTACTCCATCTTCTCTAAATGTGCCAGTGATTTTTACCTTATTGTTCAGGAGTGTTGCTTCGAAGAAGCTGTGTATGTCGATTCCTATATCCCACTCTCATCTGAATTCAACATCGAGATAAGGTACCAAGTGTTGTACTTCTCTTGCTAAGCATCTGCCAAAGGTGAATCATGATGATTTTGAATAACTGGAGCAAGATTTTCCCAAGGGCTCAGTAGTGTAAGGTGGAAAACTAATTTGGCACCATAAATGGATTTATTGCCACATAGACATGTATAATTCATAGGCTCTTATACCAGCCTTCCTTTCAGAGATCTGTATTATACCATGTAAGCCTGCATTCTCAAATTCTTGGCCTTTAATCTAGGAGTTATGTGATTTGGACAAGTTAACTAAATATTCTGGTTGTCATTTTGTTTCTTCTTTCTGAGCTGAAGTTTCACACACAGCAGGCTAGCTGTTGTGCCTATTTAGAAAGCAAAGAATAGCTTACTCCGTTTGAAACAGTGTGGAGTTGAAGGACCCGAGAGCTGCTGGAACTAGTGCAGTGGGGTCAAGTCCCATTACCTTAACCTTGCGAATATCAGTCTGTTAAGTAGCATCCTTAACATTTAGCTTTTGCTAATTACAAACATAGAGTCACCATTTGCATTCCTCTTCCAGCTACGTTGGAAATGGGAACTGCTGGGACTACCTAGGTTGCCAAGAGATGCTACCTCCCTGTGGTGTGTAACCTGGTACTTCCCAGGTCCTTCAGTTAATCCTCCTTTTCCTGCTTGCTGTCCCGCTGATACCAGGCCAGTGACCCGAGATGTTTGCAGAAATGCTTGTGTCTGTCAGGCTGGTGGCCTTGCCTATAAACACGCAGAACTGCAGTCTCATCTGACCTGTAATGTGCCATGCTGACTTGCAAGTTCATTACTTTGCTAGAGATGAAGCTGAGACTCTCTAAGCTTGAACCACTGTTAAAAAGTTAATTTTTCTCTTTTATTCTGTTCAGCTTCTGTGCCTGGAAAATAGAAATGGTAACAGGACTCTTTCTAGGTAGCTTATATAGACGTAGCAGAAATGCCTGTAAACTGATTGATTCAAACAATTTCTGTTATTTATAAATAAAATGGTATGAAATTAAATGTCAAAATACATGGGGGTCCTTACATGTGCAGATTTTTGTTTTGACTTCAGCATTTTTGCAGTACACTGGTACGCGTTTTGCAATTAATCTGGAATGGAAAAAGGATGAAATGGCAATTTTTTCCCCTTTGTCAGCTAATTCTCTTTCTCTAGCATTGTCAAAACCAGTGTAGTGGGTGTCATGTTGTCTGCTGGATTTATGAAGCAAGATGTAATTAATTAATGTTAATCTCTCCAGAGCTGGTTGCTAGAGGTTTCTGGTGAAACCTCTGGCCTTGTCCTCTGTTTTGAATGTGTGTATGCACTTTTGAGGGGTGGAACAGAGACATCCATAGAAAACGTACTGGCTTGCTTTCTGTTCAGAGCATCTAGTTTGTTGCTTGGGAAGGGCAAAGGGCAGGAGGGACAGCGAATGTGACCATATGTGCTGTCTGCTCTTGCTTGCCTTTCTCACTCCAGTTTTGGAAACTTTATGGTGAGAAAGTGTGGCCTGGTCTCTTCTACAGAGAAGAGAAGGAGTAGTGGGTTGATCAATATGGTCTGAAGGGATTGGAAAGCAAAACTGTCAACGAAGGACTCTCCACTGAAGCTCGCAATGCTTCTGTGACCTAATGCTTTTCCTCTGTCTCCTCTCAGACAGAGCTAGGAAAGCAAGTGCTTCCTGACCAGAAACACAGCCAGGATTAGTTATGCTTTTTAAGTTCACCAGCAGAATAGCTTGAGGGCTTTTGGATAGCTGTATCTTGAAGAACCGATCACTCGGGTAGTCCCACTGCATGCAAAAACTAATTCTGCCCAGATCACATATTAGTAAGCCAGTAAGTATGCAGTGGGTTTTTTTCTTAATTGGCTTTTTGGCATCTCTCAGGAGCAACCAATGCACTTAAGATTGCCCCAAAACTTAGTTTTTATAATTGCCATGTGAAGTTAGAATTCTTACAGTCTGGAGTTCTTATGATAAGGGAAGACATCTGTGTCCCAGGTCTCTGTAGAGTCCTGTCTCTTCTCTCTGGCTTAAGCATTTCCCATGGTACTGGAATTGCAGGGGAGGGGAGTGGCAGAGGTAGCCTCCAGTCTGTTTGCTCTCGTTTCATGTTCGAGAGCATGTGTCTTGATTTTGAAATAAAATGTTTCATTTTAATGACCATAAAGAATTGACTGTAAAACAGTTACCTACCCAATAAAAAATAAAAGCCCAGGCAAAGCCACTCTCTCTCACTCTGTCTGCCTTTGTGATTATCCTCTGTCTTGCGCTCAAGATTTCTCCAAGACTCGGAAGAAAAAGCCCACTCCTCTGTGCATATAACCCTTCTGGGACAAATTGCTTTTATGCAGCACCTCAGCTGCTGAATTTAAAGCCTGCATGTGGCAGTCGAAGACAGCCAGGGTAAAGTCATGCCTGTAAACTTTTACGGTCTGTTGTCACATACCTTACAGAGTCAGCTTTCGGACTGCAGAAGGGATGTAAAATACAGCAGTCATAAGGACGATTTGTTTGCTCTTGGCTTAGATGCAGTTCTCACAAAATGACTGCAAAGGTGTAGAGCAGAAAAATGAAACTCTGGAGAGAGTACCTGTCCAGTGAGCTTAATACGGTACGTTGAGATAATTTTCACCAACTGTACTTTTTTCCAACCTTGATTCTTGGATGCAGTACAGATTATGCTTAAATACGTCAATTGTTACTTTTGGTGTAGGAAGAAATTGAAGACATAGGTTAGGGTATGTAAAATCCATTTGCTTCCCATCAATATTATTCTCTGCCATCAGGGTAACCAGAGTTAACTCCTGGATACCATGTGTTGTTATCCATGCTTGTATGAGGGTGGAAGGACAATCATTTCTGTATGTTACTTGTGTGATCTCCCCAAAGAAAAAGAACGGCAGCATTTATCCTTCCCTGTGACAGGCCACGTATTGGTTAATGAAGTTTATCCAGTTACTGATATCAGAGCCAACAGTCGGTCAGTCTGTGCTGTGATACGTGAGAAAATGAAATTCCTGTAAGCATCCCCCAGATCGGTAGACAGGAGCTGATTTCTTTGTCCAGTAGAGCAGCTAGATATCCATCCAAATACCTGATCCTGATATTCTGAGGCGGCAGGATAACTGAGTTAGTAAATAATGCAGAGCCCTTTATTTCCCCCTAAAGGGCAGAGGGTACTGATTG
Source organism: Pezoporus occidentalis (assembly GCF_034315485.1). Classification (NCBI taxonomy): domain Eukaryota; kingdom Metazoa; phylum Chordata; class Aves; order Psittaciformes; family Psittacidae; genus Pezoporus; species Pezoporus occidentalis. The sequence goes on from NW_026914502.1 coordinate 902,558, forward strand.
AAATAATACTGATTCACTAGCAAAACAAACATGCTCAGGTGTTGTGTTAGCGCAGTCTGCAGAATAAGATTTGTTACAATAAGACATCAGTCTGAGACGGACAATAGCACATTTAAACACTGGAACTACAGGTTTCTTGGCTGTGTCTCAAAGCAAGACCCCCTGCTCTTCACTGCTTTGGGAGGTAGTCTTCAGTCTGAATCAGTTAGGGTGAGCTTTTACTGAAGAAATGCTAGGAAATTTGAAAGGCCATGTGTATCAGAAAGAGAGCCTAGATCAGGTAGAGAAGATCATGAAGAAATGGAAAAGAGCCAGTAGCTCTGTAAAAGATAGCAGCTTACAATGCGTAAGGGAGAGCGTGTGAAGGATGGCTGTGTTGCTTGGGATGGTAGATAAAAAGAGATAAAGATTAATCTATTTTCTTGAAATTGCTTGTCACACCAAGATGTTCTCAGGTAAACTTTGTCGGAAAACAAGTGAGAAAAAATTGAGGTTCTTCCTTTGAAACGGAATCTTTCTGTCCTTTCTGTGAGTTACAGAAAAAAAACCCATACTTTTCTCCTGCGTTGAAGAGCAGTGAATAGCAGAAAGGACTTGTTTCTTTCATCCTGCCTTTCTCACAGGAACACGCTTTCCTTTGAAAAATGAGTTCATACAATTTTAATTGTTGTCTTAAAATGATAAGTGTAATACATTTTATTTTCATCTACTTTACAACATTTATTTCCTTCTTGTAAGGGCCAAATCAGTGTCACAGAAGTCCACCAAGAAATTCCTTTGGTATTTGCTGACAGCAAAATGATGTTAGTAATTGTGGTTATTATTAATTGAAGCTATTATATTAATTTCAAGAAGTAACATAAGACATTGTACTTCTTTTTTTCTTAATCTTGATAACTTAGGATAATAATGTCTTTCAAAAATTATGGAGATTTTTAACAAATATCTAGAGAATCTTCATATATCGTTTGCTTTATCTGGATGTCTCAACGACATTGTTTTATACATTGGTGTCATTGTTACATCTTCTAAATGCTTTGAATGTTTTAATACCACAGACTAGCTGAAATGCCTGGGTAGCATTCTCTCCTGTATTCAATGTCAGGGAAATATCTGCTGGTCTTTGGGGAAAGAAATCCATCAGTTGTTATCAGTGAAAAGCAGTATTCTCAACACTGATCTATTACATGATTTTGCAAATGTGTATTTTTTTTCTAGTTGTATAACTTTAAAGATACTGGTAGCGCTTGCAGCAAGTTCATGTCAGCGTTTTTACCAGAAACCTTTGCTTTTTGTCTGCGAAGATTGTAAAATGCTGAAACTGTTTATTCAGCACTTCAGCTTCCAAACAAGTGACTCTACAAAACCAGCATGAGCGTGATGGAAATGGGGATGCTTTTTTACAAGCACGTGAACCAACACCTGATAAACAAGTGAACAGTCTTTCAGGCTTCATAATACTGTAGTGGTGTTTTGTGTGTGTGGCCCTGCTCAGATACCAGAGTCGTATGAGTGAACAGCTAAGGGAGGAGGTCTGCTGTATGAGTAAATCTGGAGCAGTAGTGAGTGGGGGTTCACTGGATAGCCCTGCTCTGCAATGAGGACTTCTGGTACCTTCAGGTGTGCAGATAGTGCACAGCATCCAGGGCAGGGCTGGGAACAATCATAAGCTTGTGCGCAGTGTATTTGACTGTCAGCTTCAGTTAACAACTTCTGTAATGACTGCTCTCTTTTTGTTAGCTTTTGTTGTTGTTGGCTTGTGGGGCTTTTTGTTTGCTTGTTTTTAATCCGGTTTTATTTGAGTAGTCACAGGACTTTCTCTGATTGCTTGGGGATGTGTACATCTCAGCCAGCTGTCTAGCCTGTGTTGGGCATGATTCACTATAAGGAAGACTATTCATTATTGGTTCCCTAGAAGTGCTTTTTTCTCTTATCTGAGTGTAAAGGTGATGCTAGAGTGGTCTAAAAGCTTATACTAAAGGTAATTACAGTTGAGGCAGTTAATCAGGTGTGATTAGTTGTACCTGAGATTACTGCTCTATTATTTTTCTTAGAGTAATAAAATGGCTGTAGACGGTTCTGTTGGGGGTTACCAGTATAGACAGTATGATAAATACCTTGAGTTTATGAGTTTGTGACTCTGTGTTTCAATAACAAAATGGTAGGCAAGCTTTACATCATCATACAGAGTATCAGTAAAATTCGAGTTGCGCACTTAGCCTTGGTAATACCTACATTTTGAAGTGAGAAAAGAGGGGGTGTAGCTTAAACCACTTGTGGAGGAGTTGAAATGGCAATTTTACAGCACCAACAGAAAAGGCAAGAGTGGGAGTGTGTTCAGCTGCGATTTTATTGTAGATTTTCTGTATGCTTCAGATACTGCTAGAAACATTTGTACAGCTCAAGAAGGACTGTTGATGAATCAGAATTCATTTGTATACAAAGAAAAAGAGGGTCTTGACATTGCTGAAACACACAGGCAACAACATTCACAAAACCCAGCCTACTAAACTGCAGTTCTGACAGATACATAAGATACACTGGTCTCGATAATTTTCTATGGAAAACTTAATGCAGAATGTTTTAATGGCTTACCCCAGAATCTCTCTACAGATTGGGAAGTTTAAGATCCTCAAAGTATTTGGTGATTTAATGGAGTCAGAAGGTTTTTTTTCAGTGTTTTTTGAAATCTTACTGTATAGCGGGAAACAATTTTACATGGCACTTGTTTGTTTTGCTTATGCTTGGGGTTGAATCACATTCAATTCAGGTAAAAACTCATCAGTTAAATTGTTTTGGTACCTAACCACTTGTTACTCAGTCGCTTCTGCTTCCTTACCATTTTTAACTGTTATTTTTTTTGCTGATGCTGTTTCTATCTGTTTATTTCTCTGGTGTTTATGAGAGGAACCTTGGGTAACAAGAACGTCAAATTTCAGATGGCTTTGGAGTGATATTACTTAAATAGTAAATCAGTTTTTTTTTCTCATAATTATTTTGGAGATGTGGTTGATTTGTTGCAGATTGTGTTTCAAGAAACATTACCTGTTACCATAACAGGTACTATGGTTAGTGATAGGTTATGATACCAATCAAGTGAGGCATTTCTTCATCCACGCTTGATGGTATAGATTGCGTCCTGTCTGCCTGTGTGTTACAGAACGATTTCTTTCACAGTAAAACATTAAGTTCTTGATTTCATCTTTTGGCTGCAGAGTCTGTTTCACTTGCCGCTCAGCATCAAGTTCAGAACAGTTAATCACAGCCTTAGTAGATGAAATGCCCTTCCAGCTGTTAGGCATGTGTTTTGGAGACTGGCCATCTAGGCATCTCTTACACTACTGGCGTAATTCTTCTTACCAAGTAGATGGTGATCCTGGTTTCCCATTAGAAGTCTTTGATGAAATCCATAGAGGTGACTACTTAAAGTGCAAATAGCACCTATTTTAGCAATCAGATGCAGAGTTCAGGGGGAAAGAAAGCAGTCTTTCACAACTTGAAGTCATATTTCTTCCTTTTATATATTTTTTTTTTCCCTCTTAAAATACTCCTTTTAACAAAACTGACATTCAGAAGATTTTTCCTCCCTGTGGTCTTAATCTGACATTGAGTTTCTTAATGGAACCACCCTTTGAGCCTTCCAGTCTTGATTGGTTGTAATTCTTCTCTTTCCAAGTGCCTTTACTGTAGTTATTTGTTCTGCTCAGAGTTAGTGTTTCAGATCTTTCCTTACTCTTCAGGACACAAATTTTCCTACTTTCAGTTGTCCTTTTTCTAGTGTTCCAGGATTCAGGTGAAAAGTTAATTTGCCCTTCAGTTAATCTAGACTTTATTCTGCTTCCATTCTCATCAATATCTTGCACATCCTAGCTGATTAGGAAATTGTTAAAACAGATTAACCTTAACTGTGGATTAAGGACCTCAAAATGTTTGTTCTGGTCCTGGAGGGAGAGCCTTACTAGTTAAAAAGAACAACCTGTCCTCTCCAGTTAATGGCCAGCTGCTTCTTGAACAAGCTTTGAGAGCGACAAAGCCTGAATTAAGTTGCTTGTAATCTTAGGTGTGGATTTGGTCCAACACTTCCTGACATTGATTGATGTCAGTAAGCTTTAGACAGACCCAAGTCAAAAACAAAAGAGGTATTTGAGTACAGTCTCCACTGTCTCACAGTAATTCTAAACCAGGTAAGCATCTTCTTTCTGTCTGTGACTGGAAAACAGTGCGGTGGATTGGGCTTTGCACTCAGTGGCACCTGCAGTACAGGGTCTCTAGGACGCTTTGCTCATGCCTGTGGAGCTGTGTCTATCTCCACAACTTGGAGCAACTTTTAAACCTTGCTTTTAGTTTCTGTTTTGAAGTTACGTTATAAGTTCTTATTCCTTAAGTGGAATTTAGTGGAATTCATTACTAAGTTACTTAATTCATTACTACATTCCTTAGTGGAATTCATTTACTAAATGAAAATCAGTCAAAATGAAAGACCTCCATTAAAGTCAACAGCTGTCTGGTGTTTGAGTGTTCTTACTCTTGTTACCTACTTTGAAAAGGAGGACTTGGATAAAACCAGTATTTCACTATAGATATTTAAGAATTTACTTTGCCATGAATAACCTGATCTGGGCCCTCCTTTGAGCAGAAGGTTAGGCTAGATGACCTCCAAAGCCCTCTTCAACCCAGCCTTTTCTGTAAGTCTGTGATTCTCCAGTCTCTTTAAGGTGTACAATGGGTACATATTCACCCAGAGCTGGCTAAACCTGAACATGTATGTTTAACTAGCCCTCTGCTCATCCTTTGTATTCCCACCTCTTCTAAAAACCTCAGTATAAAACAAGGTTGTAAGTGATGCACACCAGAAGAATTGGGAGTGCTGCTTCTGTACTTGGCAAGAGCTAGCTTTTTGGAGCATGTTACTGTTAGCATTTTAGGCTTGCAAGCAACAAGTGAAAAACCAAAAGGAGCACTGAGAGCATTAATGTTGCTCCTGGCAGACATGACAACAAATGAAGATAAGTGGAGTAAAGAAACTGTTACTTGGTTCCCTTTAAAAGCTGTGTGATGGGCCTTAGACTGTAAGACTGTTTAATATGACACAGAGGATTTCAGGCATGTTTTCAGGGCAAAAAAAAGAAGCATTTATACAGCTTACCTTTGCAGCACTGTTTTTAGGATGCAGTGAGATTATGTTGGGAGACAGATGTTAGTGCAAAACCACATGGATTAGGTCTGTAATGGGCCCCCTGTGTGTTGTGGGTTTTTTTCCCCTCTAATGTCCTGTCATGTGTTTGTTCCAGATGGAGATGAGGCCAATTCAGGTTTAGCTGGGGAGATGCCGGCTGAGTTGTAACCTGAACTTTTACTGTACGTAAAGTATATCTGTGGCTTTTAAGGCTTACCGTTCTGTAGTTTCTCCTGCTTATTCTTCCCTAGGAATAAGGTTATTTACTTATTCTCTATTGTCTAGGAACAGCTTTACCAGCTGTGCTTCCCTTTTGTGCACTTTTCCTATTGAAATCATAAAGATGAGATGAATATGGCCTAAAAGACATGTAGATGCCTGTGGTGTTTACCGCTGTAGAGCAAAACAGTACATCACAGGGTATGCTATTGAATCACTTGTTTATAGCTATTGCCCTGCACCAAAGGATACAGCCTATACGTCCTTCCTAACTCTTTGTTTTTCAGCAGCCTTTGGTGGTAGCATCCATGGGGGTTTGCTAACAGGAGACCTTACAGGTGTCATTTGAGTAAGCCAGACCTAGAGAAGCGTGAAATAGCTGTTGCTGTTGGTGTCTATTTTGTCTGACTAGACTCCTCCAGAGCAGGTCTCTGCTATCACAGGATTTGTGGCTGCAAGCCCTGGACAATATGGGTTTTAAAATCTCTTGAATCTGTGAAATGTGCTGTCCCTATCTGAAAGCTGCCCTTTCTTCTTACCTTTCCCATCTTGTTCAAGATGCCTTTTCATGACTTAAAATAAACCAACGGAGGTACTACAGAAACAGTGTATTTAGAATTGCATTCCTGGATTAATCTTGTTGGAGAGGGTGATTTCAGTCTCTGGTCCCTTGTAATAGGTGAGCCTGCACCTTTCCACAATTTCAAGCCTTGACTTGAGTAAAACCATCTTAAAGATTGAGGTTTCCAGCTTCCTACCTGCAGGTGAGACCTATTCTGCAGTGGTGTGTATACCATGTAAGGTCTCTTGCCAAACTAAAGAGCCCAGTAGCAGTGGTGCATGACACCACTTTCCAGCTCTTTGGTACAGCTCCTCACTTAGAAAGTGTATTGGTGTCTACTTGCTGGATCCTGTTTCCATGGCTACTTTTAAGGGTGGGGAGGGTGTGAGGAAGAGATGGAAGAAGAAATACTTGTCATAATTTCTCTCTGCTATTTGCTTGTTTGGCAAGGTGTTTTTGGCAGTCTGCCTCCAGGGATGTGTAACGCCTGGTACGGTGGAGGCTGAGTCTTCTTGTTTCATGTTGCTATAATAGAAGTTCTAACAATGCCCACATTTGAAATGTGGAGAGCAATTGTGGTATCTTTTTATCTGAGCAGTATAGAAGATTGCAGATCTGTAATAACAGATCAAAAATTTGCTGACATCTCTGTAAAATCAAGTAGATTACATGTGTGATTTAATGCTACTCTGCTGACTGCCTTTTTGCTGTCGTGAGTTTTGAGGAGAAAATATAGAAGAACTGAAGAGGAGTAATTCTGGGATTTGCAAACAGTGATTTTATATGTAAGTGAAATAGCAGTAAGTTGTTGGAAGAACCAATCAATGTGCTGTAGTGGAAAAGCTGCAGTATCTTGCTTTACGTGGTTTTGTGACAGGCAGCCCAGTCAAATGAAATTGTGTTGAGTACATAAGGTTAATACCTAGGAGACCTGAAATGGCGTTTGTAATATAGTGTATTATGGTTTTAATTTTCTAATGAGCTGTGCCTCCAAGTGACGCTTACAAGCAGCGGTTCAAAGCTGTTTCTTCCCACCTCATGTTTTACGAAGAATGAGCTGAAAGCAAAATCTGTTTTGTTCTTCCGAAACAGAAAATGTTTTTTTTTGTGTTTGCAGTTGGGCTCCAAATTACAACTTCTTTTTTTTTGTCCTGATTGTGATTAAAGCTGGAGCTTAGGAGCTCAGAAGCAATTTATGATTTCATACCTCACCTTACAGTGCATATAGAGTAACTGAAAGGATCACTTGGAAAATGATTATTCTGTTGGTTCAGTTTAGTTATCCCCCAGATATATGGTGCCGGTATGTCATGAAGGCCTAGAAAAGTCTCGCAGAGTTGTCACTATCAGTTGAATTTCAGATTTTTCTGTGGAAATGGGTGAATTTTTATCCTAACTGTGCATGGGCAGGAAGTTATTTTATAATGCCCATGGAAGCTGGATTAAATAGCATGTTTTGTGGTTACTTCAGAGGCAGCTGATGCTGTAGCATATATTCCTAGGGTAGAAATTGAGATCAGCCCAAGGAGTATGTGTGCTATAATCCAGTACCAAAGGGTTAGGTAAAACTTGATGTGCTTTGGTGGACCTGGGCCTCTGACATTGTTTCCTGTGTTGTTCTGTCTTGAACCCGAATGTGTTGGCCTGTTTTGGCCAAAGGCAACAAAATCACTTATATCTGGTTTAGTTTGCTGTGAAACAAGTAATTCATTAGTCTGAAAGAGACTGAACAGAGTGCGTCATAAGAGTTGCTCAGTGAAGACTGAAGGCAGGAATAACATTTGGGCAAAAAGGCGTTTGTTTGTCAAGGTTCTTGCATGTGGGCATTAGCATCATTTACTGTGTAAGTTTAGGTAGAAGTGATGTTTCAAACCCAGCCTGATTTACAGTTCATTTTGATCTTAAGGATGTTACAGGACAGTTCCAACCTGCTTCATGATCTATGGGTAAAGCCAACACTCAGTAACCAATAAATACAACTGAGTGCACTATATACATCTGAGGGAAATGTTGGTCAAGAAAACTGCTGTCCCACTTCTAACTTGGGCACTTGGGCTAGGTATGAATACACTTCAAAAAAAAAAAAAAGCAATGCAATAGCCATATGAAGGCAGAGTTGTCTGTGAATTTCAGCCATATTTTCAAAATACACAATCTTATTTATAGTAGGAGGATTGTGGTTCATCTAAATTTCTTATTGTAAAATACTTGGAGCTCTGGTTCCATTTTAACTTTCATTATATAGCTTAGTAATTTCTTAGCTCCATATGTTGTTTGGGTAGCTAAAACCCCTGTAGGTAGGAAAAACTGTGAGCATAGACCTATAAGCAAGCTGTGAAGGAAGATCGTGAGTCTTAACCATTGAGATACACTTACACAGACCTAGAGGGCTGAGTAAAGAGCTGTTCTCCTATCTGAAAGCTCTCCCACGTGACATGCACAGGATCTGAAGTGTGTGCAGTTGAAAGCAGACAGACCTAAGACACAAGTGACTACATTAGATAGATGTACTGAGCTGCAGCAGACTCTGCATGCAAAGCAATTAAAATGTTATTTTCTTAAGTGCAGCCGGGAGATTCCCTGTTGAGGAGATTCACCATTTTCCTAAGGCTATTAAAACATTGCTTCTCACGCAAGACTTCTTTATTTTTATTATTTCTCCTCCATTTGTGTGGTGCACGATGGGTGCCATCATTCTGCTACTACTGCTAAGCTTTTCAGTTTGGGGATGTTATTTTCTGCATGCTGACTTGGGTTGACTTCATAGGTAGTTTGTTATGAGTTGGTTTTATAGTGCCTTTCATACTAGAACTCTAATGATACAGAAACCACATTAATTGTTTTACATTAATGAAATGCAAGTATTTGCCTTTATGCCAGAATTGAGTTTGTCATCATTTATTGAGTCTGCAACCTCAGCATTTAACCTGCAGAGTTTAAAACTAGATATTTAATGAAAACTGGAACTGCGTATCAATAATTGTTAGATCATTTTACTGAACTTAACAGAATAATGATTTTTTCAATAGAATGTATTATTACTTTAACACAAAATACTCTTCAGTTGTTTGCTTCTTTAAAAAAGGGGGGTTTAAAAGCAATTTGCTTTAGTAGCTACATGCACACTGTTTTAGATTTTGGCGACAGAACAAGAATACAAGTGTCCTTCCCTGCCTAGATCTTTAGCCAAGAGACCTTCCTGTCATAGTCATAGACTGGTGATGGCTTTCTGTTGATATTTGTTACTCTAGTTATAGAAGATATAATTTTCCTAGCAGTAAATCTTTGTATTTAAGGTATTTGGCTTCCCGAAAGTCTCTGCTTTACATGAAAACTGACTGGTGCGTTTAAGAGAATTAATTTAGAAGCAGCATGAAAGATAATGCTGCAGTGGGCTGCCTGGCTTGAGCAACAAGGACATGCAGATTTGAAATCATCAGCCTTTAATGTTTTGTTTTGGTGGCCATAACAACATTTTCCACTACGATTTTAAAAAAGCACAGGATGGCATTCAAAAGGTAGAGCCAGGTCTTAGTGGCTCCAGTATGGATCTGCAATAAGTCTTAAATTTCAGCAATTTATGCAGGTGCAACTGAAATCGGAACCCAGGCCACCGCTATTGTGTTTCATCTTCTCTTCTTGTGTTTAAAGAGTAGGAACTTGTGGCTGATATCTCAAGAAACTCTACTGGGCTCACTAATCTGTTGCTTTTGGGTTTTAATCGTAGTTGGGGCTTCAGTGAGATGTGTGAAATAGACAAGAAAATTTTCAGTGAAGTCGGTCCATATTTGTAGTGTGATTATATATATACATAAACAGGTATGTAGGTACATACAAACCCTACATTTAAACTAGTTTCTCTTTCCAGAAACACTATATATATTCACTCAACTAAAACCCAAAATATATAAAGAAGCTTCTTAATATTTTGATAAGTTCCATCTTCATCTCTGGTTTGAATATGTCATACTATTTTATACCTCCTTCCATGATATCTTACAGGAATTTGCAGCTGAAAGAATAATGCAGACTGAATCCTAATATGTCAAAGATTTGACATCTTTATAGCCCTCAGCCTAGTTATATGTAGGGTTCTGCAGAATTGCATAAAGTTCTTTGTAAATTGGAGTTCGCACTTGCCAGAATTAGTCGCCTTGGAACAGCTGAATTGGATCCCTTCTCTTGTTTTAGACTGGTGGTAGGGAGGAGCGAGGTCTCAAGCTGGTTATAAATGTGGTTTTTCAACAGTAGCAAAAGCAAATGACAGAATACACGCAACTGCTCTTAATTTTCCAGCTGGGAAGTACTAAAATTCAAATTCTCAAGTCTTTGCAACGCTTCTCATTTTTGGGATAGCAAACCAAATGTTGTAACCAGGAAAGGAAGGGTATGGTTAATGGCATGGCTATTGAAATAATTCAGAGTCTGAGAATATGTCGTATGTATCTGTGAAATGTTAAACTTGCTATTTGCAATGTAACTTTATTTGCTTATAGCAGGTGAAAGTATTAAAGCTATCCCTCCAGAAATATGATAGCTAGAGCTCCAGTATCTGGCAAAAGTTACACATGCATCTCTTTGAATGTGTAAATCTGAGAAATAAAAATTATAATGAAAAATATTTTTCTTTATGCAATCAACCATCCGAAATCATCAGTGTAACACTAATAATATCCAGTTGAATTTTCCTTTGGGTTTGGTTTTCCTGCTAGGAGCGATGAGTGCTTTAACATAACTTCACATGTACACAGCTGCTGTCATGTGGATTTGAAAACAAAAACCACCCACCAAAAAAAACCCAAACAAATAAAAAAAAACCCACAGCAAAACAAGTTTTATATATGGAAATGTTTTCATCTGCTTGTTTAAAATCACTTTTATCATGGGAGACAGGAACCTCTGTTTAAGATGGCATGGCCTCTGTAAACAGTGAAGGTAAGAAATGCCGTGTTCTGTGTATGTTGAAAGGCAAACCACAAGTTAAGGTGATGAACCGTAATTGAGGAAAGAATTATTCAGAAGACTCTCTTTCTTAGCTTCAGGTACTAATGCATATATAATGTAGACATTAAGAAACAAAACCAAAACCACCTAGGATTAAGAAGCCGTAGAACTGAAGATACCAGTTTAAGCATGTTCTTTACTAGAACTACGATGTGAAATTAGGTAGAAAATTTGTGTTATCCTCAGTATATTGCTCCTTTGAATATGACAGAGCCAAAAAGCTGCTTGTTAGTACACACTCTGCAGTACCTGTATCCAGAAGACAAGAGTGGGTTTGTTTCTTTGATTAAATGCATATCATAAATAAGGGAGATGCAGGAAAGAAGGTGTGTCAGCACATAGCAAGTGCATTTCCAAAGAGAGACCAGCTCAGGCCATAGTTTATCCTATCATTAGCTTTTACACTTTGAATTAATCTGTAAAGTAATATCCAGTGAAAATCACAGAGTAAGGTGTTCGTTTAGTAATTATGCCCAAGCACGTGTTTCTGTTAGAGTCAGTGACTATGCATAGCAGTTCTGGCAGTGATGGAAAAGGGGGAAAGTCCTTGGTTTGTACAGACTACAGCTAGCATGGGTATATCCAGGTAGGTGTGCCCAAACCAGTTGCAATAGCTATTATTTCACCAAATAGATGCACTTTATCTTTCGGGGTTTTACTGGTTACCAAAAGGTTTGATGCTTTTTCTCCTTGGTAGATAATTTTAGCAAGCTTAATGATTATTTTTTAAAATTAAACACTTGAATTAGAAGATGCATTCATCACTGTAAGACACTGCAGCTTTCTACTGTCATGAGAGCTTGTGTAGGTTGAGGTTCCTAAGGGGTGTAGGTGCGTGCTTGGATTTTGTATTTTCTTGTTTGTATGATAAATTTGTGTTTGAGATGATAGAGTATCTCATGAAGTGTGTTCAATGCTCTGAGAAATAGCAATTGAACCAGTTTCATTGTCTTGCTTTAATAGTGTGATTTATGGAGGCTCTCTTAGGACAGATAGTATGGGGTTTTTTTCAAGATCCTGAATGCACTGAGTATTTACTTTCAGTTGAAACCTGTAATTTTAAAAGATGCAATTGTGAAGACTGAGAGGAGGAGAAAGTGAAGTGCTGTCATTGCGAGAGCTTTCCTGTCCTCTCCCTCTTCCCTCTGCTGAAAGGGGAAACCAAGGTTGAATGATGCACACCAAATTACATGAACTTGGTTTATAACTTTGGAGGGTGACATAAACAAATCTAGCATTCAAAACCATGTCTGGTTGATAGAGCAAACTGCACTATCTCACCCTACTGGGATGCAGGGTAGAGGAGATAGTGTGCAAAAAGCACTTAAAGACTAATATGCTAGCACTGTCAGTAGTTAAGAGAGCTTATTTATCTCCTAGTGCCACCACTTTTAACTGGCATCACACCCACGATTTTTGAGTGCTGCTTTTGCCATAGTTACACGTTGTTGTTATGTGAAAGGTGACCTATTCAGGTTTTTGCAGGGCTTCTCTGTTGCATGTCTACGTACAGCCTTTAATGCTCCAAGGCTGTGGAACCCAACAAATCAACCCGCAGCTCTGTTCTTCTATTAACCTCTTGGAGCTGAAAGTAGATAACTTCAATTATCTAAGAGTCCTGGCAGTGCATAGATTATGTAGCTTGGCCCTTAGAAAATTATCTCCCAAGCAAATACACAAAACTAAATAGGTGAAGCTCCTAATCATAAAGCAAAAGAAATTCTGCGCTGCTGTTTAAGCTGTACTTTAATTTATCTGACATGTCTGTGCCAAAGGCCAGCAATACGGAGGTTTTGTTAAATCTTCATCATTTACCCACCATAGCTTTTTCTTTTCTTTCTTTTGAATGATCCTTCTGGATTGACTGTTCTTATCACTGGTGTGCTTTCAAGTGGTGTTTAAAAAGTCCTCCTTTGCTTTCGTGTGTCAAAAGGGGAGTGAAAAAAAGGCAAGCAGAATCGCTGCATCTGTGTTGGTTAGCAGGTTGCCACTTCATGTTTCGCATTCCCATAATTTGGAAGGAAATGTACCTTAACATTTCAAATTCAAATGTAAATCTTATTCAAGAGCATTGTCAGTAAAAGAGGAAAAATGATCCTCGGAGATTGTTGAGGTGGAATGTGGCTGAACAAATCAAACATACTTAATCTTTCGGGTGTATTCTAAGTTTTGTTTACATATTCTTTGGCTCGGAATGATTCAGGATGGGCTCTATCCCCATCCTTCTGGCAAAGCTGTGCAGAACTAAGTGGAGTAGGGAAAGGTGCTTAAGACATTGACATGGAAATAAGCAGCAATGAGTGCACAGCTTTGAATGTCTGCTGAGGGCAGGACCAATGGATAAAGCATCACCATTTTTTTCATTGCTCATTTTCAGTAGAGCCATAGCACTCTGAAGATTTAAACAGTAGTTCACAAGGATTAAGAGTTGGTATTTTTCATCAGGAACTTTTCCCTAACAAAACCAGTCAGAAGTGTACATACAGTTCAAATGAGTTACTACTTGACTACAAGACTTGGGCATTCTTGTCTTGTGTTTAGCTCAGGTACCTTAGTATTTGGTTTGCAGAGCTTTATATGGAGAAGTATGTCTTGGTGTGCGTTGGTACAAAATGAGTGTCTTCTGACAACTTTTGTCTCTGGCAAAGCTCTAAAGAAAGGAAAAAAAAGGAAACATTATTGAATGAAACGCTAATACTGTACACTGGTAGTGCTTGGGCATACCAGATATAGTGTGCCTGTCAGCCCACTCTTGTGAAGCATCCCTTAAATCATTTTAATGTCCCTTTTCTCATTCTTACTAATACAATTTGCTGTTCCCTACACTGCTGCCACGTTGTGTTACAGGTACCTACACGTGAAATCCTCCCTGCACTTCAGTCACCTCCGGGTCTTTTCCAGCAGGAGTTCTACCCGTACATGTCCTACTCCTTTTTGCTGACACTTGCTTTTGATTATTTTTCCCCCACAACACATTATGAAGGTGGTTATTAATATTAGTTGTTGTTGTTATTTTAATTAGCAGAGGCTGCAATACTATGTTGCCAGATTTCTTTATAGGTGTCCCTAAATAAGGTAATACGTTACCTTTTACTGGGCTCTAGTAGTCTTTGACGCAAGCAGATTAAAGTCTATAGTGTTGCAAGTTTGAGTTGTTTTACCTAAATAGTTTTAGAAAAAAACTAAGCAGAAATATTTTTTATATTTATGAAGGCCTACACTTATTATAATCTGCAAAATAATTTACAGTGTGCTTCATGGATGAGCTTTCAAATTTGAATGATTTTTGGAAGTGATGCTTTTTAGCTCTGTTAAAAAATTAGTTCAAGCTTCGTAGTCACAAGTCATCAGTGTTGAGTGAGAATAAAAGTTTTAATCCATCTTAACGTAAAGTGTGTGCTTTTTACAGTTTGCCACATTATCTTAACAAAATGAATGAGCTTTCATTAGGAAGAAAGTAAAAAGTACAAGATTAAAGTTGATGAGCTAAATCAAGGTGTCCTGCTTGGTTGATTTAAATCCATGATTAAAATCAGTGATTTGATTTAAATCAATCCACTGTTCTTTCAGCCAGCCTGAAAGGAACCGTTCTTCATTTCCTGCCTAATTAGAATTGCTTCTGTAAGATTAGTTAGTATTGTGCCTCGATACAGCAAATCTGCTGTACCCTTTGAATTCCTTGGATACAAGTTTGGAGGCTGAAGACTTTTTTTTTTCCTGTTGCTTCCCTGCTTTTCAAATAATAGCTTTAATGAAGTGATACTTCTGCTAGGGCAGTGTACTGCTATCTTGTCCTTTAATAGCTGGGGATAGAAAAGCAGGTCTACAGTTGTAGCTCGCCTTGTCTGCTAAGGATCATTACAGATGGATGACTTATTCAGGTGATGGGGAGGGATGTATCTTCCTATTGCCTGTCCATTACACCGGGACTGATGTTCCCAGGTGCCTGCCTCCTTGAGAGCTACATCTCTGCAGCCTGATGGCTGGTGCTGGGTTACCCTTCTCACAGAAATGGCTGGAAGTGAAGGTGTGGAGAGGTAGCTAAGTAAATGAGGGGCAGCAGAGCTAACAATGGCTGTTTTTTCTGTGGCTTCTTGCCCATCATCAGCATGTTCTCTGGAGACAAAGCTGGTGGAGGTTCCTGTGGGAGCTTGTCTCCTCCTTGGGAACCTTGCAGGCTTCTCTGCAAGGTGAATGCGCTGGTAGCCTGTCAATTTAAACTTCTTTCGCAGATGTTTTCTCAGGTGGCCACCACCTTTTTTTCCTTCCTTCTCCCTGGGTTCAGGACACTCCTGGATATGAAGTACTTCCTATTTCCCTGTGGAATTTTAATGTCAAGTTCTTCATCCATTGGCTTCCTGCGGGGGTACCCATGAGCAGCACCATCACGAGTTTCGTTTTTCCTTAGGTGGAAAGGCAAGCCTCTAACATAGAAGGTGTATCATTCAAACCGTATACCAGTTCTTATGAGTATGGAAGGACCCTGTGATGACAAACTACTTCCTTCCCTGAAGTGTAACTAAATAGCAACTTCTATTGTAGCTATTGTATCTGTCCCATGAAATAAAGAAGTGATTTCATCCTGGTGTGAAATCCAGGACAAACCCAGAAAATTACTGCTTTTTATTTGGGGGGATTTCTTCACAAAAGCCTTTGGTTCGTTGACTTCCTTACTTTGGTTGGTGTGTGAGACAGGTCGTCGGAAGGGGTGGTCTTCTGTAGCAGGGCTGTGGAGAGCCCAGCTCAAAGTAATCACCTTGCCAAGTGCTGCCAGCCTGGCCTCTGCCTGTCACAAGAGCTTTGTGCTGCAGCTTCCCTGCAGAAGAAAAAGGGTGTCAGTGAGGCTCTTCTTTGCTTTTCTTTCTTACTTAGATTGCATGGCTGTTTAAGAAAGAGATTCCAACATCCTCCACGTCCTTGCAGTGCCTGGAATCATGAGATACAGGGGAGGCACAGAGCACCTATCAAATATTACTTTATTAATAATGTGCAGGGATACTATATTTGAAAATAATACTCCTGCTAGTTCTAAAAGCTCTGAAGACTTTACCTTTATGATAAAAATGAAACCCCTGTAAAGGCTTGCTTGAACTTAGGACAAGAAAACAATGTTTGGTGAGACAGAATATAATTTAAAACGTGTTATGGGAATTTACATTTTCTAAAGAAGGAGCTGCCAAATCAAATTAGTTTGAATTCAGAAAACCTCTTGTTGAGGGATTCAGACAAGCCATATGGTACTCTTGAAAACATCAAGGCAAGGCAAGTATTGTGTGGGCTTTTATCACATTTTAGTCATTTTGAGAAGAAAATATGTTTTAATATTTTTATATGTACAAAATGGCTCATATTGCAATTTAATGAGAAAGAAATGACATGTACCCAAGATAAATCTAGATAATGAAGACCTACTAGCATGCATTCAGCCTGATTTAAGGTGCCTTGTTTTGGTTGTAGAGTACTTAATATATTGAGGATTTTTTTTAAAGTTACAGTGGATATTAATTTTACGTTGGACTCATTTCAGTGCTGCAGCAGCCAATTTTAGATGCTTATATGGATTGTTTAAAGGGGAAAAATAATTCTTGGTGCGCAGAAGGCAGGGCCAGGTATGAAGCTACTTTTAGGGACTTGGTATTTCAACCTCTAAGCAGAGGTTTGATGCTTATTAAACAGTGCTTTAGGATAACGCCAAGGGTATAATGTGAATGGTGCTGCAGAAACACTCTTACAGCTCTGCAGCCTGGTGGTCTATTCAAAGCTTCCTTGTGCCAGCTGTCCGTTGTGTCTTCCTACCACTCCTGGCTGTGTTGGTAACAGCTCTCCTCACCATGGTGGGCAAGGTGTTGCATGTCTGCAGAGCTTTCCTGCGCTGTTTTCAAACAAGGATAAAAGCAGTTATGTCTATGGGAGGGTGTGAAAACAGCAATCTGTACTTGGAAAGTTTGGGATTTGTAGGCTCTTACTTTTGAGAAGATACTTTTGAGCGCTGTTTCTGAAGGTCCAGGTTCACAGCCCTTGTGTGCAGAAACTGCAGGTTCCTGTTCAGAAATCCCTGTCCTGCTCTTTGTGGGAAGGAATGACTGGGGACCAGTTGGTGAGGAGTGCGCTAAAGCCCTGCTCCAAGGGGACTACACTGGGCACCTGCACTGGGTCTCAAAACCCAGCCTCCTCACTGTTCTGTGGTTTGGTTTAGGCTGTGGACATCTATCTTTCAGATTGTATTTGCATATCAAATGCATTTAAGAAAACAGGAAGCGCATGAAAAAGTTAAACCGTGCAAATCAGCCTAAAAACCCCCAGATTTGTACCTGTGAGAAGCTAAAGGTGGCTGCTGCTTTGCTGGAGGATGGTGGCATGGGTTACTCAAGGGTTTTGTTTGATTGCATATGCGATGGGGCTGGGTTGGTTTTTGTTAACTGGGTCTTGCAAAAAAAAAACCAAGCTAAGACCACCATAAAATTAGGTACATTATCTCAAATACCATTGATTCCCCCCGTGCATAGACAACCCGCATCACACGTCGTGAGCACGCGCGCGTGCTGCAGCATCCCCTCCGTTCAGTCAAACAAGTTGATGGTGACATTTCTGTGAGGATGCTGACATTTCTGCAAGGACCTTGGTCTCTTCAAAAAGGCAGCTTCCAGAGAATGAAACTTTGCAAAGTCACTTTTGTCTTCACTGTGCGACACTTGTTTCCCATTAATTTAGAGTAAGAAGACTTTGTTGTCAGTATCAGGGCATTAAAAACATACATCATTCTCTGAGCTGCTCAGATGTGGTCAAAGCTCATACAAATAGTTCTCTAGACTTGGTATTTTGGGAAGGGCACCATCTGGCTCCGAAAAGGATTCCAGAACTAATAATTAGGTTTCAGGATTTCTATAGAATAATTAGGCATTTTTAAAAATATGTGTGCTAATCAGTGCTTTTACAGCAGCTGGAGACTATCAGAAAGTGTTCTGCTTCCTAACAAAAGACAGAATAACGAGGTTTTTCTCTCTGGGAGCCAGATCCTTAGCCCCACTGAGCCATGCTAGCACCCCTCCTGGCGCTAAGAGATGGCTTGAAGTAGCTGTGAGATTGTTTTGGCCTTTCAGAAGTGTTTTCTGCCAGGTACCCAGCAGGATCACGTTCCTCTTTATGCACAGTAGGGGCTAGGAAAGGCTGTAGGTAGTGGGTGCTCTAGGAGTCCTCTCAGCATGATGGCTTTGAGAGACACAGTGCAGCAAGACAGCTTGTGACTGACTGACTCCAGGATGCTTTTAACTTGCCAAAAGCTGAAACAGTCCCTTGCTGGGCCCTTTGTGAATGCTGTTTCTCAGCAGAAAGCACAAGATGGCTCTTGGGAAAGAAGTAAGGTACCTCTTATGTACTTTGCAGTACTACAGTATAAAGATGGACATGAAGGCTCTCTGCTTTGGTAGGCGACGTACTTCAGCCTGGCACTGCAGTAGCTTATGTGCTTGGCTTGTGGTAGTAAACATCTTGTCTTCAGTGGCTGTTGCAAAATGGTGATGCTCTGAGTACGTGGTTACTGTCAAAAAATGGATAACTAGCAGTGTACAGGTAAAAGGTTCCGCCACAGATGAAAATAACCCCTCAGGAAACCTGTCTTTTGTGTTCTTGCTCAGGGAGGGGTGGCTATATGGGCTGAAGCAGTGCCTAGATAAGGAAATTGGTAACTGTGGCCCAAAGAACGTGGGTCAAAACAGCACGTTGAACTGTACTGAAAAGTGCAGTTGGGCATTAATGCATTTCACAGGAGCACAATTGACTGCAGAAGCTGTCATGCTAACACACAATCGCCTTCTCCACGCAGAGTTTCTGACAGGTATATGGAGAAAACAGCTGTCTTCCACCCCAGGATGTGTGTTTACAGAGAGTTTCAATGACAGCATAATGTGGCCAGTCTGCACAGGAGCCCACACGCCTAACTGAGGCAGGCTGCTCCGAAGGAATTGCTGTTTACTCAACCATTCACATGGAAATCTCAATTCACACGCACCCATGGCTGTGCAGCTGCTATTGTTGCTCATACTGCCGTTCAGGACTATGTTGAAACAAGTGGCGTGGAGAGAATGCCCTCCCTCTAAAGCCAGCACAGTGCATCACCTGGCTACACAGTTCCTCTGTTCCTGCAAGCCATGTACCAGGTTTTATTTGTGAGAGAGGTGCATTTTGCATGCCTGGATTTAGGGCGCTCATTGAGCAGGGGTTGTGCTCTGGAAGTAACCGTGGTTCCATGGGGTCCTGAAGGGCTCTATGGGGTCCTGAAGTGCTCCATTGAAGGTAGGTTGGGCTGGGTCCCTGAGCAGTTTTTTGGTCGTGCCTCTTTATTATCGTGGAAATGGGGTCCTGGTCATTCACAAAGCTACCACAGTATGTATAATAACAGGGAGGGAAACCTACTCAGCAGCCCTGTTATCAAGCAGTAGTGCTGATGTTTTGTGCCCTCATCCTCATGCTGTGGGACTGTTCTCAAAGATAAATATGCGTAAATATTTGAAAGACTGAACTTCTGTATTGCTTCTGTTTGTGCACACATACAGTTACCCTTTGGTACCTTTTGGGGAGTACAGATAGGCCTTACGATATATGCTGATGCTCTTAAACTTTATACCAATGCTTTATCTACAGAAGGCAATGCCTGCAGGTTAAAATTCTAGAAAGTAACTCATATACTAATTTAAAATGCAACACGAGCCCTGCTTTGCATTTTCTAACCCCTCTTGTGTTTTTCCAGAGGGCAGCTGAGACTTACAGCCATTTGTTCAATAACTGGACAGTACCCCTATGTTCTAATGTTATAGAATATTGGAAACTCATTGTGAGCTGTAAGCCCATCCACCACATTCGAGCTGCGGTTGTATGGGCCGTCCTTTCCAGCAGTTTTACGTATGCAGCAGTATTTTAAGCAATGGGTTGGTTTTTTTTTTTGTAAAAACAATAAAGAATTTGTGCTAATAGCATATCAGATGCTAGCTTATATATGCATGCATATATGTGTGTATATATATATAAAAGGTGGAAACAGACCCCGTATTTGGCAGTGTTTCATACCATCGCACGTCAGTAATACCCACAAGTGGAAACGATGGGCACCGAGGTCGCACCAGCCTTCCGTATTTCCATATCCTTGTCTATGTTTCATCATTGTATGACAGTCGGTGTAACGTTAACTCTTTCTATTCATGTCTAGTTTGCAGTCTGTGCTGTTGGCACACCTGTTAATTTTCAGTAAACTGCTTAAGAAAGGCAGGCAAAGATGAAACTTTCACAAAGAAAGGTAATGCTGATTTCTCCCATTGGTGGAAGTGCACATCTGCTTCAGCTCATCCTCCTACAGCAGCAGACAGTTGCCAGTACCAGGGCTGGCTACAGGCATCAGTGAAATTTAAAAAGCTGTGTCTGTGAGGGGCCCATTAAATCTAAAGAGAGCCTCGGAGGAGCTGTCAGTCACTTATTTTAGCATAAACCATAAGGATTTATAGCATTATTCTTTCAATGAACTTTTCCCCCCTCACACCTATGTTGTTTTTGCTGTGGGTGAAATGGTAGGTCTTATCTCCAGGTAACCTCTTGATGAGTCGGGATGGCTATATTCATCTCATCTACATCACTTTGTCCTCTCCCTTATCAGTAGGAAACGCAGTTGGAAAACAGATGGAGCAGCCCAAAGCCTATTGTCAGCTGGGTGGGGGGAGCGTCCATCCCACCAGAACCACCTGATGGCACATAAAGCTCACACTTTCATTTAGCAACCTACTTCTCTTCTTAATTTAGAAGGGCTGGACATTTTCTCCTGAAAGCTTTTCCACCCACTCAGTGTCACAGAAGGATAAATGTGTCTTTCATCTGTGCCCTTTAAAGTTGAAACTTGTGTAAGCCTTTTTCTTCTTTCTTTTCTTCCTTTGAGGTGATCAGCGCTTGGTTTTCGCCACAAGTAAATGATGCTCTTTCACTGAAAATAGCATTCTGTACACATTATGCACATTACAGTCACGAGTTCTGATTTGCTCTGTTGGTGAAATCTAGCTGGTTTCTTTGGAAATAAACAGATCTGGTAAGTGTGACTGCAGTAGAGAAGTGTGGCAGGACACTGCCTGTTATTTAGCTGCTTACCCCACAGCCTTTGATGAAGGGCGGGTAGGAAGAAAGCGTGATACACAGTACTGGATGCATGATTTTGGGTGCCCACCTCAGCAGTGTCAGTGGAAGTTGCATTGTGCACTGCTGTGAGTTGCCTATCAATCTTGCATTACCTAATATTCAATTTCTTCACTTACTGGGGTGTACAGGATTACAGCTGGGACTTCTGCAAATGTTTCGGAACACTAGTAAAGAAGGAAAAACAGAACTGATTCTTTCTCTCCTCAGATTCTTCTCTGCCTGCTGGAAGCCCTCTTCGCTGCAGAGGGGAATGATGGTAGTGAATAGCAAGCTGGGGAGCTGAACCTTAGGATAGTTTTGCATAAGTAAGCAGATGCCCGGGTGAATGTGTAGGTAATGGAGAGAGTAAGGTTTACAAATCTGGAACATATTTAGTAGTAGAGATCTGGCCTTTTTCTTAGCATAGATCTGTAAGCATACATTTCTTAGTGCCTAACTTGTTAACTAACTGTATATGGAAGGTCCATCTGCTCCTTGTCCTCCTATGTGCTTATGGATCCTCACAGGCCAAAAGCTAAAGCGATGTATTTACAAGGGATACTTGTAGATAGACAAGCTATCATATACTTCACTAGCATGTACTTTATTAGCATATGTGGGCCCTAATGTGTGTGAAATTGATGGAAAGGGTTAACCAATGTACGGGGGGGAGGTCAAACTGCTTGCTTAAGTGTTACTGCTTACTTATGCTTATCGTACTTACAGTGTACAAGGGGGTAAATCAAGCTGCTTGCTCAACAGTGTTACTACTCGTTCATGCTTATTGTACTCGCCGTGTATGGTAGAACAACATATAAGGACATTGCTATTGTTCAGAAGTAGGGACCGTGACTTGATTCCAGTCCTTTGGATGCCTAGGCCGCCTGAAATTGGGTCTGCGCTTTGGACAATGACCAAGCCTCCAGGGAGCACGCGTAATGACTAGAGGTGAAAAGTTCAGGCTCAAGGAAGACTCGTTTACTTCAGCTTGAGACCCTCGCCCATGATCACCAGGAGGCACTGCGCAGGCGCAAAAATCTTCTTAGCTCATTATAATACAAAGCGGGGATAGGACATGAATATGTACAGGTGTGTTGTGCAACCTCATGCATATGTATAACTTTAGAGGATAAATGTAAAGGGAAAACAACGCTAAGGTGTGCATGCCTTTGGAGGAGCTATCCCCCATGTGCCTCAGCGCTGAATAAAGCATTCCTACTTTACAACTTTAACAAGTTGTGACGTCTCTCCATGCATCAAAATAAAGCTTTTTTTTAACCGTGTGTTTTCCATAGTTGGAGAGGAACACCCTGGGTTGGGGACTCAGGCAGACTGCTGGTTTCTGTTAAATGATGATCACAGCAGAGTCTTAACACAGTGCTGTGATTGCACTTTGTCAGAAACAGCAGCTGACCAAGTGGGATGTGCCTCTTTGTTGTCTTGTGGTTGCTTCTTCTCCTTGGTTTCATCCTGTGGAGGCTGATGGGTAGAGGTTAGTGGCTGTGGTAAGAAGGGGGAGCCTTAGTGTTGCCCCCTATGAGAAGCAGCCGTCCATTTGCTTCCAGCTGCCCCATGAAAGAGCCAGCAGGTTTGGGCCCCCTTTGCCATCTCCAGTCCAGTGCCACCACAACTGTAGCCTCATTTCCCAGACCTCTTGGTGCAGTGAAGCAGCAGTGCACACACAAGGAGAAGGATGCAAGTGGCAAAAGTTCAGCCTCCTCTTTCAGAAGGTTTTCTCCCTTGGTGCACTGTCAACGTGGCATTGACTTAAACTCTAGGATGACAGGCAATACGTTCTTATTTGTAGTACCAAAACAAAATCTCTCTAGTTCTGATGTGAAAAACATACACTGTTTAGCTTTTTATTTAGCCTTTGTGTATAAATTAGGGTGGGCTTTTTTTTCTGCACTATTAGCCTGTGGGATGTATTGAGCCACAGTGTCAATATCAAATTATGAGAAAGCAAGAGGGACAGCTCTTTTTTTTAGTATGCTGTCTGTTGACTTTCCTTTTTGTAAAAGGAAAAAAGAATTCATAGCAAAATATAATGGAGGATTTTAGATAATTGTTTTTTGAGCTGAAGATTTTATTTGATTTATAAAGGCTTTTATGTCCCTTTAAGCTATTGGATGCACAGCAGTGTTGCTACTAGTTTTAGCAAATGGGAAAGTGCTTTGGAAGGCCAACCAGAAGTGTAACCAGAGTACAATGCAGGAGCAGCCAGAGGCTAACCTCAGAAGGAATGAGAAGTTTCACCAAGCTACAAAGGTCGTGTTGATCCAGTTATGCCACTTAGCTATGCCCTTTAAAGTTAAAACTCATCGCAGTATTGAGTCAGAAGCTATTTTCCCACATTTGCTGCTCATCTCTTGCCAGATAGCTTGTATCATCAAACTTTAGTAAGCTGCAACTCACTTCCCTGGCAGATGTGCCAGACTGCTTGTAAAAAATCACACCATATGTTGGTAACTATTTTAATAAAGTAAATTCCATTTTCTAGTATGCTAAAAGAAATTACTCATAGCTCCATTAGTCATGGCTGCGTTTTGAGCAAAAGATATGCTGGCCATCTTCTCTCCTCCTCTGAATTACGGGAACTATCTTAAGCAATGTTTTGTAGAAGTTTGCATTAAAGTAAATCATTAACAGTGGCCTTTCAGCTGTAGTATCAAGTGTGGGACAGATAGCTTTTTTTTCTGCTGTTCAGTGCTCATAGGAAACACAGCTAAGGTTTCTGATGCTGACCACAGCTCGCCAGTGGTGGACATGTCTTCCGACACGGTTCCACCCAGGTCTTGTGAAAACGTTGTCTCTGCTAGCTAGCCTTATACTGATTCAAGCAATTTTAAGTACATGGATGTTTTTTCACTAACTTCTATTTGCAGTGGCTTAGAATTACACTACATTTTTTCCTACTTACACCACCACCACTATATATGTAGCCTTTTAAAACCTGTAAGATCTTGAAAACTTGAAAACATCAGCTTGCAAAACAAACTGGTTTTGGAGTAGCATTGAATCCAGAAATAGAGTTACGGAATTCTGAGCCAAAAGCTAGGGTTTCCATAAAGAAAGACAGCCATAGAAATCACAGGTGATGGTTTGGGGTAGTGGTTTGTGGAAAGAAGCTTCGGATTTCCCTTTGAAAAGAAAATTTTGCTGTAACAAAGCCCATGTGGTACAAAGGCAGTGGTGGCTTTCATGGATTTTCCTTCCAGTTCTTTAGTAGATTTTGGAGCCTTCCCGATTTAAAAGGGATGAGATTAAAAAGCAGAGATGTGTTTATTGCTGCCAAGCAAAGTGGAGCTTTGCTGGTCCCATTTCAGAGCTAGTCTTAGCAGTTCCCTTTGTCTTCTTGGAGCTGGGCATTGGAAGAGAGGCTGAGGTGAGAAGGTGGCAAGGTGGCAAGGTTGATGTGCTGACACAAGCAATTCATTTTCTGGTAGCATTTTGCATCAATTACTGAGCTTTGAACTGCTCATTTGGTCTCAGGCTTTGCAGAAGCTTATGCTAGAACAGCTTTTTTATGTAGGTTGAAAGCTTTGCTAACTTGGAAAGCAATATATGTTTTACTTTAAATGACAAATAATTCATTTAATGGACATTTGAATTTAAATCGGTATGACTATGGACAAATTTCTTTTGTATACCTATGAAAAGTGCTAGAGACTTTTGATGATTGTGATTACTGTCATGATTATTGCTTTATATATAATTTTTGAAGTTCCTAAGCTGACAAAAGGTTATTAGTCATCATTATTTAGATGCAATCTAGGTGTTTTGGTACATTCAAGCTGAAAAAGCTTTTCTTCTCTATGTTCCCCAGTGTACTCCTTTAGTAGCACTGATGATAGAAAATGTGCAGAGAAATACTCGATGTGAACATCCTTAGGGTAAAGCTTACAGTAATGATATCCCCTGTAAACTATGCACTGTACCATCTGCTCCTGGAAGGACAGAACCAAGACTTCTGCCTGGCAGATTGAATTTTCCCTCAGTCTTTTCAAAAGATTGTGCTAAAATCGGTCCAAATCAACCTCAAGCAAAGCTTTTCCAGGAGGGGAGCGTACAGATGCGAAAGCTGTATGGTAGTGTGGGAAAATAACCACTGAGATACTGGAACAGCTGGATGAAATCTTGGAGCAGAAATAGCCCTTAGTGAAATAAACAGCAGTCGTCTGTTAGTGATCAGTTAGGGGTAAAACCTAGAGTTTTACTTGGTCATGTCGTAGGGCTTTAAAAACTGTGGTTAAAGTGCTCCATGGGATTTTTGACCTAAAGTCATGAAGGCCTCAGCCTTGAGCTGGCATTTAGGATCATGTGAAAAGCCAAGCTGTATGCATGTGTAGGAGAACTCTGCATCCCATGTGGTGCACAACTGGCTGAGCTATAGAGCAAAACACCAGTGAGAAGCATGCATTGACCTCGGCCCTCTTAAGGAGGGGGCTGAGGCATGTTTTTTATTGATGAGCTGATAGACCCCTGCAGCCTTGGTCAGATGGGACAAGTTATCTCAGCTAGCTTCTAATTATAGCTCATTTCTTTGTACTGATAAGGAAAACATTTGATGGAATTAGGAGCAGGAGCATAGTAGTTATTAAGTGCTCATAGCAGGAAGGGTTTCTGAAGTGCTGACATGTTTCCTTCAGGATTTTTTCCTCATTCCTAAGGAAAAACTGTATTTTAAACAAGCATAATGCTTCTCACAGAGTAATGATAGCTGACTTCTGATGGCATTTAATGCCTGCTCTCTGGTGGTTTTATTATCTTCTTAGCTTTAAATACCTTGCATGTTTCCTGATGTGTACTGCCTGATGCCTTGATGTTGCTGGGTGCCAAGCTCCATCTTCCTAATCTGCCTGACTACTTGCCAAAATCAGTGTTAAGCACAGAAATACTTCTGTTTGTGTGGGCTTGACTGCTTGTGTCTTTGGAGTTAAGTAGGCGTTTCTTTGACCAGCTTGTCAAAAGAAACTCGGCATCCTCCAGAATCGCAGCCCGTGTTTTGGGTTGGGTCTTTCCCCCACCCCCAAAAAATGAAAACGACCCCGAATGTGCATTCCCATTCAGTTACTTCACATCTTCAAAGAGCTGAAGTTAACAGGCATGATTCCAAAGGGTAATTGGAGTCCACTGCGTCAGTGCTTAGATGATGATAAAGGCATTTTTTTCCTTTGGTGTTAAAATTGCCTGGGCTCTAATATTCGGGTTTTAAAGCTCATTGAAGGAATACTATATTAAAATACAAGAAACCCTTCAGCAAGTTCTGTTATGCTGATTCACAAGTGTTTGTTACATTAAATACTGTTGGACATATATATCTGAAGTTAATTTCCCTTGATGAATCGATGATTCTCTTGTAACTAGTAGTCCTTTGAAGTCCTAATTACCCGTATGTGGATTTGTTTCAGTGTTTAAACAGGTAGAGATAAGAAGCAATATAGTGTTTATCTAGCCTGTATCAGGTAGCATATCCACGAACACGCAGTCTTTTGCTTTTAATCATATTTGTGTGACAAGCATAATCAATGTTAGAATTTCCTTGGAAGTGTTTACCCCACTTCCCTACTTTGATGCCCAGTGTGTGATGATACAGGAAATGATTGTAGCCACCCAACTGAAATGGGGTCCGTCATACGCATGATAACACAAGCCTGTTGTTTTTTTGCTTGCTTTAACCAGTCTTTTGATATCCTGAAGTGTATCTTGCGTTTTCAGTGCTGTCGGAAGATTAATGACCACAGGCATGTCTGTGCGAGCCGTGCATAAGAGTGCCTCTTGTAGCTCATGTGAAGAGGCTTGTTCTCAGCAGAGCAAGCTGGATTGCAATGGCAGAGTTCCTGAAGCAGTGGCACCTGGGCCTCTGTGGCAGAGTTCTGCAGACTCAAGTCTGAGCAGCCTTTGGCTTCCAGGCTGTTGTGGCTCAGCAAAGAGGGCTGTTAAAGGCCCATTGTATCCATACAGGACTTGACCCCTTTTTTCAGCTGACTTTGTCAGGCTCAGGTGGGGAAACATGAGGTCCATGACGTCTGGTGCATTTGCTCTTCTGTGCACCCATGGAAAGTGTTGTGAGAGTTTATGAGCGTCCTAGGAGGAGCAATGAAGCTGATGAATGGTCTAGAGAAGAAGCCCTGTGAGGAGTGGCTGAAGGGACTGTGTTGGGTAGTCTGGAGAAGATGAGGCTAAGGGGAGACCATACTCCCCTCTACAGTTACTTGAGGCTGTAGTGAGTTGGGTGTTGGGAAACAGCCTCAAGTTGCACCAGGGAAGGTTTAGATTGGATGTTAGAAAAAATGCTTCCTGGAAGGAGCTGTCAGTCACTGCAACAGGCTTGCCCAGGGAAGTGGTTGGTTGAGTCATCACCCCTGGAGGTATTTAAAAGACCTGTAGATGTGGTGCTTAGGACCTGGTTTAGCGGTGGACTTGGGTCAGGGTTATGGTTGGGCTTGATGATCTTAAGGGTGTTTTCCAACCTAAATGATCCTGTGATTGTAAAAGGTGACTTCCTGATCTTAAGAACGTGTGATTATTGGGTTTGTGAAGCAGTGATGTTTCCTGAAGGAAAGAATTTAGGCTGGCTCCTGAGTACACAGGAGGACCTGTGTGTATGCCTATATAACTGAAATCCGCTTAGGAATGGAAGGGAAAAATCCACTGATTGCTACTTCGGAACTGATAGCAAACATCGTAATAGAATACATATTTTATGAAGCAAAGCTTTTTAACCTCCCACTATGGGTTAAGTACAAGCTAATCTAGTCTACCTGGAGATAAAATGGAAGGGCCAAAACCTCACGTAAAGATCCAGAGTGCTAATCCTCATGTAGAGTTGCCAAAGTAGTTAACTAGGGTTTCTGAAGTAGATGCTAAATAGGCATAATAGCTCTTGGTTTCGGACACTTCCATTCCAGGAGCTGCTAATTGACCTCCCCTGCTCTCTCCTGCTTATTGCTGCAAAAAGCCATAGCAGCCAGCATGTCCTGCTGGTCTCTGATAATGAGACCTCGCTCCTTAAGCCCAGAAAGTGCAAGAGGAAGCATCCTTGCTGAACCTGCTGGGGCAGAAGCATCAGCAGTAAAAACTTAAGTGCAGGAAGAAAAACACGGGACAGCTTTGTCGATTTAAAACGTCATTTAGATCAGTGGACTCCAGGGTACTGAGGGAGGTTTGGCTGCCCAGTTTTCCATTGGTTTAGTGACTGGAAGGTAAGCTGTGCTGTGAGGCAGCTGAGCAGGCCAGTGAAGATGAGTTTCGGGCTGTATCTTTGCTAGTGATAGTTCAGATGCAGGTTCATGCTCTCCCATGGATCTTGCACCTGAAGGGTGTTTGGATAGCCTGGGTCTGTTTTACATTTGTCTCAGAAAGGTTACTCTTCAGCACTTAAAAAAAAAGTGTTTGCAGGAAGAAAAATCCTCAGGATTCCATATGGAAGGTAGAGGTGGAAATCATGGCTGCTTTCCGCACGCTTCCTACAGCTTCTGTTATTTCCTCCGAGAAACATCAGCTTCCTGATCTTTAGATACCTTCTACCCGTTCCTCTTATATGATCCCTTTGATTTGAAAATAATAATTAGTCTTAATTACAACCCGCATCATGTACTCCTGGTGAGGATCTAAAATAACTTCCTCTGCCGTTAACCCTCAGTTCAAGTAGTCAGGTTCTTTCTGTTTTGTCACCCAAATATGTGGGTACTGTTTTGTTCTTCCCTTGTGAATCACATGCAGGGAGGTGGGACAAAGAAGGATGCAGTTAGCAGTGCAGTGGGGATGTGGAAAATACTGTAATTAAAAGCATCAACTGCAAATGTCATCTCAATTTAACAGTGCCCTGCTGGGATCTTTCTCTGAGTCGCCGTACCTCCTGATGCTGCTGCTTTCTTCCTGTGTCTGGACCTGTGTGGAAAGGTTTAATCTAGATCACAATTTCTTTAGCACTGGACCAGAGAAGGGGAAATAAGTTAAACCTCAGCCTGCTCAAACATATATTTAAAGACATGGAAGGAAGGTGAGCTGGATTAACCTGCTATATAGGTGTGAATTCACATAGGTATATAGGCTACGAATTCATAGCTAGTTCAAGTAGAGCTTCTCCAAGCATATGGGACAAGATGCTGCCTCTGAGTGAGTGTTGTCAGTGTCAGCTCAGTTGTGGAAGGTAACATCTGAAAATGATGCAGGGGAGCTGGCTGGGCTCTTAAAGGTGCATCAGAACTACAGAAGGGCAGGGTATGATGTCTAGTAACTTCTTGTAGTGTTATTCCCTACAGTTGTCTACGTGCCCTCCTGCAGTTAATGGGGTGGGAGGGCCTTGACATTGACCCTGTGTTGTGTTAGGGCATGGAGCAATTTGTTCTATATCTGTAGATCTTCCTTTATCTATCTATCTATTTATTTATTTTCCTTAGAATGAGCTGGAAATTATGTAAAGGGCTCTCAAAAAATGATGGCTGATGATAAGCTCTGTTGTATCATTAAGCAATCATTGAGTTCTCTTCTTCATCCCACCATTTTACAAGTATATCTAATAGCAACAGAGAAGAGTTTCTAGATTCGCTGAGGTGTTTGATTCTTAAATGTAGGGTTTGCATTGTTGCTTTGTGAAGATTACTGTGGTTCCTGCAGTGAAACTTTGCAGTTACTCAGCTAGTTTGCGCTCCTTAAATGTCCTATATTTGTTGCTACAGAAGTGGGAGGAGAAAACTTTATAGCAGGACCTCTTGTATTCTTCTAAGGATCATTTCTGTGCATTTCAAGTAAAACTTGTGTGGGTTTGGTTCTGTGTTAACGCATTCCTAGAAAACTGGCAGAATTTATGGCAAGACATGATTTTGGGATGGTTTGTCCACCCTAAGGAATGCCTTCCAGATGGAAGAGTTTTTCTAAAATCAGGGGCCAGTCTTGCCTTTATCAGGCCGTTCACTGGTTACCTGCTCTGAATGCTAAACGTAAATGGTTGCCTGAAACAGTTTCATTCGCACCCATGAAGCTGTTTGTCAGTTCTTCAGCGAGGGATATCGCTACCTTAGCAACTTGCAGGGGTTAAACGGGTGTCTGGGGGAGAACATCCTCACAGATCCCACAGGGGCGTTTTGTTTTTCCCTAGTGACAGGGAGCATGTCCTAGCAGGAGGAGCAGTTTCAGGTTTTCCATGTGATGCAAAATACCATTACAGGATTCAAATTACTAAATGACACTTGACTGGAATGTGAATGGGATCTAAGCAGCTTACTAGTGGAGTGTGTGTTTGCAAGTCTCATGTACTCTCACATCCAGGGGAGAGAGGAACCAAAAGGACTGTTTTTTTCCTAACTCCAGCAGAAGTGAAAATTAGGATTCAACTTGCAAAGCCAAAGCTGCGTTGTTCCCTTCCTGGAGATCAGAATGAGGGTGAGTGCAAGAGAGGGCCAAGGGAAGAATTTGTTCCAGCTTCAGATTTTACTTCCATGTATAGCTGGATTTTGTAAACCATTGGTCCTATTTCCATAAAATCGAGCTTAGCTGGTTTCTTATGAAAACCTTTCCCTTTTAACGATTGCTCTTACTCAGCACCATCTAGTGGGCTGGCTGCTCTTGTCACTTAGAAGACTGCTGGTCTTTGTAAACGGCACAGCAAATGGGAGCATGCAGTCCTTGTAGTGAGAATGACATGTTTGTGACTAATGAGAGAACAGAATTGGAAGAGGATTAGCAGTTGTTTAGTTGGAAAGGAGCAGTGTGAAGGAAAGAAAGCTTAAGATACATGCGGGTAGCGGTGCCTGTTAGCTTTTGCGTTCCTTTGGTCCCTCCAGCTCCAGCCTGTTCGCCTGCTTCTCTGCCTTACTGTGGGATGCCATCCAGGCTGTAAGCATCTCTAAGGAAAGATTTCGGAGCACTGTTTCTCTGTGCATTACCACACGACCCAAGTCACAGCCTCATTTATTACTATGATACAAATGGCACGTACGAGCTCATGCTAACAGTAAGCTTTGAAATCCTCACCTGAGGAAAATGCTGTGGAGTCTTTCTCACTGGAATTGTGGGCAAAGGATTCAGTGTTTGGCTTTTTGAGAAGACATGATTTTGTTGAAAGAAAAATAATCCCTTGGGAAAACTCTCCCTGTAGAGAGCACATCTGCAGTCAGTATAATTGTTAGGTCATGCCAGTAGCTAGCTGCCTGGGCATTTGGGAAAAGTTAAGGGATCCGAGGCTCAGGTTTTTGGGGGTGCATGGGAACAGGTTTGATGTTTGCAGCTCTAGCAAGAAGGGCTGAATCTCCTGGAAAATCAATGTTTCTAGAAGGAATGGGTGTCTCTGCGGCTCTGGCTACATCACCAGCATCCTACTGCTCTCCCTTAAATAAGGTTTCTTTGGCAGCAAGCCCTTCATTTTGCAGCTCCAGTTGCAAATGAGGGGAGAGCAAAGTGGGGGAGATCCTGAGCCTCTGGGCAGCAGACCCTGACAAAAGCTGCAGACATCTGGGTGAGAGCCGGCAGCAATACGCTCACTCAGTGACACCAGGCAAGCACCAGAGGCAAAACCTGCCTCCAGTGCAAGGAACAGTGAGCATCACAGAGAGCAGGGGCAAATATGGAAAACAGGAACAAAGCAAAGTTGCATTATAGCAAATGCACCAAGTTGTAACAGCTTTCCCTTTAAACGTCCTTGTGTTTTAACATTTCGTCACTTTGGGGTCTGTTTTTTTGTTCAATTCTCATGTTTTGCACAATGAGAATAAGTGGGTCAGTTTTATTCTGTAAATTTGTATGCATTAGCACAATAATATTTTGCTGAGGTTTCCAAGAAAGCTGTTCTTAAATAATAAATAATTCATGGAAGCATTTCACTTTTCCGAAATCTAAATGTACAAACTAGGGTTTTTTCCCCCAGGTTTAAGGGAACACAGCATTTAAATAACATTCTGTTTCTTTTATTTTCTTCTACATTTTTAATGCAGTGCAGCAGTCAAAGCATCACTTTGTCTGCTGTCCTCCTCACAATATTGCATTGCAGCACAGGCTCTCCAGGCAGAAGTGGCTGGGTTTTGAGATGAAGAAAATAAAGGTTTAGGGTTTTTCCTTTTCCTGAACTTTCAAGTTTGGGACATTAGCTGTGGATACTGATGGCAATATACATGTCTATCTGGTTGAGTGGGTGCAGTCCTGTTTGGAAATGTACCCCACTTGACTTCAGCAGGAAATGTGGGCCCAAAAAGTTTGTAATGTTTAAATAAATGAAGTTAGTGACTGGAATCCTATTTTATTAGAGGTTTGGGTATAAATCCTGCATGCTGGAAAATAACCGTTTGTCAAGGAGGCGGCTCTGCGTTTGTAATAGCTGTGAACCAAACGTTACCTAGCATATGGGGACTCCAGAAAACACTTAAAATTGTTTCTCTCTTTCTGTTTCTCCTCCAGCTCTGGGATTGTACACAGTGAATGCAGTATATGGAGATACTATTACTATGCCTTGTCGTCTAGAAGTACCAGATGGTCTCATGTTTGGAAAATGGAAATATGTAAGTATAGCTTACCTTACATTCATTAAAGCTGCTATGGATTACAAGATTCCAATTGGTAGGATTTCTGCCTCGGATACAGAGACATTTATTCCTGTGGTTGTAAGGCTACAAGATTCCAGTCTGCATAGTTTCTGCCAAGGTTAGAGTTTTGAGGAATTAATCTCATTGTTCAAGAGAAATAATTATGCGGGAGTTTTCTGCCAACCTGTATTAGAGATCTGGCGCGTTACCCAGTGGTGTCTCACTCGTTGTACATTTGAATACTTCTGAAGCGGGCTGCCTAAAGCAGAACAGTGCTTTGTCCCTGGGGAAGTGACATCCCTCGGTTGGTTGGTCTGGCAGTCACTCAACACTGTTTCATGCTGCATTTAATGGATGCTGAAGAAGAGGGCAGAGCTGACCTCAGTTTCTGGTGGTTTCACTCTATTTCTGCTGCACAGAAGACAAAGGTGAAAACACGGTGTCCTCTCGGTTGTCTTGGTCAGCTTGAAGTAAGAGCATCACCGGATGTGATTCTCCTATATGAGAGTGGTACCCCAGGCCAAAAGGAGAATAAGCATATCAAAGTCAAAGGAAACCTTGAAAGCATGCATACTGAAAACCACTGGGATACCAAACCCCTCATGCTTTTCAGACTGACATCAGGACAACTGGTTTTCTTGCTTCTGTGAAATTCATCTGAACCTTCTCTCATGCTAAAATCTTACCAGCAATAACAGGTGATTTCTACTCTAACAGTGGATTTAAAATTATGTAGCTCTCTCTTTGTAAATGGCATCCACCAGCCTATTTTACAGGTGTCTCATCATCCCTCCTGGCTCCTTCCTTTGTACCTGGAGGTTTGCAGCTTTTGCAGCCCTCATCCACTCGAGTTCCTTCTCCACAAACATGTTTTGGGAAGTGAAGGCAGAAGTCAGTGGGGAATGTTATGCCAAATAGGTTCAGTGAAACTGTTTCACATGAGTGCTCAGAAGATGCAGCACCTGCATTTCGCAGTGTGTTTGTTTCAGTCTGCTGGCTTTTTTGAGGAAGACACAAGTCTATCTCTATGAAGACGCAAGGCTATTTTGAGGGAAAAGAAACGTGTTATCTCTATCTGGTGCATTTGGATTGCTCATCTCAGACAAGTACCAAGCAGCAGGTGTTACATCTTCTTCTGAGTGGAAAGGGACATGAAATCTAACGTGCAAGAGAGTCCATTTAGTTGCTATTGTATAAATTCTTGACACAGCGCATGTAACCAGGTGAAAATGGTATCTGTTCTCCCAGGGCAGCTCCCAGCCAGACAGTGCTTGGTGTGTGAGGGGATGCTAGGGGTTTTTCGTTAGGTGAATATTTCACTGGAAGAAGCAGGAACTACATTTGCTGCTCTGTTGCTTTGGGAGAAGCAATTAATGTTCCTGGTGGGAGCCCAGGGGTACTGAGGAAACTTGCATCCTGGCAGGAGCAGGCTTTGCTGCCTTGAATGTCTGCCTGTGCCTGCCTGTGTTCTGGGTAGGCTTAGAGTTAAGAGCTCCTTTGCACTTGACAGCCAGTTTCCTGTGTATCAAGTCAAGGCAATACTTTCTTTCCTGTGTGACAGACAACTAGAGGGATCTGAAAGTGGAGAAGGAGAAAGACTGTAAGGGAATTTAAACTTCCCATGAGCTGTTGCCTCTTGCTCCTTGCCCATCTCTGACAGCACCCATCTCTTGTAACAGCATCTTCCTGCTTTTGTGCACTCTGCAGTCAAGCTGAGGTATTGTGCTAGGAACACAACTTGCATCAGTGCTGCAAGGTGCAAGGGATAAAAGAGAATGAAAACCTCCTTCAGCCCCCAGCACAATACTGAACGTAAAGATGGAGTCAGCCTTTCACCTCGCTTTAAATAAAGGCAAACAGAGCCTGTCCCTGCTCTGTGTGTGTGTGTAAGGAGGGGGGAATCAAATCCTGCAGAACTCCACCTGCAACTTTGTCTCTCAAAAATGCTTTTTTTTTGTATGGGAGTCTTATGCAAGGCTGTCAACTTTGTATTCCTTCTTAGGATGGTAACAGCATACTGATTAATATAAGGAGGATGTCTAGAAAATGCTATTTTGCAGATTATCAGGGCATGCGTAAGTAACAGTATTTGATTGTATGTATGGTCCCGTGCCACGAGCTCCTGGGTCCTTTCAAAACAAAAAGATAGTTAAAAACTAATTTAGAATAAAACAGGCAGTTTTGCCTGATTAAATCCTGCATTTGGAATGAAGTCTGAATATCCCAGACAAACAACATGAATATGTAAAACAATCATGGAAAAGAAAAGGAAACCGAAGCTTCTAAGGTCAAGCTCACGAATGCTTCTCTTTCAAGTACTTTTTTCAGATAGAGGCAGCTGGTGCCAGAACCACCAGCCTTCATCAGAGAAAGCCCTGTGCTATGCCAAGATTGAGCCAAGGGATTGAAGTTATCTCTACTGATGATATTCTCTATGTGTACCACAGCAGTCTTAAACTAGCTCTCATCTTACGTTGAATTTCCTGTTTGTGTAGCAGAAATTAATCAGGAAAAAAGCCGTCTGATGTAGTTATCAGATTTTTTTTATCAAATGATGCGTTTGTACCAATTGCAGATGTTCAGGTACTTCTAAATGAGAGTTTGTGCAAGCTAGAGGTATTTATCTTTTTCTTATAGGAAATGCCAAATGGATCTCCAGTATTTATTGCCTTCAGATCATCAACAAAAAAAAATGTGCAGTATGATGATGTACCAGAGTACAAAGACAGGTTGAGTCTCTCAGAAAACTATACATTATCCATCAAGAATGCAAGAATCAGTGATGAAAAGAGATTTGTATGTATGCTTGTTACAGAAGATGATGTTTTCGAAGAGCCAACGATAGTCAAAGTCTTCAGTAAGTAGATCTAGTTGTTACTACCGTTAACATTCATCAGCATCTGAATCGTAAATTGCAGAAACTTTTGTTTAAGGGAAAGATTAAAGCCAAGAAAGTGAGCTTGGCTGAGTAAATTACTAAGACTAGCAAATCTCTGCAGCTTTCAAAAATGTAATCTACTGGCGGCATTTATGTAACAGGACTGCCTGCACTTTCAGTTTATTCATGATAAGTGCTGGCTCAAAGAGAATTTTGGGCTTTGATAATGACTCACTTATATGATGTCATTTGGCCTTGGAAATGAAAAATGTAAAATTAGCACTGATTATTTTCCATTTGTTCTCCAAGTGAATTTTTCTGCGGGAGGGAAGCATTAACTGTGTGCAGTCTGTAAAATGAGATTTAAAGCAGCACTGGGCAGCCTGTATGCAATGGTATGAACTGTGAGGGAGAGAGTGAGAGGCTGGAAAATGAGCTGACAGCCCCAAATGCTTATTCTGTCCTCTGCAGAGCTACCAGGAGGAATACCAGTTTGCACTTCCCTCTTAGAGCACAGCAAAGTTTTAGTGATAGCGCTATAACCCAACTGCAAGGCTAATCTGCAGTGCAAACCCCAGGGCTCTGGGGCACAGTCATGCTCAGGTTATACAGGAGCGTGGACAAACCTGGCCTTTTCCCCGTGCTAATTCAGAGCAGAAATGTAATCCTGACTCAGCCCCCTTTTTAGGGGCACAAGTCTGTTGGGGCAAAGGTTAGCATCTGTAAATGCTGCCCTGTGACTGCAGTGGATCTCTTCTCAGCTTCATGTTTTTATAGGTAGGGTTTTTTGGCCTTTGTTGCTCTCCAGATGCAGATTTACACGAAGTAAGTCTGTTGTGGGAGCATGTTGCCTGCAGGGATGGACAGTTTCAAAGAGATCACGCTTCTGCTTGAAAAATGCCAAGTCATGCTTTGGAAGGACAGCCTTGTGCTTCTGTCTGCAGAAGGTGTCAGGGGGTCGTCAGGGAAGTCTGTTGGTGGCATCAGTGAGTTTGAAGCTGGGTTAGGAGTCGACAGTAATTCTGTTCCTCTGTTTCACTTTCAATTTGAGTGCAGGAACAATTGAATTAATGACAATAGGGAGGAGTGTGCTGGGAGCACACATGGTAACCACACTGCTTCAAAGGAAATGATGAAGAATTATCATGTTTACTTACCACGCAGCAGTAAATAGGTAGATAAGACGGTGGTATATAATAAAATGAAATGCTAACTGCTTGAATTACTGTGTACTGCACTAAATATTAACACAGTGCTAACTCAGCCACAGAGCACAGCTTGTGTGTTTTATTGTGTGCATTAGTACTAATAGAGAAATCTTCTGTTTGTGAGGGAAGGTTAAACTAGGGGATGCCACATGTACTGTGGCAGACTTAGCACTACAAGGAACAATAACCTTCGCAGCTCTTAATTTTGAGCTCACAACTTTATTTAGGGTTATTTTAACATTTCTTTGCGTTTCCCTTCCTTATGTCTGGTTTCTGTTTTTTCATTTTTTTTCTCGCTTGCTTCCTGGCTTGCTTGTTCTAATTACAAAAGAGTTAAGAATAGCCCACAGGCTTCATTTATTTAACCAGCAGAGTTCCTAACTCGTTGAACCACAGATACAGAGCTAAACTGCAGCAGTGTGAACCCAAATAAACCAAACTCTTGTGCACCTGAAACTCAGCTGTATCCTAGAAGTCGTGCCTGATGCTGGGTTTTACTGAAGCTTGTCATGTCCTCGGGTGTGCTACCTGATTAACTCAGAACTAAGGAGTTGAAATGGTTCATTGCACAGGTACCACCTGCTAGTCTCCTTTACCAGACTGCTCAAACAGGCTCTACCAGCTTTCCAGATGGATCCTGTCAGCATCTCTTTCATGGAATTAAATGGCCAGTTTCCAAAGCTGAGCAGCCCAGCAGCCATGAGCTGCTGTCCCACCATAACGATGCTTGGCTTTTGCAGGCAGTAAGCTTTTCCCCCCCTATTATAGGGTCTATACAGAGTTGCAGAATGCTCTGACAAGCTCTTAAGCTGAGAGATAAGCAGTGGGCTGAAGCTGCAAACCCACCAAAGCGGGCTCTGCTGCTGCCAAGTTTACGATTCCTTCTTGCTTCAGACCCTGAGCTAGTAAATGCCAAGTAAGTCTTCTGTAGGGAACTGCCTTGGTGCCCTTGCTGTGGCTGTGGGTATCTGGCAGTGGATGTTTGCTTTCAGAGGCTCCTCTGAGGGAGAATGTGGCTGCTTCTCGACTGGTGCATCTGTCTGCTCAGTGACCAGGTCCCTCACAGCAGGGAGAGCCACACAGGGGCTACAGAGCAGGAGTCTTCCCTTCCTTTCAGTAGGAGCATTGCAGGGTGGGGAGCCCAAAGGACCAAAAAGTGATATTCTCCAAGCAGACCTGGGGGAGATAAGAGATGAAAGGAAGGAAAGCTGAGGCATAGAAGGGTGTTTTAGCTCAACCAGCTGGTGACTTGTAACAGGCAGTGAACTGTGCATGTTTATGGAACCCAAAAATCTGGACCAGAAAGCCTGTTAATGGTCTTGTGAAACCACACTTGTTTGAATTAACATTAAACTGTTTTGTCCTTGACAGGTTCTTACAGAGAATAGGTTAACCTTTTTCCATTAAAAGTAACAAAAGAGAAATAAGTATGCACATATCTTAAAAGAATAATCTTTACTAGCCCTTTGGAGAAATTGTGATGGTTTTGGTGTATAGCTTTGACTTCTTTTTGGTTGTTTGGGTTTTTTCAAACTGTCAAATGAATAGGTTCTTTTATTGCCTTTCATTTCCTTTTTAAGCTGTTCTTGTTCCATCCTGATGTAGTCTTCCCAAGCGAACAGTATACGTGCGTTTGTATGGACACAAATACACACACATACATGCACATGCATACAAAGCAAATGGATTACTGTTGAAACGTGTTGGCTTGCAATCTCTGTAAGCACATCAGTAAGCTCATCAGTGTGTAGAGATTTTGGCAAGGTAGTAAGTTCACTTTGGGCTGGGATTAGTGACATACACACATTATTTATTGGGGAGCTTGATTTCTGTAAGCTGGCATGGTTTAGAATGTTTCAGTCTGTAAAAGTATATACTATGAATGCTTTTTAATGCAGTATAGCTAGGGTGCAGAGGTTTTTTTTTGACTCTATAAACTTTGATTTATTTTTTCCCCCCCTTACTCTTCCCCTCTCCCTATAAAATTGTGGGGAAAACTGTCTCTTTTGGAGATAAAAATTTGCATTCCGGGCTTCAGGCCAAACTATTTTAACAGACAAGTTATATAGTCTCTAGAAAGTACTCTTTTATGATGGAAACATTGATAGATCCTCCACTTTGGCAGGCTAAGGGGTCCATCTACCATAATAAAAGCAAATAAGAAGATATACTGGCACTGAAGGAAAAGTTTATTTTTTTTTAAGGAAGTCATAACTAACTCAGAATCAGTTTAAGTAATTACATTTATCTCTATCATCTGAATTTCTTAACTGTAACAATCACAGTTAGGAAAAATAAACATTAGAAGAATGATTAGGTTGAATTGGTTCCTTTATAATGTGACAGCTCGGCTACAGTTGTATCCACAGTAAAGCTGCTTTTCTGTTGCTATCATTTCTGTACCACTGGTTTCTTCTCCAGCATGTGTCATATAAATCAGATCAGGTTCTCTCCTCCCAGGTGCTGCACTGGTCTGCCTGGCTAAAAAATGTGTTGTCAGAATGCGTGGAATTCATTATGACAGGTTTTAAAGTGATGGCTTTCTCCTTTTCAATCTATTTGCTAATACTGAAATAGAAGTAGCTCACTTTTTCTCCTTGTAATGGCAAAGTGTAGGTAAGACCATACCAGACCGGCTTGTTGTTCTATTTAGTCTCAAAATCCATGAGGGTTTTCTTAGTAACTTTTCTGTTTTTCAAACAGCTGTTTGTGCTCCCTTCACTAGTACCTTTATCCTGTTTATGTTTTAGAACAACCCTCTCAACCAGAAATCTTGCACCAAGCAGACTACCTAGAAACAGAGAAGCTACAAATGGTAAGAGCAGCATTCTCCCTCAAAGCTATGTGCCTGACAGCTGCCTGAAGTCAACGTGGAGAAAGGTGTTGGAATGAGGCTCAGAGAAGGGTGCATGTGTGTCTGTGAGAGATCGTGGTCTATAGCCAGTTCCCT
The DNA here is from genome assembly GCF_034315485.1 of Pezoporus occidentalis. NCBI lineage: Eukaryota > Metazoa > Chordata > Aves > Psittaciformes > Psittacidae > Pezoporus > Pezoporus occidentalis. Next base: position 942,226 of record NW_026914502.1, read on the forward strand.
CGCCACTGTACTGTACTGTACTGGCCCATCCTTATCTTAGACCCCCCCAACAAACCCTCTTCCACATTGTACCGAAGCCTCATTGATGGGTTTTGTCCTATTTAAGAAAAATGGTTGGGATTAAGCATTTGAACTTCCGAGAAATTTTTACCCAAAGCACCATAAGCAAAAATTGAATTATTTTAAAACACAGCAGAGAGAAACAGCAACTAAATTCCTGTCTGTTCTTGCAGCTTGGGGAGTGCGTTGCAAGAGATAGTTATCCTGAAGGCAACGTTACGTGGTACAAAAATGGGAGAGTTTTGCAGCCCATGGAAGAAGGTACGTTTCAATAATAGCCAAGGTCCCTAAATCCACAGGCAGGTGTATGCATGAAGAATTGTGTTTGTAAGAGTTGCTCTACTTCAGTTTAATGTATTATTCCTTTAAGGAAAACTACTCCTGGAAATATGAAACTGGAAGGAAACTTCTAGGCCATTCAAAGCACCCAAGCTGTGCCATATAATCTCTTTCTTTCAGTTCCGGCTTTAAACCTACATCATGGGGAATGAGGGTCACCTTTGTTAATACTATTGCAAAGCTACTCTTGAGCCTATGTAGCTAGTAGAAACCTGAATCTAATTTCCAGCTTCTTATTAGGTGTTAACTGTCTCAGTTTCATACCTGTCCAGTATTGTGTTTGGAACATGTAGATAGTCATGTCCTTATGCAGGTATTCATTTTCCAGGATATTTACAAAGAATGCTTGTTTTTTTCACTCTTTCAAATTTGATTTTGATGGGCTAATCAGACCACAGTATTTTACCTTCCGTAAAACAGACAATACTTAACAAAACTCAGTTGTAAACACGATCCTAAAAACTGGTTTTGCCAGGATATTTGAGGCTTTCTTTCTGCTTAAAAATTGAGCTGAGATTTGTATTAAAACCCCCACCAGTTTACAATTAGTTTTCTTGTTTGATTTGCTCTAAGATATACAGCACGTTAGGACTCGGTTGTTGATTAAATGTTCCCAGTGTACATCAGTGGCAATACTAGAGGAAAACTGTACAGTCTCTTGGGTAATTTGTTGTGTTGCTTGCATGTCTGTATCCTGATAACAAATCCAGAGTGAGCACCAACATGTGGGAAAAAAAGGCTGCAGATTTGCCTGTGTGACACTGAAACAGTATTTCCTTTTCAGTTGTGGTCATAAATTTGCAAAAGATTGTGGACAAGTCAACTGAACTCTTCACCATGACATCGTCTCTTCAGTACAAGCCGACAAAGGAAGATGCGAACGCCAAGTTCACTTGCATTGTGACATATTATGGACCATCCGGCCAGAAAACAATACAGTCTGAACCAGCTGTCTTTGATGTTCACTGTAAGTTAGTAGAAAGCACCTACTATTTTATGAAGTCTAACTCGGGCGTGGGAAGCAGAATCAGAGACATTGCTGCTTGCCTGTTGAGATGCTTTCGTCAAAGCTGATCTGCAGCAAGAAGGTCTGAGTACACTGTGTAATTGCTCCTTCAGGTTTACCTGATGTTTCTTTCTCACATTAGAATGCTGAATATCAGGACTGCGTTGACAACATGAAAGTGGCAGCCACAAAAGCTTAGTGAAACACGCCTGTCAGAGGTTGAACAGAGGTTAGAGTGGTTGATCAGTGACTGTTTGGACCCCCTGAAATACGCAATAAATACACAGTGCAGCTTTTAGTATACTAAAATGTTTTTCATTTTTGCAGAGACAGCACCAAACATCTAATGCAGGCAGATTACCTTGCACTAATGCAGTAGCTTGTATATAGCTGTAAAATGCTGATTTTTACATTTAAAATGTATCATTTGAATATTGGTAGACTTTTACATAGAGAATCTATAAATAATGGCTTCCATCTGGCCTAAGTCCTAAAGCAGCTTCCTTAATTTATTACTGACCAAGTGGAAATTGTAATTCTCCTTTGAATAAACTAAATGGGCAGTTGGCGAGGAAAGGTCATAGTTGGAGGAGGCAATTAGAGAAGGGGAGAAGAGGGTTTCAAAAGTCTTGTAAAATGAAGGACTGTAGAAGGCAGCAGGTTGTAGCAGAATGTAGAGGAACAGGAGATACACTTGACTGGACATACTGTGTTACCTTTCTGCATACTTCAGGTAATAGTTCAATTTATAAGTCCTTCTTTTGGGGATGATACAGTCTAAGTATACAGTCCAGCATCTAATAGGGTCTTGCTGTACATTGTGTAACAACTCTATAATGCAGTTGAATACAGAGAAAATCAGTAAGGGACTGGATTTCTCCAGCTAGCACATCTGCTCCATCGCCTTGAAACAAAGGCCACAGGCTTGAAGTGGGTACGTCTGCCTAGCTGGTCAGTTGGTTCTCCTTCCCAGGGGAGGTTTGTTAGGCCATGGAGTAGGAGATCAGTTTTGACCTTAGTCAAATCGTATAAAACCTTGGAGCAATTGCTCCTTGGTTTCACCTGGAAAAGCCAGAGTAAATTACAGCCTTCTTTTTACAAGCCATTTCTCCAAAATGACAACCAGCAGAAATGGAGAAGAAAACCTCTGGGACAGCAGTCATTATCATTGGAAATAGCATAGGTGTTTCAAGCCTGCAGAAACCTATCCCATCACTTTAAAGCTAGAGGGTTTTTTTTATATTTTGGTTTTGCTTTAAAGTTGGGTACCAAATTTCCCTGGTGTTTTCTCTTTATTTCTGTCAACTGTGGAGCCCCATGACCCCAAATGACTCCTGCTGTGTATGGCAGATGTTCACAGGGAAGAAGTGTGATGACCAGAAAGCATTTGTTGCTATTAGTTGCCGAGAGATCCTTTGCTGTCCTCGTTTCCCCATCACTTTCATGCATTAGACTGCTTCATCTATTGAGGATGAGGCTCTTGCAGATTTCTGTGGTACACATAATATGTGCACTTGCAATTAAGGACTACCTGATGTGAAGGAAAAAGAAGTCTGCGCAGCACTGCAGAGTAGTTCCTATGCCAGAAACCATGTGCATTCTGTATTAAACACTTTGCTTTCTAGACCAGCTCTTTTAATCCTGGTCTAGTAACACACAATGTAATTAAGATAGTTCTTCCTCCAGAGACAGGCAGTATCATTGTGCTGCTAATTAGGCAACAGTGGGAGGCAGGCACACCCTTCAGTAGTAAAGAGGCCTCAAGTATGAACTTTGGGTTTAGAGTATGGAGTTATCCTTTCTGAGTATTTTCATTAGCTGTAACTTCAATTTCTTACTCTGCTCAAATGCATCTCCAAATGAATCACTGAAACTCTTTATTAATAGATGTCCAAAGCTTCAACACATGAATTTCATGACTGATGTTACTTGATGATAGTGATGTCTGTTCTATTCTTAGTTTTGTAATTTAGTTCAGTGATCCTAATTAGTTTCTTTCTCAATAAATGTGTTGGGCTTTTTTATTTTATAAGTCAAATATAATGCAGATGAGGGGAAAAAAAAGGCATACTCCAACTGAAATAAATGGAGGTCTTCCAGGGTTGGGATTCTTTTTGAGACTGACTTTGTCAAAACTTACTGTGTTTTGCATCTCTGAAGCAAGTAGAAAAATATCATGAAGCAGACCTGTTGTTTGTTCCTTGCAGTTTAAGCATTTATCATGCAGAAATGAGAAAAGCATGCTTAAAACTGTGTCTACACAAGATTGTTTGATAGATACACTTATTCAGTCAGGATCTAAGAAATGTGTTACTGTTTGGAGGTGGGGTTTGGCTCTGGGCTAGTGCAGTCTCCAGTACATAAGTGTGTATTACCTAGTTGACATCCTGGAAGCAGCCAGCCACTGTAACCTAGTTTGAGAGGAAGAGTGAATTAGCCCCTACCACTTTGGGTGCTGTCTGGAACTGGAGAACTTAGCTGAGCTGGCAGTAGTTATCAGATCTGGTTTGCAGCTGTAGCAAGCAAGCTACTGAAAGTAACATAAGTAATACAAGAGAACTCTTGGAGCTGGACAGTTGGACAGTATCTCAGGTGTCTCAATTACCTAGACTCTAGTGATACTGGGCTCTGCTCAGTATTAATCAGTGTAAAAAAACATTTGTCAGGCGGACTTTCCAGTCATGCCCTGTTTCTAAGTGTCTGTCTTGTTATGGATAAACTTTGTTGCATAACAGATTAGAGTCAAACACTTTATATTCATGCCGCTTCCAGCACTGGTTTTTCCCTTGTAATTATGCAGTTGTGGCCATGGTGAGTCAAGGATAGCAGCATTCATTTCATGAATAACTGTCTTTTGGATCCCAGACTTTTGCTCTTGTGTAAAGCAGACTCTCGGGTTTAGAGAAGCACATGGTAAGGGGGGGCAAGGTGGGGATATGTGCCACTGAGAGGGAAGATACACCTTCCCCAGGCTCCTCTTGTTTATTAGTGAAAGTAAGGGAGGACATTACTTGTGCTAAGCAGCACTCAGCACTGCACCGAACTCTCTGTTTTCCTATCGTCAGGTTGTTTTTTCCTCGAAAGGATGACCTCTTCACCTCAGAGAACAAAGCAGTGTTTTGTTACTTACTTCTGTAAATACTGTTTTTTTGCAGTTTCACAGAACCACAGAATCCCAAGGGTTGGAAGTGACCTCAAAAGCTCATCTAGTCCAACCCTCCTGCAAGAGCAGGGTAACCTAGAGTACATCACACAGGAACTTGTCCAGGGGGGCCTTGAATATCTCCAACGTAGGAAACTCCACAACCCCCCTGGCAACCTGTTCCAGTGCTCTGTCACTCTCACAGTAAAGAAATTTTCCCTCATGTTCACATGGAACCTCCTGTGCTCCAGTTTACACCCACTGCCCCTTGTCCTGTCACTGGACATCACTGAAGAAAACCTAGCTCCATCATCCTGACACTCGCCCTTTACATATTTGTAAACATTGATGAGGTCACCCCTCAGTCTCCTCTTCTCCAAGCTAAAGAGTCCCAGCTCCCTCAGCCTCTCCTCCCAAGGGAGATGTTCCATTCCCTTAATCATCTTTGTAGCTCTGCGCTGGACTTTTTCAAGCAATTCCCTGTCCTTCTTGAACTGAGGGGCCCAGAACTGGACACAATATTCCAGATGTGGCCTCTGTCTCCAGTTTGGAGAATGAAATCAAAGATTTGCTCATGGTTGATTGCAGGAGATAGAAGGGTAACATGTTCCTGCAGGGAAGACTGGTGGTTTGCAAGAAGTCATTCTTAGCTGTCCATTTTTAATCCCGTTCTGTTCATCTCTGTGTGCAAACCTCTTCCAAATTAAAATCCTAAAAGTCACCTTCATTATAATTCATAGAATCATAAAATAGTTAGGGTTGGAAAGGACCTTAAGATCGTCTAGTTCCAACCCCCCTGCCATGGGCAGGGATGCCTCATCCGTTTTCGTTCTTGAGACAGAGCCTAAGCAATTCAAGGGTATATTTAGACGTCCTTTACAGTAACTTTTTCACATTTAGTCATCTTGTCTCTCCTTCTGTCAAGTTGATGCAGAGTTTCTGCAGCAGGCCAGCTCACCAGGCAGCCCCTGAAACACGGGGGTTTTGCCCAGCTGTTGTCAAGAGGTGTGTTTGGGCTTCCTGACCAGCTACTTCATTGCAGCTGTCGCATTCCACACCAGCAGTGATGCTGGACTTCCCTTTCGTAAGCAGGCATAGTTGTGCTTCAGCTCTGAAGGTACTGAGATGGAAGCGGTTTGGACATGGGAGTCGAGGCTACTGTGTCTGAAAGAGGGAGGATGTAGCTTGTTGAAGCCCAATACCCATCCTCCTATGAGGAGTAGAGATGCTGCATTAGGGTTCTCAGTCATTAAGAGGCCACAGCAAAATGTAGTTTGTGTTACTGAGAAATCCCACAGCAGAAGACAGACATGATGAATGCCTTAAGGGTCGGGAGGGCTGTGAAGCGCACACTTCGCTAAGCACACAAAATCAACTGTCAGGCAAGGGTTTTTCTGCTATGTAATTTTTTTTTAGTGTCTAATAAGATGCGCTCTGCTGTGTCTTGATGCGAGACTGGCATCTTTGGTGGGATTTATTTACCCATTAAAACTAAAGCATTGAGAGCTGTCTGCCCCCGTTCCTGTTCTTTTGTTCGTTTTCCTCTTTCTTTTTTTTTTTTTAAACATATTTAGGTTTCTACTTGGGTAGAATAGCATCTATTAAAGTATATTTTGTCTCTGCTTAAAAAAATTACCAATGCAAAATGTAAGTTATAGTTCAACTTCACTGAACATGACAGAAGTATGTTACATTTACAGTTTTGTTGACTATGTTAAGGGTCCTATTATGTTCACCAGATTCATCTTTCTGAAAGCCTGTAGTGATCAGCATATAGAATAGGCTGAACATAGTCGCTTAGTTCATATTTCTTTCTTTTTAATGCAAGAAGATTATTATCTAGTACTAATGCAAAGCATTGAGAGCCTCAGTTGTTTTTCTGATTGCTGCAGTCCTCCAAACAGTGAGCTTCGCAGAGAACAAGTTAATGTCTCATAATGAAATCACACCATGGAACTGTTCATACCCATCAGGGTTTTTTTCCTTTTAAGTACATGACATGGTTGTAATCACTGCTGTTTCAGTTAGAGGTATTTTGGTGAAGAAAAATGAATGAAATCATACGGCTTCTTTGCACTTACTTCATTGGCAAAAATGCAGAAAGTGTGATTAACGTCAGTTCTTTTTACATATGCGAATACCTTCACTCGCTTGATGATAAAATCATGTACTCTTAGGCCATGAATATTGTCTGCATAGTGTAACAGTGCAGGTTTTTGTGGAAGCTATTAAATGTGTACATTACCTTCACAGATCCAACAGAGAAGGTGACTATTCAAGTGCTGTCACAAAGCAGTACGGTTAAAGAAGGCGATAACATCACTCTGAAGTGCTCAGGGAATGGCAACCCTCCTCCGCAGGAGTTCCTGTTTTACATTCCAGTAAGTCCTGCCTTGATGTCACTGTGTAGTGAAACATTCTGTATCGTCCCTTCCTACAGATACAACTGCATGCCAGTGTATCTGTGATTTTTCTAACAAATGAAGCAGCGAATTCAATGCAACAAAACCTCAAGACAGACATGAGCCATTGCAGCAGGCTCTCGGAATGCCTCACCTGAGTGGGCAAATTATTCTGAAAAAATGTCTTCTACAGCCCACCTACCTGAAGTATTTTGAGGCTTGGACCCACTAAAAATTACTAGTATTTAAATTCATTTCCCATCATCAGATACTCTGATAAGAGGCAGTTTTGACTAAAGCCAGTCAGCATCTTGAATGAAACCATCTCATCTGTTGTCATAACAAGCGAAGATTTAGCAGGGAAAGTACAGGAAATCTATTCAGCTATTTTTTTTTTTTTTAATTTCACAGATGAATCTTTGTGCAATTCCTTTTCTTCAGTTAATTTATTAATTGCTGACATAACAATACCAAAAAGAACAAGTGTGACAGCACAGAAGAAAGCACAGAAAAAAATCTGTCAAATGCATAAGATGCATGGTACCATTAAGCTTAGTATTGGTGAAATCCACAGGCAAATGGGGCTTTATATTCCTAGTCCTGCTTCCAGTGTCCTGCTTCTCTTTCCTGCTTTATATCCCTTTTTTTTGTTCCTACTGCAGTAGCAAGCAGAGCTGTTTTTGAGAGAGGCCAAAGGCAGTGGCCTGCTTCAAGGCATTTCAAAAACTCCATGTCACCTTTTGAGCATAATCCTCATCTAGTTTGGCCTCCTGGCATGTTTGAGTGGCTGAAAAGCAGTAAGGGGAACTAGGAGCTGAAGTCCTCTTATGTAAGAATAGCCATTCATGCTGGGAACCCACTGCCAGGGAAGACAGTATATGGTATCTCCCCTTGCTCTGCCATCACAGTGAGTGAGCTAAGCACCCAAGTTTGTCTTACCTTCAGTCTCTCTCTACCTGATACTAGTCCTTTTTCTCAAGGACAGTTGGAACTGGTGATTTCTTTGCAAGACTCATGGGTATATTAAATCTGTTTTTGAATTCAGAGATACAAATTAGGGGTTTGTTCTGTGCTTGTTTCAAAGGCGGATTAAGTCAGTCAGTTGTGATCGGGGGGGGGAACGACAGGGCAGCCAGAAAGCAATGCTTGCTGCCTAATTCAAACACCAGTTTTTGTTGATAAATGCATATGAAGCGGTGTACACCCTAACAGACTGCATACCGTGATATGGATAGAGCAAGGTTTGTTTGCGCTGTTTAAAAGCTGTGCCCTGCAGTACACTTCATGATTTTTCCGAACCTGAATATATAATTTCAGATACAGATTTAGAAACACAATTTGTTCTGCTGTTGTGATTTCTACAACACTCTTATTTGTAGACTGTCTCCTGCTTTCTCCCATTTTCTTTCTGCTAAATGTTCACATTTTGTATGTTAATATCCTCTTAGAATAAGTTAATCATTCAATTAAAAGAGTAAGCTCTTAATTGTAGGTGGTTTTTAATACTCTGATGTCATGCAGGAAATAAACCTTAGTATTACTAACAGGTAATTACACTTCAGTAATGCCGTGTCTATACATATTTTGGAGTATTTCACTACCCTTATAATAAAAAAAAAAATCCTCATAAGAAACAAATGTTTTTAGCAGGCCCATATGCAATAAATGTTCTGTTTTCCATCCACAGGGAGAAACAGAAGGCATAAGAAGCTCAGATACTTACGTAATGACAGACGTGAGGCGAAATGCAACAGGAGAATATAAGTGCGCTCTGACTGACAAAAGCATGATGGACTCGACCACCATCACTGTGCACTGTAAGTCACTGAATTTTGCACTCCTAGTTAGGATACAGGCCTATCTTGGACCTTCTGGGGTGCTCTCTCTCTGCTTTATTTAGGTAGAGCAGTCTAGTTAACCTATAGGAGAACTGAATGATGTTGTTGAAGTAGTGTCAGGGTGTTTTTATGTCTTCTAATGTATTTCTGTTTGAAAACCATAACTTTTTTGATTCATTGACCTATATAGCTTCTCTTTATGTCACCTTTGTATGCTTTGTGATGTTATTGCACTTTCACATACAGCAAAAGTTCCGGTACTTGGTTGGTTTCACTCATGTGAACGTATAAATGGCAAATTATTATGCTTCAGCTCCCCCTTGGAATGAACTCGGACATATACAGACCGGCCCATTGGTATCACTGAAGGTTATTCTTCTTAGTCAAATTCACATTAGTCTAATATCCTCACATCTTTCCTCAGTGAGGTTAATGCGTAAGTCAAGGGAAGAGACTTAGGAATTCGTTATGTTCACACAGGACAAGTTACTTTTTTCACTTTTCCCAGAATGATGAGAGCTACAGTGCTCAGTAAAGTTTGTTTAGCTGGATACTGGAGTATTTACCCATACTTAATCAGCAATGCTTTGAAATCACTCACTGAACTGATAGAACCATTGAAACAATGATAGCTTTTCAGTAGTTGTTTTTAATCTCTTTATGTCAGAGAGCAAGAACTGGAAATTCTTCAAACTTTGCTATACTGTCACAGGTTATGAGATGAGACTCTGGGCAATTGTATTAGGGCTCCCCTAAAAACACTGGTTGTCTGTAGTCATCCCGGTAGCATAAACACCTTTAACAGTTCATGGGTTTGGAGGGACATGATGGGTAATGCAGTTTAAAGGCTTCCCACGGTGATAACGCTTTATATGAAAAGAAACTTCATGTTTGTATACGTGGGTTTGATTTTTTTTCTTGGAAAAGGTACAATTCATGCAGAAAATATCCGGGCATGAATAATTACACTATTCCATTTAATGAATATTTTGTATTTAATAAGGTCATCTGCTGGTTTCCTTCCCACTCCTCTTTGCCAAGAGTCTGGGAATGTAAGATGCGAAGAGAGGTCTGTACTACTGCCACTAGCTGCTCAATAACAAAGGTAGCTTGCTGGTAGTTTGCTGTGGTATACCTGACCCTTTTATTTTACTCCAAGTGGATTTCATGTCTGCTTGTACTTCCATAAATAGTTACCCTAAAGAATGGCTTCCTCAGCTCCAAGTTATTTATAACAAGACAGTTTTCCTTTCTCTGCTATTTTGTCTGCATGTCAGAAAAGCTTTACTACAGAGGAGAAGCATGTATTTTCTTGACAGAAGTCTTTCCAGTGTTGGCAGCTAGAACAGCTACTCAGAACTCATAGGTACACTCAAGTACCCTACTGCTTCTCATCAATTCCGGTTCATTTTGTGTCGCTTTGGTTTTTTTAAGACACCTCTATCTGCAATAAAGCCTTTGCTTAAGTGAGGCACAGTGACCTGGGGTAGTTCTGCAAGTCCTGAATGCCCAGACCATGCCTTATCTTTAAGCTGCTTCACTGCCTTGCCTTACGCTGGTCTAAAGCATTTATGCAGCATATTTGCTTGTGAGAAGAGCTCCCCTGGAAAAGTCATAAACCTCTTAGATGATCTGTAATATCCTCCATCTTTCTGTTGCCTACATTACATCAACTTTCCAGCAGAACTCAGTATTCTTTACTGCTTTCTCCTTCTAATGTACTTATATATTTTTGGTGCTACAGCTTCAGATTCTGCCTTTTTAAATGCCTCCATCATGGCTTTTTGCCCTCCAAATAATACTTATTAACACCTATCAGATCCTACTTATGCTTTATTGCTTAGCTTTTCACATATGGGTGAATATTGCTGTCTATGCTGTTACACTGAAAAAGCCTTTGTTCTGAGTGAGTGCTTTTTGCTTCCTTGCATCCAATCTTGGTGCTTAAGATTTTCTTATTTTAACTTAAAAACCAAATGAAACAAAAAAAACCCAACCAACCAACCAAACAACCAAAAGCAAACTCCATCCCCACAAGCAAACAAAACCACAAAAACTCCAACCAACCCAAAACCACAACAAAAATCAGGCAACATAATCATTTTAGTTTAAACTTGTGAAACTGCTTATAGTGATCGTTAAGTTTTGAGTGTAATGCTTTTCCCCAAACAGATTTTATTGAGCATCATAATTACACTGGTTCCTTTCAGTGTCTAGGTTAGGGATAAGAGTCTTGTTCTGGTATGAGAGTACATTAGCACATTGTAGCCCTGAAATATTTTTGTAGCGGAATATCCTGGCTCAATACCAAGCTCTTTTTTCCCCCAAGGTGAAGGTAAATTGTGAGACTCACAGCTGAAAACTGACATTAAAGCATCTCAGTTACTCAGTGTTTTATGAAATACTTTACTTACAAAGTAAAGCAAGGAGGTAAGAAAGAGCATCTTCCTCTACCCGCAGAACATAAGGGTAAAGCTAGACAACCTGAGCTCTTGCCCCCAGGGTCTGTGCAGCAGGGTCTCAGTTTAAGGTCTGGCAGAACCGAGTGCTTGTGTGTGGTGCTGTTTGTCCCTCAACCGAGGGTGCAACAGGACAGGATCGATGTGGGTTTGGTTTCTTTACACTGGGTTGTTAAGTTTCTGCTAGCTCTGTTCCTTGAGTGAGTTTGCCTAGGGTCAGATGATCAAAACCTGCAGGGGCCAGGCAGGTGCCAGGGGTGAAGCCTTGTTAAAACCGCTTAAGAACTGCTATAGTAGAACACTGTGGAAGGCAAGGAAAGCATCTAGCAGTAGGCGGTGGACATTCCTTCCCCCAGATGACTGTTTCGACTCACAGTTCCTTTTTTTTATCTCTTCCTTTAGTTGTTTCTGCATGTAAAACCCAGTATGGAGCAGGGCTGTGGAACTTGCTCTGTGTGATGCTTTCCTTTCTGCTAAAATGCGTTTTCTGGGGAAATAGGTTTGCAAAGCTTCCAGTAAATCAAAGGGTTTAGCATTTGTGTTTCTCCGTAGGTACTTTTGATAGTATCTTCTTGTGCTACAGACTCATTGAAAAGACAGGGAAAATCACCTTTTAAATGTTGCACAGAAAAATCTATTCTTGGTATACTAGGAGAAGTTTCTGACCATTTGATAGTATATTTAGGATGTTCAGACTACCCTCAAGTGCTGTGCATAGTTTTCCCAGTCATAGCACAGTATTCCTTTGGCGATCTCCTTTAAAGCCTGTCCTGTAAGTGCAATACAGCTTCAGAACTTTAATGTTTGCTACAGTCTTCCCCACATTAATTCCATACCTCTCTCCCATGATGTGCTAATACATGCAAAATGCATTCTGTGTCTCTTCCCTGTCCTACTTGGTATGCACAGACAGCACTGAAATCAATGCAAGACTTCAAGTGAGACCACATTAAGAGCTATCATTTATTGAAAACGGTGTCTGATGAAAAGTTTGTTTATGAGAAAGGTTCAAAGTCAAACAGGAAATGTATGAAAAAATCTTTGCAACAAAGTTTTTCTTTTAGTAGAAGGGAGATGCATTTTGACAGTCTTCTGTATGCAAGAAATGCTTTCTACTCGTACTTGTGTACCAAGAAGAGATTATTTACTAATTGAGCATTTGAGTTGAGAGGTAGAAGTATCAACATTGCACTTCTTTGTGGACCCTACAGATAACCTTTCAAAATATTAATCCAAATCAAATTGTCCTCTGTAGAGTTCCTAGCAGGGATCCTGTGTTAAACAGTAGCTTAAATCTGTATTTGCTTCATAAAATCGCCTTAGAAATACTGCTCTGAGGTATGGGGTTCACCTCGCACACTGTAAATTCTCCTGAAGTTCTAAAGCAACCCAGACCACTGTGTGAGAGGGACTGAAGTCTGTTTTAACCCCGAAAAAAACAGGGTAGGGGCATCACAGGCATGCTGTCGTAGAATCCCTCCTGTAAGGTGTGTGGTGATCTCTCAGGTTTGAGGTGCTTTCTTTCTCCAGAGAACAAAAAGTTTAAGTAGATGTTGAGGAAAACTCATCCTCAGGGCAGGGAAAATAAAAACCTCTTAGCTTTTTCTTCAGCCACCCCTCTGCCTTGGTGTAGTGTGTGCTCCAGGATAATAGAGCAAGGAAAACCATCCTGTACACTGTTCGAATCGATATATCAATGCTCCCTGGCTGCATCCTGTCTTTACTTCTGGGATTTGTTTAGGGGTTTTATTTGCTTGTGGAAGCAATCGTAAGATCTGGAGAATCTTGTAAGTCTGGTTGCATTCACTAGTGTGGGGAGGCCATGTGTTCCTGTGTATTCCTACAGAAACCAAAACGCCCTTTTCTGTCGTTGGCAAGATCTTTGCAGAGATGAAAGTACAAATTTGGGACCTTTCAGGCTAGATATTAGACTTGTTAAACAGATATTAATATAGATTAATAGTACAGGATGGACTCTTTGTTGTTCCCTCAAGTTTTTCTGCCTTTAATTAGCATGGTGTTCCAGGGCAACCACTGAATGAAACCAGGAGCCAAGTTCACTGCTTTATTATGGAAAGCTCACTGTTTTCCCTTTCCTCTCCCAACTGTGATTTTTACCTTTTTAAAGCTCTGCTTAAAAGCCAAAAGGATATTTGTAGCTCTTTTCCAGGAAGTACTATATCTGTGATGAAACCACGTTTGTGTGTGTGCATCTGTGATAGTCATTGGACCAGGCAACTTGGCTTACAAGCAAGGAACCATGAGAGGGGAAACAAAACAGAGGTTTATCTTGCTGAAGTCTGCTTTCTCAGTGTAGGATCTTTTTCCTTAAAGAAATCACTAAAGCATCAAATGCATATACTAAGAAAATTATCGAGAAGTGTTTCCTGATCTTTGTCTGACTGCTTTCACGCTGTCTTGTGTCAGCCACAGCTAACACTGACTGTAATTTCCCTGGTGTCAAAACAGGTCAGGCAAAGCCTGGACTCACACTTAAACAAAAATGGCTTTTTTAAGTAACAAATGAAAACAAATCCAAGGGCCTCATGTGTGCTGTCCTGCCAAGCCTATAATTCAAACTCCTCACCCCTGCAGTCAGTGTGGTGTCCCACACATCCTGTATTAGTCTGTCTTCATCGTCTTCAGATGATGAGGACAAAAGTGAACTTTTCTTAATTGCTTTTGAGAACGTTACCCCTTCCTTGTCCTCCTCTCCTCTTCATGGCACTTGTTATTGAGACTAATCTGTCCCCACCTGCACGAGTCCTCCGCTGAAGATGCATTTCTACGTGGCCCATAGCAAACTACCTTCACAGCAGTCTGCTTGCTCTTTCAAGATGCACATGCTGCTGTGTGAAGCAGTCCTTGCACCGCCTCTGTCAGCCTTTTAGCAATAGAAGGTGAAAAAAAAAGGATCCATTTGTGTGGTGATAAGTGAGTTTTTGCTTTTCCTTTCAGCCTATAATGACAGCAAAAAATGTGGATGTTCTGCAGTGCCTATTTTAGAGTAATTCTCTCTTCTCCTTACTTGTAAAATTGACTGAGACTGTATTGCAGAAATGAAATCTTAAATTTAATGAGTGCAATTAGTCACATTTTTCTTCCCTGAGTAAGCTTTTGAAATGGGCCAGGCTTGCCGAGATTAAGTTGTGACAGATGTTCTTTCTCTCCCAGATTTGGATTTGCAGCTTACTCCTAGCGGAGAAGTCACAAAACAGATTGGAGAGGCCCTGCCCGTGTCATGCACAATTTCTTCTAGTAGAAATGCGACAGTGTTTTGGATAAAGGTCAGCAGTTCACTTACTTGACACCTTACCTGAGTGGTCAGCTCTGATACTGAGGAAGAGTGGTGGGTGAGTGAGTGAGTGTGTCAGGAAGAGAGTAGTGAGTGGGTGAGTGAGTGAAAGAGTGGTGAGTGGTGAGGGGGTGAGTGAGTGAGCGGTTGGTGAGTGGTTGGTGAGTGAGTGAATGAGTCAGTGAATGAGTGAGTGGTGGGTGAGTGAGTGGGGAGTGAGTGAATGAGTGAGTGGTGGGTGAGTGGTGAGCAATTGAGTGGGGAGTGAGTGAACGGGTGACTGAGTGGGGAGTGGTCGGTGAGTAAGTGAGTGGTGAGTGGTGAGTGAGTGAATGAGAGAGGTGAGTGAGTGGTGAGTGAATGAGCGAGTGGTGAGGGAGTGAGTGAATGAGTGAGTGGTGAGGGAGTGAATGAGTGATTGAGTGGTGGGTGAGGGGTGAGGGAGTGAATGAGTGAGTGAGTGGTGGGTGAGCGGTGAGTGAGTGAATGAGAGAGGTGAGTGAGTGGTGAGTGAATGAGCGAGTGGTGAGGGAGTGAGTGAATGAGTGAGTGGTGAGGGAGTGAATGAGTGATTGAGTGGTGGGTGAGGGGTGAGGGAGTGAATGAGTGAGTGAGTGGTGGGTGAGCGGTGAGTGAGTGAATGAGAGAGGTGAGTGAGTGGTGAGTGAATGAGCGAGTGGTGAGGGAGTGAGTGAATGGGTGAGTGGGGAGCGATTGAGTGGGGAGTGAGTGAA